>NC_090172.1:67063140-67663140 GCF_024679245.1 Pseudorasbora parva | reverse complement strand
TCATCAACCAATCGCCAAACTAACCCGTGGTGGAGGCTGGATCTGGGTAATACTTACAGAGTTAGTAGAGTAGTCATCACTAACAGACCAGACTGCTGTCCGGAACAAATAAATGGAGCAGAGATTCGCATTGGAAAATCTTTGAGGAACAATGGCAACAACAATCCTGTGTGAGACCCTCTTTCAGTGGCTTAATATCCATAGAAATCCCTGATTCCTCAAGGCTGAAAACACAAGTGCAGAAAGAATAAAGTCTAAATGAAGTTTTCTCTGTCTCTCTGTAGATGTGCTGTGATTTCTAGTATTCCAGCTGGTGATTCGTCCACCTACACTTGTAACGGAATGGAGGGTCGATATGTGAATCTGATCATTCCTGGAGATTCAAGGATTCTCACGCTGTGTGAGGTGCAGGTCTATGCAGAAGGTCTGATCCAATCATGTTAAAATATATCCATTATTGATTATGCATGTTCTCAGCAGTCAATAAAACACACATGCATTCGACATTAATCCATGTTCATCCTCACTGCAAGTAAACCTGTATTTAATATCATCTGGGTCATATTTTGTTTCACTTTGTGTAGTTTTGTTAATGATTGTTTTAGGATCTGTCCATGTTGCATCTGTTTAAGCTTAAGTGACTATACAATATTGTAGATATTATAGACACACCGCCTTTGATGCCAAAAGCAAAATATGCAATCATATATTTTGAAATCATAAAAATGCATGATTATATGACTGTTTGCATTTATCTTTATTTTTCCCTCCTTTCTGTGACCCACCAGAACCACTGATCTAAACGATAGAGAGTAACATCCTGTGTGTTTCAGGTCCTTGTTTAAAGTAAACTTTTGTGAAGCTCAAACTGAACTCCAGCTTGAGTCTTGTGATACTTTAGTGTGCACACAAAGCATTCCCGTCTGGTATATTACCCAGACAAATTTGAAGTATTCATAAAATTAAACTGTCTCAAAAGCCCTATTCGAACGGGATTAGATTAACATGGGGGCAGGAGGTCTGTAATATTAATGGACAATTCGCACGGGATAAGACATCTCAGTAAAACTAGCAGAAGTGGGAAGAGTAACTCACTTTACGCACCACAGTAATATGCTTATCGTCATGTGCATATGACATTGCTGTTATCCCGTGAGCAAACACTCAACATGAGCACCAGTCCGAACCCTGTCTCCTATTTGTGTGTGTGTGTGTGTGTGTGTGTGTGTGTGTGTGTGTGTGTGTGTGTGTGTGTGTGTGTTTAATAAAACAGTTATGTCCAGTCTAACGATTCTAATTGGATTGTGTTGGTAAGACATTTTCCTAGAGCTAAAATAAATTCTGTGCCTCTAATAAGTGCTTTTGATCTTCTTTTTGCTTTAAATGATATGTGGAAAATACTGGAGGTTTGTCACAGAGTTGTCCCACCACCTACAACACAACCGAATGCTTCAAGCGCCTCCAAGCTCGCAAAATACTTTTAAACAGGAAATGATGGCATTTTAACATCCATTTTTAAAGCTGGTCCATTCGAACCGGATTAGTATTACCCCAGGTCATTTTTCCAGACTCTAAAAGTCTCGGTAATCTTCACTGACATTGTCCATAATGATTACCAAGATGGCACATTCAGACGGGACTAAAATCACAGAGAACCTCTGGTAATAATTACTTTACCCCCACTTCACCATGTTAATCTAAACATGTCCGAATTGGGCTAAAGAAATCTTAATTAGATTTCTTAATTAGATTTCAAATCTTAATTAGCGGCCATCACCGGGGTGTATTTTTGTACCTCCTAAGCCAGGGGTAGGCAAGATTTGTCCTAAACCTGATCAAAACCTGTACAGCAGATTTTAGCTCCAACACCACAGTATAAACCCATGACTCCCAGCATGCATTACAGCATTAACTATGTCACCATTGTTGAGATTGTTGAGCAGAGTGTTCCTTCTTCGTCTCCATCGTCACCTTCAAATAATACCCACCTAAATCTTCATCAACTAATTCACCATATATATCTGCAAGTTGCCAGGTTCCCACTGTTCACCAACACTCTGCCGTTAATAAACATCTTTATCACTTACTTGCCTGTCTGTTGCCTTCTTTGTTGACACAATGCAGAGTTCAGCTGTGCGTGCTGTTCGTCATCACCTCACCACTACACCTACTACTTCTTCTCCACCTGCCTCTGTCTGTGTAACCCCTCCTGATCGAACCGCCCACTTAGGGTTGGACTCCAACCCGGGTCCGCCGGCATTAGATAGATAGATAGATAGATAGATAGATAGATAGATAGATAGATAGATAGATAGATAGATAGATAGATAGATAGATAGATAGATAGATATAGTAAAAAATACAAAAAAAATACGGAATCATGGTATTCATGCATATGCCTTTAGTTTGTTTTATTTTTGATAAAATAACATGACATATGTCTCAACCATTCAAAAAGAAATTGAGAAATTCTCCTCAAGATGGGTCAGCTCCAGTGTCCCCGTTCCCTCACCCATGGCACACACACTCTGGTGATGGCACGCTAGGCTCTTTTTTGCCTCAACTTTGATGTCCGACCATTTCTTTTTTATTTCAGCCATGGTCCAAGGTTTTGAGGCTACACCATTTATGCCATCTGCAACCTTTTGCCACTCAAGTGCCTTTTTGACATTAGTAATGCCCACACTGTGCCCTCCAAACAACATTTTTCTCCTCTTTTCCACCTCACCAACGATAACTTCTACTTCACATTGAGTGAAGTATCGATGAATATTTACTTGTGGGGATTTTACCGACTATTTATGGGCAACTACTGGCATGACATAAAGCCGCAAAAGCTGTGCTACATTTAGAATTGATTGTGATTTATTAAGGGAAAACTGCATAGGATGTACGTGTGCATGGTTTTATAAATCCGAATATTTCTGCGTGTACGCATGTTCTATGTTTCATCCGTATGCCTTTTCTGGCGCAAATTTATAAATGATCCCCCTGTTCCGTACCCTAGTTGCCTCAATGAGATGGTTCTACTTGCTGCCTCTCACCAAGGGTTGAATCCTGCAGCTCCTCACAAGATGGTCAACTATGATGACACCATTGGTCTGGAGTTTCATCCAGAATGCAGTACGCAACAATGTTACCTTCTCCAGTTCACTCGCAGACCCCTGATTCACACTTCAGTCTCAGATGTTGACGCTAATATCCAAATAAATACGAAATGTGATTTGATTGGTCAGCTGGCCCAGTGTGTTTTGATCCACAAACCACTTGCTCTGACTTTCAGCAGAAACTTTTGTGTAAACCCAGTATTGTACTCTCTTAGGTTCTGGCAACTGTCCTCTGTAATTTTTTCACCGCAACTTTTCACAAGTTTGTCTGTATTAGGAAAGACAAACAAAGGGGTTTTGGAATCGAGGTGGAAAAAAACAACATCTCTTCAACATGGCGGCAACAACACGCTACTAAAGCAGGCTTTTTTTCAAGTGCACCTTAACCAGGCTTAACCCTTTCTTGTGCATTTCATGAGCAGTGTAACAGAGGAAATTAGCATTATTGTTGAAAATATCAGCATATGAAAGGCAATACTTTTCAATAAGGTTAAAATAATTAATGCAATATACACTGACCCAAAGGATTACTGTGTACACTAATACTGTGTTTGACCCCCTTTCGCCTTCAGAACTGCCTTAATTCTACGTGGCATTGATTCAACAAGGTGCTGAAAGCATTCTTTAGAAATGTTGGCCCATATTGATAGGATAGCATTTAGCAGTTGATGGAGATTTGTGGGATGCACATCCATGGCACGAAGCTCCCGTTCCACCACATCCCAAAGATGCTCTATTGGGTTGAGATCTGGTGACTGTGAAATGATCAGAAACATTACACCACCACCACCAGCCTGCACAGTGGTAACAAGGCATGGCGGATCCATGTTCTCATTCTGTTTATGCCAAATTCTGACTCTACCATCTAAATGTCTTAACAGAAATCGAGACTCATCAGACCAGGCAACATTCCAGTCTTCAACTGTCCAATTTTGGTGGGCTTGTGGAATTTGTAGTCTCTTTTTCCTATTTGTAGTGGAGATGAGTGGTACCCGGTGGGGTCTTCTGCTGTTGTAGCCCATCCGCCTCAAGGTTGTGTGTGTTGTGGCTTCACAAATGCTTTGCTGCATACCTCGGTTGTAACGAGTGGTTATTTCAGTAAAAGTTGCTCTTCTATCAGCTTGAATCAGTCGGCCCATTCTCCTCTGACCTCAAGCATCAACAAGGCATTTTCGCCCACAGGACTGCTGCATACTTTGTTTTTCCTTTTTCACACCATTCTTTGTAAACCCTAGAAATGGTTGTGTGTGTAAATCCCAGTAACTGAGCAGATTGTGAAATACTCAGACCGGCCCGTCTGGCACCAACATGCCATCCTCAAAATTGCTTAAATCATCTTTCTTTCCCATTCTGACATTCAGTTTGGAGTTCAGGAGATTGTCTTGACCAGGACCACACCCCTAAATGCATTGAAGCAACTGTCATCTGATTGGTTGATTAGATAATTGCACAGGTGACATTGAACAGGTGTTCCTAATAATCCTTTAGGTGAGTGCATATCATGAAAAATAATCTAATTAATCGAATCCTAATTTATAAGTATACTAATGTTTAATGTTAATGTATGTTACATGTATACCTGTCTGTTTGTGTTTTGAGTTCAGCCCCCGTGACCCAGTTTCTCAGGTTAACAGTGGCACATAGTCTTCCTAATTAGTATTGCCATCACCTGTGTCCTGTTAATCACCTCATTTACCCTGTGTATTTAGTTCTTAGTTTCCCCTCAGTGTTGGTCCGTCGACGTTCATGTCAAGTGGTGTCTTGTATGTTCCTGAGTGTTTATATTAAAGATTCCTGTTCCAAGTTCTCCTGCGCCTTCATGAGTTTGACATTTGCACCACAGTTTGTAACAGTATGCTTATTTATACATTTTTATTTATACAACTTGAAATGTTAAGTGTCTGTAGAAAATTACAAATGAATAAATGCTGTAAAAGTAACACATTGTTCTCATACCTAATACAAACTTTAACAGACTGAACATGTAAAATGTTAACATATCTGTTTTAATTTCAGAAATTGTCCTCTCCATACTTTGCATATTTTATTATTCAGATCTTTGGGTTGTAGAAGCTTGTATTTATTTGCCATAAGGTTGTATTTGCTTACTTGTTCCTTTCGTCAGTTTTAAGACTTATACAAATTATTGGGCAGCATTGTTTTTTTTACATCTTTTTTGTTTTTTAGATAACAAAGGTTTCCAAATTAAGATGTATTATTTAAGGTTGTATTACATAAAGTATGATTTGATCAGTAAATCATGGCAACTTAGGATTTTACATTACATTATCACAACTTTTTAAAGTAATTTTAACTTGTATAAAGTATTATTATAACGATTTAAAGTAGCAACCTAGCAAAAGAATATGTGCATTTCTCCATCATAAACACATTTGAGATATTAAACTTAAACTTAACCAGCCTTTTTGCAGCCTTTTTTAGACTCCTTCACATATTGTTTCTAAATCTAAAAATCTGTTAAAATATCAGAACCTTACACAAACCCCTGTATA
Organism: Pseudorasbora parva; assembly: GCF_024679245.1. Classification (NCBI taxonomy): domain Eukaryota; kingdom Metazoa; phylum Chordata; class Actinopteri; order Cypriniformes; family Gobionidae; genus Pseudorasbora; species Pseudorasbora parva. The sequence goes on along the minus strand of NC_090172.1, from coordinate 67,657,520 downwards.
TTAATTCTGCATTGAGTAATATCACCACCATACATCCAGAAGATACCATTTTTGTTAAGATTATGTAAATATGATATAGACTTGCATAAGAGATTTATCTCCAGGTGCATCGCCAAAGGGAATGTACTCGGATGTCGTGACACTGGAACATGGGGAAATGCAAAAAACTCAAATGCAAAAATCTCAAAGTACAAATGAAGTTCAAATCATTTAACTCTTTCCCCACCAAACACAGAATTTTCCGATATTTGTGAAAATGCTTTTCTGCTAAACACAGAATTTTCCAGACTATAAATCGCACTTTTTCATAGTTTGGCTGGTCCTGTGACTTATTAGTCAGGTGCAACTTATATATAAAATTTAATTCATACTGACTGACAAGAATAAACATATAGCTCCATCTACAGCTGTAACGCCCGTTTCACACATACTCCGTCTGCAGTGCGTGTGCGGTGCGTGTTGCGTTGCGTGTGCGTTGCAGGAGCCCCACACCCTATAGTCCTTTCACATATGCTGCGTTTGCAGTCCGCATCTGATCCGCTGTTGCACACCACAAACACAGCATTTATTCCTTATTTTTTATTTAAATCCAAACGTTTTTACTGAACATGCCTCGTCAGAATTCCAATTCTTTTTGTTTACTCTTTAATAGAAGTCAGGTTACGTAGTCTAGGCTACTACATTTAAACAACATTTTATTAAATTCATTTATTTATATTTATATACTTTAGATTTAGCTCACACAAGTGGCAAAACATTTAAACATAGGTTATAGCCTTAAATCACAAACATTTTAAATTAGAAACTTACAATAGTCTATTCAAAAACAGCCGACTCTCGTCTTTTCTTTCGTTTTTACACCCTTTTAAAAGAAATCCTGCAGGGCAAAAAGAACTTTGCTTTTCACCTCCAAGAAAGTACGAGTGCTCTCCATTATGGCACATTTTTTTTTACCTAAATGCCAGGTAAGGTGTTGTTTTGTTGCTTTACTTGAGGAAAAAAAGCCATTTGTTGACTTTGAAACAAGAGTATATTTTAAATGATATGCATCTGTGGTGAAATTACTAGATTTTCGCGTCAGTACATGTTTATTTTAATGCGAACAATGTTCTATCACTTTAATGCAGCAACAACGCAGCGCAGCGCAGCAAAAAATAGACTCGGTACGAAAACGATCGCCTCACTGCTGCAGACGCAACGCACCGGGAACGGACTGACGGACCGCATCCGCGTGCAGTGTGAAAGCTGTCATCCGTTTACATGGGTACGGAAAAAAATACACACCGCACGCACTGCAGACGGAGTATGTGTGAAACGGGCGTAAGAGAGCGCTCTATGCTGCTCCAGAAAAAAAAACAAAAAAAAAACAAAAAAAAATTATATTATATATTATATAATATATTATATATATATATATATATATATATAAAAAACGGAAATATTAACTTAAAGACAACAACTTAGAAAGACTGAACACAAATAAAATGCCCCCCAAGAAGAAAATCCTATTACAAATTGCATGTAGTAAAATATGCAGCCAAGAACGATTCACACAGCGCTTGTCTCGCGCGGCTGAGCCTCTCCCGCTTCCTTCAGCTCTGGTCATCTTGCTTTCAGTCCGCGATTAGCTTTCTTTGTTTTCTTCATTACAGTTAAAGTAACCTCTGCTTTTCACCAGTCCCTCACAAGTTTCTCACTTACATCAAGCTTCCTTTCTGCTGCTCGATTATGCAAAGGGAGCAGGCGTGTGCGCGCTTCTGCCTTAATGCTACTTTAAGTCCAGTGCGACTTATATATGTTTTTATAATCTTCATGACACATTTTTTGACTGATGTGACCTACACTCCGGAGCGACTTAGTCCGAGAAATACGGTACACATCTTCTGAATGAGTACAGATCAAAACATGGGCGAAAGGACACAAAAGACAAGCAGTCATTTGTAAGTAGTTGCATATGTAAAATAACGTGATCTTCAACATAAGGGTCCGTTCTTCATACCTCACTTAATACATCTGAGATGATTTGCCAGATCCCAGATCTTCTAATCGTGATAACTGATCTCTGGCTAATTTGGTTCTTCAAACGAATTTGCAGATTTGATTATAACATCTGAAATATGTTATCTGAGATCTCTGCATTTTCTTGTGTTCCCTGAAGAGGGCAGATGATCGATACTCGAAACCACGATCAGCAATGCAGCGATTGGCTGGCATCAAGACAACATAGGCTGCATTTACACTGTAGGTCTTGATGCACAATTCCGATTTGGTGACTATATCCAATTTTTTTGACGACCCGCTTACATCATCTTTTCAAAAGCGACCCGTATCCGATATTTGCATTTATACTGTACACTGGGAATATAGCCCAAGACGTTCTTAACTGGTGAAAGGAAGTAAAACAGCGCGATATGCAATGGACGCAGACAAAATGATTGTACAATGTTTTGCTGTCTGCACTGATCCACACATCTTTAAAGTCGGCAAAACATTTCTCTCTTAAGGCGGAGAAAAAGAGGAGAGCCCTTGACGGGGTTGCCAGGTTTTCACAACAAAACCCGTCCAATTGCAACTCAAAACTGTGTTTAAGTAGCCCAATTCCGCATGAAAACCGCAGACTTGGCAACACTGGATCGCCGTTTGTGTCCACCTGAGTTGACGTCATTTGCCTCCGTCCTTTTTTCAACGACGTACGACTCGCATTTACTGGGGAATATCTGATCTGACCGCTTACATGGCAGACGCTAATGCACGCATCCGAATCATATCGGATTTATTACCACATATGAGTGAGGCCTGAATCCGATCTGAGGATATCGGAAATCATGCATTTTTTCCCCAAAAAATCGGAATTGGGTCACTCTAACCATGCAGTGTAAATGGGGCCATAATGACATCATATCATTAAAAAAGACACCTGGCAAAAAAACTTGAGAGAAAAACAAAACAAAAAAACAACACAAATTTGTGGACCTTTATAAACGTATCTATAGTTTTATATGCACCTTTTACACAACATTATAATATTTTCAAATAAGCTTTTATATTATTATTATTATTATTTAAAATTATGATTGCACCTGGTTCAGTAAAGAATTCTTATAATAAAGTATTAATGTTATTTAAAATGATTCTTGCCCCTGGTTCAGTAATGAACTCTTGTAATAAAGTATCAGTGGGGATATATTTTAAGTATCACCTCAAGATGCGATCTAATCCTGTTTATATGAAATAAGCTCTCGAGCAGGTTTAAGTTTATGGACCTTTTGCTATGACAGCAAGTCCAGGATGAGTGTCGAAGAACCAAACAATCCGAGATCATCGTCAACAATCAAATCCAGCTAACTGAGTTAGAGACGTACGAAGAATGGACCCCAGGTCAAGGTCAAGGTCAAGGTCAAGGTCACTTTTATTTATATAGCATCTTAAAACAACATTACAAATCCTGGATCATCTGATTGAAAAGCAGTAGAGTTATAGTTACTCTCAGCTATTACAGTAACAGCTGGTGATAGTAGATGTCTCTTATGACAAGTCAATGTGCCACTGTTAACCTGACTTTATTGGCACTGCATTGGCTATTTTTGATATCATTTATCACTTAATATATTTATATTATAGCTTGTTCACTTGTTTATAGACATACTTAAAAGATTTATATGAAAAATCATAGGCTTACCCTGTTTTTTGTGAAAAATGTTCCAGCTCCAGTCAAAGAGAGAGAGAGAGAGAGAGAGAGAGAGAGAGAGAGAGAGAGAGAGAGAGAGAGAGAGAGAGAGAGAGAGAGAGAAATATGGTAATGGAGGTGGAGAAATATTTTCATGTGACACACCTGACTGAAGTCACACTGGTATGTAAAGCTGAAACTTTGCATTATGCTATCACCTCTCTCTCTCTCTCTCTCTCTCTCTCTCTCTCTCTCTCTCTCTCAAACACTCCCAGGAACAACTTTCCTTCAGTGCTCAAATACAAGCAGAAATATTCGAGAAGTGAACATGAGGGTTTTCTTCAGAACTCTGTCACTTTTACTGGGTAAGTGAAACATCTTTTCAAATCTTGGGTCTGTCTGAAAGATGAGGCTGGAAACAGAAATGTAGATCACTAACAGAGGAACTATAATATAAAGTCACGTCACCTTTATTTATATAAAACTTTTTACAAGTCTAATTGTTTTAAAGCAGCTTCACAGTGTTAACAGGAAAATAATGCAGCAGGATTTTATTTGGCTGAACAGTCGCTCTGGTGAAAACGGTGATGTTATCCATCTTATTTCAATTATCATATAGTGTCAATGCGGGCAGATCAGTAATATAGTTGAAATGTAAGTGTCTCCAACTGAGCAAGCCAAAAGCCAAAGGCGACGGTGGCAAGAAACCAAAACTCCTTCAGGGCCAAAATGGAGAAAAACACTTAAGGAGAAACCAGACTCAGTCGAGGTGCCAGTTCTCCTCTGACTGACGAACAAACAGCGTATGATTATAATTCTGGCAACTTTGCAGGTCAGAATTCATATGAGATAAATAAGATTATTCAAAAGATTGGAGTTGTTGTGCCAGAGACAGGTTTATTGAGGATGTCCTGTTGATGCCTCAGGATAAACAAAGAGATGAACATTAGGGTAGATGCCACTCTTTTTATGATGTAACGAGAACATCAGGTGCTATGAGAAGTGTTTCCAGTTCCAGCTGACCTAGATAATGCCGCCTAAAAATCATTTAACTCATTTAAATTATAGAAATTGATGATGTTCAATGTGTATGCCATAGTAAAGAGAAGTGTTTTTAGATTTAAACTGAGTGTGTCTGCTTCTCGAACAATGCTAGGAAGACTGTTCCAGAGTTTAGGAGCTAAATAGGAAAATGATCGACCGCCTGCAGTTGATTTAGATATTCTAGGTATGATCAACTGGCCAGAGTTTAGAGACCGCATTAGACGTGATGGAGTATAATGTGTTAAGAGCTCGCTTAAGTACTGGGGAGCTAAAGGTGCCCTAGAATGAAAAATTAAATTTACCTTTCCATAGTTAAATAACAAGAGTTCAGTACATGGACATCACATACAGTGAGTCTCAAACATCATTGCCTCCTCCTTCATATGTAAATCTTGTTTGTGAAAAATACCACGGAAAAAGTGCGCAGCCGTCGGGAGTTCAGCAGATAAACAAGCGTCACGTGACGATAGCGACGGATCATCACAGATGTCATGTTCCAGGCTGTGCAGGACTTTTCATAGCCTTCCCACAGATAAACAATGTCAACAGTCATGGCTGATGTGTATTTACAATCAGATACCGCAACAATTTAATTCAAAGTTGTTTGTTTTGCATTAAAAGCATGTGCTGTAATTTAGATATATTTTTGCAGTTCTACAGATGCTAGAAATGTGGCTTTCAAATGAAAGATTGGTATCAAAGAGCACACACAGGTTCCTCACTGACGACGAGGGCTTGACAGAGCAGTCATCGAGTGTTAGACAGTATTCCAGTATTCGAATGCAGCGCTAAGATCGAGTAACACTAATAGAGAGATACAACCACGATCAGATGATAAGAGTAAATCATTTGTAACTCTAATTAGAGCAGTCTCAGTACTATGATACGGTCTAAATCCTGACTGGAAATCCTCACAGACAAAGGGGTGTTTCATTCTATAAAGGGGAACAATTGTGAAGACACGGCCTTCAATCATGTAAAAAAAAAAAAAAATCATGCAAATGCTTTTGAGTTCTCTTGCAGAAGTTTTTTTTTTTTTTTTTTCATCTCCAAATATAAGACAAGTTCAGTTTTACAGCAGAAATAGAGTTTGTCTCATATTTGATGACATTTGCCTCATTGATTGTGTTATTTTCCTGTTTATTACTGTGAAGCTGCTCTGAAACGATCAGTAATGTATAAATAAAGGTGATTTGATTTTACTACAATTTAAGTCTATTGACACTGCCTGATATTCTGTTTCTCATTTCAAGGGTTTTTCTTGGCTCAAATGAAGGCAGATGAAAAAGAAGGTAAGATTAGATGAATTAAGCATCATCACATCTGTTGTTAGTTATTTTGGAAATTGAAATACCAACAGATTTAAAGATGAAAGTAAAGTAGGTGCAGAATAATTAAATCATTAGAAATGGCTCAAGGTATTCATTTTAGAGCTGTCATTCGTTTAAAAAACATTAATTAATCAGACATTTTTTTCTATAATTAATCTTGATTAATTAATAAAACCTAGCATCAAAGTTAAAAAAAAAAAAAAAAAAGTTGAGCTACTGATATTCTTCAAAATATCACCCTTGAGTTCAGCTGAAGAAGGAAATTCATACAGGTTTGAAACAACTTGAGGGGGACTAAAGGATGACAGGATTTTCATTTTAAAGTGAACTATCCCTTTAAACCTGTTCCCGGCGAGTGAAAGAGCAGCAATAATCAAGTCAATAAATCTGGAAATGAGAAAAAGAGCACAACCAGGGAGAAAAAAAAAATCTTATCATCACCTCTGGCTGTTCTTGCCATAACAAACACAGTACAGAGAAATCAAGCAGTGTTGTGGTCGGTGTTTAGTGTCCACCAGCAGCTGCGAGAGTTCCTTCAGCGCAACTGGGGGTGTTAGGACCTTTTTACACCTGCTCACTTCATTAGTTTTATCTGAGCTGATTGTGAAAAGACCAGAAATAAATGCCTTCCAAAATTATTTTGCGGCAGATATAAATCCGATCACTCAAACCAATCCAGAAGGTGGACTGGGATGCATTTCATGCAAAACTGGACAAGTGTAAATGAATCTGGTTGTTTAAACCGCATATGTAAATTTTACTCCAAACACTTATATCCACCGATCTGGTAGGCCAAGTAAGAAAAAAATACTAGAAAATACGATGACGCATCTTTGCATTTCAACTCGAGGTAACTCGCATAATAACTTTGACTGTTTGCCGTTTTGGACTAATGATTGCTCGTTGGGTGTCATGGCCGCTGACGTTAGCATTATGTATTTGCTATAATCTCTGTGAGCCGAGTCTGACCACCAAAACTTTAAGATTAAACAAGACGGTTCATTCATATTATTTGGTAATAGTCATTACAGTCACTGCGGAAGCTCGGGTTGCCATAGAAACGTGACACACGCTTGAGACTGCACTCGCGCGTTACAAAATAATCCACAGTAATCAGATTGACAGCTCAATTGGACCGAAAAACCTTCATGGGCCTTTCAGTGATACACTGATCTGATTGATATCGATCCGAATAACATTTTGATTGGACTGAAAAAGGAGGTTTATTTCTTTTCAAATCTGATCAAGAGAACATGTAAACACTTGATTGGACCAAAAACCCAAACTGGAAAGGACTGCGCACATGTAATGACATAGAAATGGTGTCATGATGTGCGGATCGAGCTGCAGTTGTTAAATAAAATGTCACAAATTACTTTGTGCGGCTCCCAGACCTAGACCATAGTGTCCCTCCACAATTACTGTATTGCCTGGTCTAATCGGTTCCTCACTATCATGATTTATATTAAAATGAATTACTAATGCTACCATTACATCTATTATTATTATTATTACTGTTATTATTGTCTAGCCTGACAAGCCAGACCCACATCAAGATGTTTGGTCTGGAAACTCTCCATTAACAGCTCAATCTGAGGGGCGGATAAACGGTTGTCTTTCAAAGTCCCTCTGCCCGCGATAGGATAGTGCTAACCAACCAGAGCAACGAAGGTGAAGCAGAGCTAGTTGACGGATTAAACTTTCACCGTATCCGGTCGGCTAAACTCCAAACACATCTTCCCTTCTTAAGAATGACTTCAGTGCCGTTCTTTGTTCTTTTCTCAGAGAAAAGCTTAACTCCAAGTCTTCCAGAGTCGCGGTCAAAGCTGATTCGAAAGACCGCCGTTCGCCAGTTCCTGTGTTTACGTGCACGCGCAACTCGGGCATCATCATTATGGCCCCGCCCACCGACTCTATACACGATGTGATTGGCCCGACCAGAGTTAGGCGATTACAGCTCAGAAGTTTATTGAGAGTTGCTAGACGACACTCGCGGCAAATTACATTTGCTGCCGCTAGGGTGCGTCTACATTTCTAGGCTAATTATTGTCATGTGTATTATAGCTACTGCTATCACTACTACTATTACTTTTAGCTACTATCACTACTACTATTACTATTAGCTACTATCACTACTACTATTACTATTAGCTACTATCACTACTACTATTACTATTAGCTACTATCACTACTACTATTACTATTAGCTACTATCACTACTACTATTACTATTAGCTACTATCACTACTACTATTACTATTAGCTACTATCACTACTACTATTACTATTAGCTACTATCACTACTACTATTACTATTAGCTACTATCACTACTACTATTACTATTAGCTACTATCACTACTACTATTACTATTAGCTACTATCACTACTACTATTACTATTAGCTACTATCACTACTACTATTACTATTCACTACTATCACTACTACTATTACTATTAGCTACTATCACTACTACTATTACTATTAGCTACTATCACTACTACTATTACTATTAGCTACTATCACTACTACTATTACTATTAGCTACTATCACTACTACTATTACTATTAGCTACTATCACTACTACTATTACTATTAGCTACTATCACTACTACTATTACTATTCACTACTATCACTACTACTATTACTATTAGCTACTATCACTACTACTATTACTATTAGCTACTATCACTACTAGTATTAGCTACTATCACTACTACTATTACTATTAGCTACTATCACTACTACTATTACTATTAGCTACTATCACTACTACTATTACTATTAGCTACTATCACTACTACTATTACTATTAGCTACTATCACTATTACTATTACTATTAGCTACTATCACTACTAGCTATTACTATTACTATTAGCTACTATCACTACTACTATTACTATTAGCTTCTATCACTACTACTGATACTATTAGCTACTATCACTACTAGCTATTACTATTACTATTACTATTAGCTACTATCACTACTACTATTACTATTCGCTACTATCACTACTACTATTACTATTAGCTACTATCACTATTACTATTACTATTAGCTACTATCACTACTAGCTATTGCTATTACTATTACTATTAGCTTCTATCACTACTACTGATACTATTAGCTACTATCACTACTACTGATACTATTAGCTACTATCACTAATACTATTACTATTAGCTACTATCACTACTACTATTACTATTATTACTATCACTATTACTATTACTATTAGCTACTATCACTACTACTGATACTATTAGCTACTATCACTATTACTATTACTATTAGCTACTATCACTACTACTATTACTATTATTACTATCACTACTACTGATACTATTAGCTACTATAACTACTACTATTACTATTAGCTACTATCACTACTACTATTACTATTAGCGATCACTACTACTGATACTATTAGCTAATATCACTACTACTATTACTATTAGCTACTATCACTACTACTATTACTATTAGCTACTATCACTACTATTACTATTAGCTACTATCACTACTACTATTACTAATACTATTACTATTAGCTACTATCACTACTACTATTACTATTACTATTACTATTAGCTACTATCACTACTAGCTATTACTATTAGCTACTATCACTACTACTATTACTATTAGCTACTATCACTACTAGCTATTACTATTACTATTAGCTACTATCACTACTACTATTACTATTATTACTATCACTACTACTGATACTATTAGCTACTATCACTAATACTATTACTATTAGCTACTATCACTACTACTATTACTATTATTACTATCACTACTACTGATACTATTAGCTACTATCACTACTACTATTACTATTAGCTACTATCACTACTAGCTATTACTATTAGCTACTATCACTACTACTATTACTATTAGCTACTATCACTACTAGCTATTACTATTAATATTACTATTAGCTACTATCACTACTACTATTACTATTATTACTATCACTACTACTGATACTATTAGCTACTATCACTAATACTATTACTATTAGCTACTATCACTACTACTATTACTATTATTACTATCACTACTACTATTACTATTAGCTACTATCACTACTACTATTACTATTAGCGATCACTACTACTGATACTATTAGCTACTATCACTACTACCACCATTACTTTTACTACAGTTATTATTTGTTATTATTTTTTGGTATGGATACTACCTCAAGTATAAATGTATTACTATTACTATGAGAATCTTAAATTACCCTTCTATACATCTATATCACTAAAATATTCCATAGCTTAAACTTACCAAATGTATCTGCATACATCACTATATTTATATTCAGTTTCTCTCTATTTGTTATTGTTTTGTTTTTCTATCCACTATACGTGTATGTATGTCAGTGATCACTTACATTGTATGAGCTACTATATATTTTTTTATTTGCTATATTTTTTTCTCTAATAAAAACAAATAAATAAATAAATAAATTACTTGTGTTATTCAATATTCTCTTCCACTCATAGTCTGTGAAGTCATCATCAGACATACTCTTATCCACAGTTTTATTTGTATAGCACTTTCTACAATATACTGTTTTTTTCCCCATGAACGTATTCCAGTGAACATAGCAGGATGGGGCACACCCAGCCAGTCGGCGGTATTACAAAACGAATATCCCAAAAACGCTCTGGATATGAATCCCTCCACCATTACACATACACCGTTACAAAGCGACCCGTGGTGGACGCTGGATCTGCTGAAGGTGTACACCGTGACCAGAGTGGTCATCACTAACAGACAAGACTGCTGCAGCGAGAGGATAAACGGGGCAGAGATTCGGGTCGGAAATGTCTCTTCAGATGCTTTCAGCAACCCCATGTGAGTCTCTCTGATATATTCTTATTTACAGAGATTCTGTCCAGTTGGCTGGTAACTGTTTAGATTATTATAAAGCATCTTTAGAACCAGTTAACTGTTTGCCTCCACTGTTCACTGATCATAACTCTGACCGGTTATACAGAACATCCTGTTGATAGGAATCAAAAACTGCATTTGCAGCTTTTCTGAAAACATTTTTTTTTAAACATATTGTGCATGAATTTAATTTAGAAAGAAGAAAATACAAGTCATAATGAGCAAAAGCAACTCACACCCTTGTCTCTCTCCAGATGTGCTGTAATTCCTAGTATTCCAGCAGGAGCTTCCAGCAACTTCTCATGTAATAGGATGGCTGGACGATATGTATCTGTGGTTATTCGTGGATATGATAGGTATCTGACTCTCGCTGAGGTGGAAGTCTATGTGGCTTATCCAGGTAATTCATAACAACCTGGGGGCTCATTTATAAACGTTGCGTACGCACAAAAGAAGGCATAGGTCGCTCTCTACGCAATAATTAGTATTTATAAAAAGCACATTTGACAGGAAAATGTGCGGCCCATCACGCAAGCTCTGACCCAGGCGTACGCACAAAAACAGGTGAAATGAGACACGTCGGCAGATGGAAGAAACACATGAAAGTACGTGAATGTATGTGAAAGTGTAGACCGTTGTGTAAAAGAAGTGGCAATACTGCCTCTCATAAATAACATGAAGACTTCACAAAGTAAGTGTTACAATTAACAGCCTACACGAACACCCGTTTGATAGACCTGCAGTATAAAACAAACTAAATCAAACAAAAATACAACACAAATGCAAATGAACACATATTTGAAAAAAAGTATGTTTTTTTGCAATATGTTCTACAATAATATTGGAATGTTATGCAATTCATCCTCATAAATAATATGGTAAACAGAACAAAATAATGTAGAAAACTGATATTCTCATGTCCGTCTGGCAGAGCAGATATAGTTGCAATTAGATAGATAGATAGATAGATAGATAGATAGATAGATAGATAGATAGATAGATAGATAGATAGATAGATAGATAGACAGATAGACAGATAGACAGATAGATGGATAGACAGACAGACAGACAGACAGACAGACAGATAGATAGATAGATAGATAGATAGATAGATAGATAGATAGATAGATAGATAGATGGATAGACAGATAGACAGATAGATGGATAGACAGACAGATAGATAGATAGATAGATAGATAGATAGATAGATAGATAGATAGATAGATAGATAGATAGATAGATAGATAGATAGATAGATAGATAGATGCATTCATTGTCCATTGGGGGAAGTTGTTTTCATAGTAAAAATTTCTTCATCAGCTACGGAATCATGGTATTCATGCATATGCCTTTAGTTTGTTTCATTTTTGATAAAATAACATGACGTGTCTCAACCAGTGATGTGACGGTCAATATAAACAACCCATACCCGACCAACATTTTAAGCTAACCCGCCTGCAAATCGGACCGCAAAAAAGAAAATATTGTAACGTTACCCGACCCGCTTTCTGACCCGCATTTTTTAAAAGTAGTAAATGCTCCGCGTATAAATAGTACGAGTGTGCAATGTCGTGGAATGTATACGCCAAAACTCATTTTGGCGTGCATATGCTATGCTGTTTTTGGAGTGCATATGATACGCACTTTATGGTGTATTATACGTACGAACGCGACACGCGAAAAACTGCGTAGCATTTGCACGCCAAAACTCATTTTGGCATATACATTCCAAGAGATCGCACACTCATACTATTGATACACATACTGAGCTAGGCTATATGCGTTACAGCCTATTAACAAGATACAATTGCTCAGTTCAACGTGTTGGGAAGTTGGGCATTTTGTCCTGCGTCATCTTTATTTCAGACAACCCAGCCAACTGCGATCAGAACCAACCCGAATATCATTAAAAATATTTTTTGATATTTTAAACGCGGGTACCCTCGTTTTGGATCAATCCGTGCATCACTGGTCTCAACCATTCCGAAAGAAAATGAGAAATTCTCATCAAGATGGGTCAGCTCCGGTGACCCCGTTCCCCCACCCATGGCACACACACTCTGGTGATGGCGCACTAGGCTCTTTTTTGCCTCGACTTTGATGTCTGACCATTTCGTTTTTATTTCAACCATGGTCCAAGGTTGTGAGGCTCCAGCATTTACGCCGTCTGCAACCTTTTGCCACTCAAGTGCCTTTTTGGCATTAGTAATGCCCACACTGTGCCCTCCAAACAACATTTTTCTCCTCTTTTCCACCTCGCCAATGATAACTTCTACTTCACATTGAGTGAAGTTTTTTTTATGCCCTTTCTGTGTTTGCCATGATTTCGCAATCGATGAATATTAATCGATGTGGGCATTTCACGGACTATTTATGGGCAACTATGGTCATGACATGAAGCCGCAAAAGCTGTGCTACATTTAGAATTGATTGTGCTTATTTAAGGAAAAACTGCATAGGATGTGCACATGCACGTTTTTTTAAATCCGAATATTTCTGTGTGTACGCATGTCCTATGTTTCATCCGTACCCCTTTTCTGACCCAAATCCTACTGGTCTACAGGGGAATTTGACTGATTGCATTCAAGTGGTTTAAATATATTTATAGAGTGTAGTTCTGGTTTTGAACCAGACAGATCTGGTAGAAGTGCATTCCTAAAATGAAGTAAATGCTTATAAAATGAAATTTAACTTGATTATTTTACAGATAATTTGGCAGCAGGAAAAAGAGTCACACAGTCATCAACCTATGGCATTTTGATCGCTGAACATGCCATCGATTTCAATCCAGGTTATTTCACACACCCATGGTTAGCGTGTTCGTTAACCAATTATGAGACTAACCCGTGGTGGAGGCTGGATCTGGGTCAGATTTACAAAGTCAGTAGAGTGGTCGTCACTAACAGACCAGACTATATGCCGGAACGAATAAATGGAGCAGAGATTCATGTCGGAAGCTCTTTGGATAACAATGGCAACAACAATCCTGTGTGAGACCCTCTTTCAGTGTCTTAATATCCATAGAAATCCCTGATTCCTCAAGGCTGAAAACACAAGTGCAGAAAGAATAAAGTCTAAATTAAGTTTTCTCTGTCTCTCTGTAGATGTGCTGTGATTTCTAGTATTCCAGCTGGTGTTTCGTCCACCTACACTTGTAACGGAATGGAGGGTCGATATGTGAACCTGATCATTCCTGGATATTCAAGGGCTCTCTCTCTGTGTGAGGTGCAGGTCTATGGAGAAGGTCTGATCCAATATACTTTGTTGAAATATGTCCATTTAGTATTGATTTCTTTACTGATTCAGTCAATAAAACAATTTTTTGGCTGACACCATGTTCCTATTCAGTCAGTCATGTTTAAAGTTGCGTCAGACTGATGTCTTTAGGGGTCTCGCCTGGGGGCCCAATCAGATTATCCCAGGTTTTGGCACCATCTGTAAGGGCGGATCACCTTACAGTGGTTCAGGCTGAGTCACAGGGTTGCTGAATGACTAAAGAAACGTTATCAGCAGGACTGTAGAAAATGGTACATTTCTCGTCTTTACCACCCACTACTACTTATACCAACGATGGAAATAAGCACAGTTACAATAGCAAAATATGTGGGTGAGCGATGCTTTAATGTGACTATATTGTATTGCAATAGGTACCACTTCAAAGTCAATACCAAATCAAAACTAGTTAGCAAATCATTTGTAATTGAAAGAATTTAATGACAAAATCTGGTTATGCTTACACTTAGTAACAAAATAGATGTTTGAGATGATAATAAACATTAATCATACCCAGCATGTATAGAATGTTACATGAGAGAGAGAGAGAGAGAGAGAGAGAGAGAGAGAGAGAGAGAGAGAGAGAGAGAGAGTGAGTTAGACAAAAAAGACAGAGTAGAAGAGTGCAAAGAGAAGAGCCAAAAAGAAGGCCCCCAATATAAGTGAGAGCCAGAGAATAAAGACAGAGCAACAGTTACAATCTTCTTTTATCCTTTTCTGACCATGTGACTGAAACCCTAATGTGAGACATTCAAACTGACCAATCAGACCAAACTTCCTCCACTGTACTTCAGGTGTGGCACACATTTGGCCTTCAGGCCTTCAGAATCTCATTGTCTGTAGGAATTCCAAATGGCCTTTCTGATAAGAGAGATGGGGGTTGAAAACATTACACCGAATATCTTTGTTCAATTTCAAATATCAAATATAGCTGCAAGCAGCCATTACCGGGGCCAAGTCAACAAAGGCAAACAAGGAAGATAGCAGCAAAACCTGCAAAAATGAGTAAAGACATTTGGTATCACCTAATGTTTTATAAGCACTTAATTAGCACGCTGCCCAAACCATACATCAAAACCTGGCAAATCTGGTATCGTTGGACTCGGCAAGGATTCAGGAGATAAAAAGTTACTCCCATCAAAATATGTAAAGCACACACCAAAGTTTTAAGTGTTTGAAAAAAACATTATCCACTAGGTGGCGCTGTTTTGAAACTTGTAAGGCTACTTCAGGGCATGGTGGTGATGACCCATACCAAGTTTTGTAACGATCCGTTCATGCGTTCATAAAATACAGCATTTTAGCACATAATTCAAAATGGCCGACAGCCAAAATGGCAAACATTCTAAAATTGGATATCAGTCGACTCGGAATGACGCCCTGAATCTAACGGGCATTCTAACGGAATCTATGATTTTTGGATAAACGGTTCATAAGTTATAAAAATAGCCACTTTACGTATCTCTGGACCAGTAGGTGGCACTGTGCCGAAACGCTGCATGTTGCCTCAGATCATGCTTGTGATGACACGTGCCAAGTTTGGTTTGAATACTATAAAGAATTGCAGAGATATATTCTTTAGCGTGTTTTTATAACCGGTACGTAAAATTTATTTCCGCGTTTAGCAAAAATGATTTGACGAATCAACTTGAATTCCATAACTTTTTGTCAGCATGGTCTGACAATGATCTGGTTAAATTTTCATGTAAATCTGACCAACGTCTTAGGAAAAGTTGAAGGAATAATAATAATAATAAAAACAATTGTTTCTAGCCCTTATGGTTAAAAAGTTATTAGCATAAACATGAGTAAAATTTGGACGGTTGGTGGCGCTAGAGGGGATGATTTAGAGGCTCCAAATTTGGTGTGGTTACTATTGTTATTGACCTCTATCAGTGTACCAAATTTCATAACTTTCCCGCAAGCGGTTCTATGAGCTGCCATAGGCGTGGCAAAATAATAAGAAATCTAACGATTTCAAGAGGGGCTTGGCCCCTAAATGTCTTTGATTATTTTCAATTCTACAAGATGCTGAATTAAACAAAAAGATCTTCCTCATGCAGACTGAAACATCTGAAGCATGCGCACAAAGATACCTCTAAGATAGTGCCTGATCTGGATATACAAAGAATTACAGTATTTTTAAAATATATCTCTTGGCGAAAATTCTCACAAACATTATCTGTTGTGTTAAAACTACACTGTGTAACTTTTTTCCGTCTGCTAGAGGGCGCCTATTCAAAACAAAAGGCATAGTTTGATGACGCCAAGTTTGAGTGCAGAATCGTAGGACAGGTGTTCTTCACCTCACAGCCGTTGGGAAAGAATCTGGATAGGACTCAGGCAAAAATCATGTTCATGAAGTTGATTATTAACGCTACTGTAGTATGACGCAAGCAGGACCAAGTGTTGAGGAGCTGAGAAAGGCCTCTGGAGCAATTTTACACAACACAGTTTGCACTCGAGCAGCGGGACATTTATTATGAAGGGACACAGTTGCTGACGGTATTTCCACTTTTCTTGTCATGAGTATGAGGTAATGCAGCTCTGTTTATCATATTAGATACATTTAACTGTGTTTAAAATGATGGTATGACATTACTGTCACAGTTCTCTGAAAGAGGACTCAAATGCAGGAATGAGTGATCAGGGGTTTATTAACAAGACAACTGACAAAGGCAAGGAATGGTGAGGAGGTGAACAGTCCAAACAGTAGGCAGATAAGGAACATAATCACAGGCAGAAAGAGCAGCCACTATAACCAGCTCAAGAAGGTTGTAGACTGGAGAACAGTGTTGTCAGAGCACAGGCCCTGTGGGCCCTTGGATAGCGCTCTCGGCAGTGCGCTATGTGACTGCTCTCTCAGCAGCGGGCCCTGGGATAGTGCTCTCGGCAGTGGGCTCTGGGACTGCTCTCTCAGCAGCGGGCCCTGGGATAGTGCTCTCGGCAGTGGGCTCTGGGACTGCTCTCTCAGCAGCGGGCCCTGGGATAGTGCTCTCAGCAGTGCGCTCTGTGACTGCTCTCTCAGCAGCGGGCCCTGGGATAGTGTTCTCGGCAGTGGGCTCTGGGACTGCTCTCTCAGCAGCGGGCCCTGGGATAGTGCTCTCGGCAGTGGGCTCTGGGACTGCTCTCTCAGCAGCAGGCCCTGGGATAGTGCTCTCGGCAGCGGGCTCTTGGACTGCACTTTCCGGAAAATTTAACTCTGTAGCCATGACAAATTGCTGACAGAAATTTCTGTGGACTTGATAAGACCTGCAAGACATTTAGAGGAGGCCTCAACAGATCTGTCAATGGGCAGCTTGGGGACAGCCTCTGTGAATATTACAGCAAATGGCAAAAATGGTCTCTGAGAGCATGACCTGCCAGTTAATCGCTTACATACTTTCACAGGACTTGATACCACTGGAGCTTTAGAATGGAAAATAGTAGAATGCTTTTCACGGGCCTTTTTATTCTTACACTTTCGTTGGGTTGACCCTCTGTGATTGACTGCCTCTGTAGTATCTGCAGCCAACTCGGCCAACCCTGGCAGGATAGTGACCTTCATCAACTCAGTGACTGAAACTAACCTGGTTGCCTGGGAGAAGATAGCTGTTTGCTTGACTGGCTCTGGGGTAGCCGGACATCACAATGATTAAGTAATAGGCTATTTTCTATCCTGGTTTTGAGGCTCTCTCATGCATGTTTGGATTTTATGGGTGTGCCCCATTGAAGACTTGGAAGTAAACGCCCACGGCTAGGATTGGATAAGATTTGCATATAATAATGAGCTTCTGCTCCCCCGAGAGTACACGTAAGAGATTGTTTTGAAAGTGTGTGGAGAAACAACACCCGGAATGATTCTCTCACAGGGCTTGCAA
This sequence comes from Pseudorasbora parva, assembly GCF_024679245.1. Lineage (NCBI taxonomy): Eukaryota > Metazoa > Chordata > Actinopteri > Cypriniformes > Gobionidae > Pseudorasbora > Pseudorasbora parva. The sequence goes on along the minus strand of NC_090172.1, from coordinate 67,639,431 downwards.
AACGTCTTTATCAAACAAACAAAATTATTTTTCTCTTATCCTCCTGCAATTAATTGGATTGTAATTATTTTAGTTTTATTTCTTACCTCTGCCATTCGCTTTGGTAGCCCGTCTGGAAAACACAGCTCTGGGACATTGGGCTTTCCGAGCCCTGGCCCGAGTCTGATTACGAATCGCAATGAAACCAACAACACCACAAATAAATGATTATCCAGCCTGTGACAGCGTGGCAAGTAATGTTCAGTTAGACACATACATATAGATCATATCAATATCAATAGATAACAAACGATCTGTAACAATGCAATACAATCACATGTAATCTCCTCCTGTCTGCAAATTCAGTCTCTTGTTTACAAATGAATCTGTGGTGAAATGAAGGAACAAACGCACAATGTCTTACCCACCTGAGCTGGATATATATTAAAAATAAAGTTCATCTATGCAATCATAATATTGGAATGAAGCTTATGCAGCATGTTTATTGCTTGAAAGTTCGATCCGGTTTAGCTCTATGTAGACCTATAATCGGTGCATGAGGTCTACAGAATCAGGCGTACTTCTTCGGTGAAGGCGCTGTTTCACCACATGATGAAGATTGTGTTTTTTGGGCCTGTTTTTAATTACAGCTTTTCTTTGACTAATAAGGAAGTTTTCTGCTCTGAAACTTACAGGATATTCTTAGATCAAAAGCTAAATGAAATGTAGATTTCTCAATTTATGACCCCTTTAATTTTAATCATACAATTGGTCTATCCTGGGGAAAATAGTTGCATATATATATATATATATATATATATATATATATATATATATATATATATATATATATAGTTCCTATATATATTTGGTTTTGACTTGATGTGAGACAAACTTAGTGTTATTACCAGGGATTTAAAGGTATGGTAATAGGTGATTTTGTTTTGGAACCGTCAGAAAACTCAATTCGTTTTCTGAAAATCGATTTCTCAAAATTGACTTTGTTGACTTAAGAAACAAAAACAAAACAAAAAAAAAACATTTTTTTTTTGTGTACTGCGCTCAATTAACTGAGACTTCTTACAGCACTTGCAGGTTGTTGACCTTGTCTGTTTCGTTGCTTCTATTGCTCTCCCCTTTTTTTAAGTCGCTTTGGATAAAAGCGTCTGCTAAATGATTAAATGTAAATGTAAATGTATATATTAATACTGTCATTTTACAGGTAATTTGGCAATAGGAAGAAGCGTCATACAGTCATCAACCTATGGCAGCTGGATCGCTGAACAGGCCATTGATTTCAGTCCAGGATTCACACAACCATCATTAGTGTGCTCGTCAACTGATATTCAAACTAACCCGTGGTGGAGGCTGGATCTGGGTAATACTTACAGAGTTAGTAGAGTGGTCGTCACTAACAGAAATGACTGCTGTCCGGAACGAATAAATGGAGCAGAGATTCGCATTGGAAAATCTTTGAAGAACAATGGCAACAACAATCCTGTGTGAGACCCTCTTTCAGTGGCTTAATATCCACAGAAATCCCTGATTCCTCAAGGCTGAAAACACAAGTGCAGAAAGAATAAAGTCTAAATGAAGTTTTCTCTGTTTCTCTGTAGATGTGCTGTGATTTCTAGTATTCCAGCTGGTGATTCGTCCACCTACACTTGTAACGGAATGGAGGGTCGATATCTGAATCTGATCATTCCTGGAGATTCAAGGATTCTCACTCTGTGTGAGGTGCAGGTCTATGCAGAAGGTCTGATCCAAACATGTTAAAATATATCCATTATTGATTATGCATGTTCTCAGCAGTCAATAAAATAACATGTGGTCGACGCTAATCCATGTTCATCCTCACTGCAAGTAAATCTGTATTTAATGTCATCTGGGTCATATTTTGTTTTACTTTGTGTAGTTTTGTTGGTGATTTCTTTAGGATCTGTCCATGTTCCAATTGTTTAATCTTAATTGACAGGTGAATTTTCACCAGAAAACTGTATTTATTATAGACACACAGCCTTTGATGCCAGAAGCAAAATATGCAATCATATATTTTTAAATCCTAAAAATGCATGATTATATTATATATATTTTTTTGCATTTATCTTTGTTTTCACCAGCTATCCGTGACCCATTAGAACCACTGATCTAAACAATAGAGAGTAACATCATGTGTGTGTTTCAGGTCCTTGTTTAAAGTCAACTTTTGTGAAGCTCAAACTAAAGTCCAGCTTGAGTCTTTTGATACTTTAGTGTGTACCAAAAGGGGACCATTCTGGTATATTATCCAGAAAAATTTGAAGTATTCATAAAATTAAATTGTCCCAAAGAATCTAATAAATGTCTTAATCAATTTATATTATCCGTATCTTATCCTGCTTCTTTGTGTGTTAATCAATTCAAATGACCCTTCACTGTGAAAATAAGAGTACACAATTGTACCTCTTAACCCTTTAGGCGCCAGAGGTTTTTTCCTAAAACGTTCGATTTTGACATCTTAATTCCAAAAGGCTATATCTTAAAATTGATAAAAGATAGAAACTTTCTGTAAATTAGAGAAATATTAAGGAGGACCCTAAGTTTATGTAGAGATTACATTTTCCCATCTAATTTGCATATTATGACGTCATAGCGTGGAGGCAATCTTGGATTATAGAATTTTCATGAAAAGCCACATGTTTAAATGATAAAATGCAGCACTTCTTTCCCCCCAAAATGTCCCTCACCTTCTGTGTGCTATATTGCACAATACTGCATGTTCAGGTAAATAGTAAAAAGTAAACAAACTGTGTAAATCATTACTAATAAGTGGTAGAAACAAACCGAGTCCATAGCGGTTTGCCTTTTGCTGTAGAGATTTTCCATTTACCACATACAGTAAGCACTCTGATTGCATATATGGGGCACATATATATTATATATGATATATTATTCATAATAGCCCCTCTGCCCCGTGTCACAGCGCGTCCAGATCTGCCTCACGCGCCGCCGAGTGTGCTGAGTGCACAGCCACGAACACTGTGCACTCAGCACACTTATTATCATTTTGACTCCCCACCCTGCCTCCACATTGCCCTCAAACTTGCTTATGAATACTTCGACCTCTTCTAACATACCCAGTGGCGTTAGATAAAGTCTCCACCACAATACTGTCGCCGCGATCGCGGAGAGGCGCGCGGTGAGAAGACGCGCGCTTCATGGTGAGCGCGGCAAAAATCTCCCGCGGCGGCCTCATTCCCAACACTAACACACCTGCTAACTTCGCGATGAACACTCGGACCCCGGGAAACATTATTCCCACCACTGACATTGGGCAAAGGACCATCTGCATTGGGCAAATGATTCACCATTTGTGCTTAGTATAACGTTAGGTTTAGTTTCACTTTCAGAGTCACCGTCATCTCATATTTCCCTTCAGAATCAGGGTCCGCGAATAGAAGACCCTACACTTCATTGCGGGTAAGCTTTATTGATGCCATTAGAACATAATAATAGTAATACTAATCTAATGCAAATACTCGCTGACGTTGACAATGCTCTGATAAAACAGCTCACTCGCACGTCAGCTCCGCTTTTGTTTACACTGATTCAATGCGCTCTTGCTCGTATATTTTGTATAGAATCATGATGTTTGTATGAGTCAGGGATGAAGTACAACATGTCTACCATCTAGTGGAGGGGAGGTTGAATGAAATTTGACACCCTATTTGACAAAATTGGCCGTTTTATTCAGTGACGCATCTTGTCGAGTAAACTCGACCGTGGCGCCAAGAGGGTTAAGTATGTCATCATATGTGATTCGTATGTTAATTCTCGATCTGTATTCATCTAAACTTTTTTGAATGTATTTAAAAATCTAAATTCCGAAAGGTCTGATCTGTTGCAAGAAAGTATTGTTGGTGAATATTATTTATTAACATTTTTAGTGAGTGATGAGTTTAGTCAAAAATTGTTTTGGCTTTTTTTGACGTGAACAGATTGTGTTTTGTTAACACTGTATCTAAAACCATACAGTCACATAAAAAGCCAAGAGTCAAACTGCCCAACTAAAGGAAACACTGATCACCATAACAGTGACAAAACATTTTCCATAAAACATCAACATCTAAACCTCTGTTTATTCTCAATAAGAGCGTCTATAGCCGTCTTTCAAGGTTAGAGCCAAACTCTGCAGGACCGAACTTACCTACCCCTGCTCTAAGTAGAGGAAAACAAGGATATAACCGTACCCTACGGACCAATTGTGTACAGTTATACGTTTTGTTCCCCAAGGAACACCTCCACTGTACATTGTTTTCTGAGTGTTCACAGACTAAAGCAGATAAAACAACATATCCATTTCACATATCCATGAAGTGCAATACAAATTCATAATACTCATACACACATTCCACCAGTACAATGATTCCGAACATATCGAAAAAGCACAACAAATACGAATAATTTATAAATTCATAACTCATAACTCAAAAAATTCATAAAGGTTTTTTCAAAATAGTTTCGGTAATGCCCATCAAGTGTGTGTAGATCATATAGCTTTAATCACCAAATGCATTTAGGAATTCCCGTTCAGTTAAAAATAAAGAAAATCCATAAACAAATGAAACACAATTAGCACAAAGAAACGGTCAAATTTACAATATCCCATAAAAATGAACAACAGCAAAAGAGTAAAGGCTGCAACATACTCCGCAAGAACAGAGAAATAAGTTCTTGCTCCCAGGGCTGAGAGAACAAAATGGCGTCATGTTGTTCTCGCAGCCCTGGTTTGGGAGTTGTCACAGCTTGTTCTCGACACATCTCCTGAGCAGAACTTTTTTCTTGCTGGTGTCCAAGAACTATTGTGTGATTGGTCAGTCATTTAAAGTAGGCGTGGTTAATGCGGAGAAACCCAGATGACCGACACCTGCTTTTCTCGTGAAGTATGAATCTACTGGCCATAACAAACTTTGTTCTTGTTCTTGCCACCTCGAGAAAATGAACAATTTTCTTTGTTCTTGCAGAGTATGTTCCAAGCTTAACACTTTTCCTAGCATGACTGATTTATCCTCAGTCTCCTTTTAAACCAGGTTGGGTGTACAATTTCTCTCCATACACAGCTTCAGCGGGAGATTCAAAACCTCCATACACAGCTTCAGCGGGAGATTCACATTTAACCAGTTCAATTTAGTCTGTGCACAGATTGTAGCCAATTTTGTTTTTAGATTCAAATTCATCCTTCGACCTTTCCTTGGGACAAATGGTGTTTAACTGATTCTAATCTGTGTTCTTGGAGTGTGTTTCCCTTGTCTGTCTGAATTTTCCTAGGGAACCCATACCATGGTATGTAATGATTGATTAAACATTTCACTACAGATTGGCTGTCTTCAGAAGCCCAAAAAAACACGACCCGCAACTCGAGATTTTTTACCGGGACTTGCCAAAAAAAGAAGCCCAAAGTCGCTTGTTATACGCGGACTTGGCAAATGTGGATACTTTTGAATCAAACCAACGTGGGACTACAGTGATTGGATGTCGCGCGTGCTCTCTACATACAGGTGCAAAACATTTTCACAGCTGCAGATACATTGAGAGTGGCATGGCCGTGTGAAAAAATTCCCCCCAGGTTTTCATGGGAAGTAGCAAGTCTTCTTGAGTCAAAAGGCGCAAGTCCAAGTTAAGTCACGAGTCATTGATGTTAAAGTCCAAGTCGAATTGCAAGTCTTTGTACATTTTGTTGTGTCGAGTCTGAAGTCATCAAATGCATGTCTCGAGTCTGACTTGAGTCCGAGTCACATGACTCGAGTCCACACCTCTGTTGAATGGTGTCTGCAATTCGCTCTTCAGCCTCTGGTTTATGTGGATATTGGGACTGACAAATTGGTATGTCACATGTCAATTAAAAACTCACTGGTTTCATAGATCTACACCACCCCACATCCGTGGGTCCAAACAGACGTAGGCAGAACTGACGTAGAAAACAAGTGTCTGCTCACCTTTATTTCTGGTTCAGGCCGGCCTGATGTCTAGAAGATCAGAGATCGTCCACTCCATCACGTCGGGGTCACCAATTGTTGGACTCGGGGGCATCAATTTCCTCAAGTCCGCATGTAATTAAACGAGGAGAGCAAAATCAAAATATAGTTTAACTGTTTTAATTAAAACAGTCTTTTCTGTCTTTCTTTTTGGAGTCAGATGACTATCTGGTGTTGTGCTTCATTTGCAACATCGCCCCTGCACATAAGACTGCTTTACTTACACTTAGCTTTAGCAAAACACTTTCTCATATGGATCTGTTATACCTTCCAACAACCTCTGGCTGTTGCTCTGGTCACTCTAATCCCCAACAGAAAGTACATACAGTTTTAATGCATAAATCATCTCATAAGCTAACATTATATTCAATTAACTATTGTTAAAGGGTTACTTCAGCGATTAGCATATGGCTTTGTATCAGTAGAAACCCTGGAGTATATTCAAATGATTGTGCTTTCCCCCCTCATATCTCCCTGAGACAAGAGATTTATGCATTTTATTTCTGGAAAAATTCCTCCTATGATGCAAATTGACGATTTTTGCATCATAGGAGGAATGTTTGCCCAAAGGCTAAAGACTACAGCCAGCAGAGGGAGCCATTTCCGCATGTTTTGAACTCGCGTATGGGGGATGGGAGATTACACTCAGCTTGCAGGGAGAGCTCAGCAGGCAGCTACAGGCACTCATTTAAACGGAGCTATGGTGTGCAATGTAAGTCTTTTAACTTCTCAAATTAATTTCTATGAAAGTTAAGCTTGTAAAGGCATGAACTGAAAAGCGCCAGACTGAACTCGCGTTGTGAATGTATGCCGCGAGTGTAGTCGCGATTACCTCAGCTCTCAACACTCGTGCAGTCAGTGCTCAGTGCTGTGAGACTCGCGCGGTGACTCACTCATTATATTGAACAGACACGTTCAGTTTTTAATTGTAGTGTCTCCTCTAACTCAGTCACTGTAATCAAGTTGGTGGCGTTGGGAATGGCACAGGGCAGCGAAGCATTCTGGGAATTGTAGTCTTTCATCCCCATGGGACAAAAATACATTTTCTATCTTTTCTCAGTCTAGAAGACACCAAATTCAAAAATAATTTCACATTTCTACTACATTGATGACCCAGTTTAAATACAGATTCATCTTCCCAGCGCTGAAGTACCCCTTTAATGATTAATCTCTAAAAGCATGCTAGCAGTCGCCCTTCCAGCAGCTGAACCCATGCAGGTAGATTCTTATCATCTGTCCCACGCGGGACAGAGCTACAAAGAAGATTGTCGCTGCAAAGAAGATTGCTTAACTGCATATGTCTCTATTGTCGGGAAGGAGGTTATATCATCACAAACTGTCCAAGACCACTACACCCGTCGGTGAGTACCTTTCAGTTTCTTACAAAGACTGACCTCTTTCCTCTGTCATGGTGAGTTAAATAAAAAAACAAACACATTCACAAAAAAGAGCATTCCTTCTCTTCACTGTCCTATCACAATGCGATGAGCTGCCACATGTGACTCTTCAACCCCTCACCAGCCAGAGCCAGGCTTAGGAATCACTTTCCTGGTGTCAAATCGGTTTTAGAAATAATCAAACATGTTACCTGCTCCAGTTCGCTCGCAGACCCCTGATTCACACTTCAGTCTCAGATGTTGATGCTCACATCCCCATCCAAAATATGAAATGTGCTTTGATTGGTCGGCTGGTCCAGTGTGTTTTGATCGGCGAACCACTTATTGTTCTGGAAATGTCACGAGTGGGAACTGTTCCGACATTCAACAGAAACTTTTGTGCATAGCCGTTATTGTACTCTCTTAGCTGCTTTGTCCTCTGTAAATTTTTCGCCACAACTTTTCACAATTTTGTCTGCCTTAGGAAAGCCAAACCAAAGGGGTTTTGGGGTGGAAAAAACAGCATCTCTTCAACATGACAACAACATGCTACTAAAGCAGGCTTTTTTTTCAAGGTCACCTTAACCAGGCTTAACCCTTTTTTGCGTATACCATGGGTGGTGTAACAGGGCAAATTAGTGTGATTGTTGAAAACATCAACGTAAGAAATATAAGACTTTACAGTTCTCAATATACACATGAGTGATCTTTGCAAAGTTGTTTCTCTCACAAAATGCTTTCACCACAGCAGACACATGGCATGAATACAGTAAGAGCTTCTGTTGAGCATAATTACTAGAGCAGCGTTATTCAAATGGTAAATGGACTGCATTTATATAGCGCTTTTAACAGACCCTATGGCCATCCAAAGCGCTTTACATTTTGCCTCACATTCACCCATTCATACACCGACGGCGATGTCAGCCATGTAAGGCGCCATCCAGCTCGTCGGGAGCAGCTGGGGTTAGGTGTCTTGACACTTGGTCAGGTGGAACTTTTTTTTTTTAAAGTATCACGCAATGATACAGGGAGATGCGCGCCACATATGGAAAGTGTTCAGGAGGGAAATCACTCGCTCCAGACGCTCTATTGTGACCGCAGCATAAGGGTTTGCGAGATTAAACTGAGCTCGGCTGTTACTCTGTGCGTACTCCTGCAGCTTCGCATGAGCCGTCAGTATTACTATGACTCGCACTGTCATGGCACCCAGGATTGTCACATGCCTGTCCTGTCTTGTGTGCACATGTGGGTTTTGTGTTGTCGAGCATGTGCTGTTATGTTCTGATTAGTGTTTATTGGCCCCACCTGTGTTCCCTGATTCCCTTTTGATTTCTTCCCTTTTTAAGCTCCTTGTGTTTATCAGTCTTGGTCGGATCGTTGCATGTACTGTCTACGTCTTCCGTTTTCCCCGTGACCCTTCCTGGTATGTGTTTTGTATTTTATGATTCTGTTTATGTGTTTTTCCCCCCTCGTGGGTTTTTGCTTTAAGTTTGTTTTATTTGTTAATAAATTATCATCTCCTGCACTTGAGTCCTCACACCAGTTTCCTTTATGCATATCATGACAGAACGATCCGACCATACAATGAGGACTCAGCAGAGAAGGTCTCCCTCAGTGCCAGTTCCGGGGGTCCCGAGTCCAGGGGCCCCGAGTCCAGACATGGCCTGGAGGGCTGTAATGGGAGGCTTTGTGGTGGCAGTCCTGCATGCTTGGGAGAAGCAAAGGGTGTTATCCACAACTCCGGTGGTCCCTGTGCCGGTGGATCGTGTTCCGGTGGTCCCTGTGCCAGTGGATCGTGTTACGGTGGTCCCAGTGCCGGTGGATCGTGTTCCGGTGGATCGTGTTCCGGTGGTCCCTGTGCTGGTGGATCGTGTACCGGTTGTCTCTGTGCCGGTGGATCGTGTTCCGGTGGTCCCTGTGCCGTGGGATCGTGTTCCGGTGGTTCCGGTGCCGGTGGATCATGTTGCGGTGGTCCCTGTGCCGGTGGATCGTGTTCCGGTAGTCCCTGTGCCGGTGGCTTGTGTTCCGGTGGTCCCTGTGCCGGTGGATCATGTTCCGGTGGTCCCTGTGCCGTGGGATCGTGTTCCGATGGTCCCAGTTCCAGTGGACTCCGTCCCGGTGATCCCGAGTCCGGAAACGGCCTGGAGGGCTGTGATGTAATGCTTTGTGGTGGCAGTCCTGCATGCGTGGAAAGATCACAGGGCTGGTCCGTCCCTCCCGTGCCCCCCTGGTCCGTCCCTCCTGTGCCCCCCTGGTCCGTCCCTCCTGTGCCCGTCCCGTCCCATTCTGTCCCGCCCCGGTCTGTCCCTCCCGTCCCGCCCCGGTCTGTCCCTCCCGTCCCGCCCCGGTCTGTCCCTCCCGTCCCGCCCCGGTCTGTCCCTCCCGTCCCGCCCCGGTCTGTCCCTCCAGTCCCGCCCTGGTCTGTTTCTCCCATCCCTGTCCCTAGTGGAGGGTCTGGTAGCCGCTCCTTAAGGAGGGGGTAATGTCACATGCCTGTCCTGTCTTGTGCACATGTGGGTTTTGTGTTGTCGAGCATGTGCTCCTGTCATTGTCAGTTCCCTCCCCCTTGCTATTCTGATTAGTGTTTATTGGCCCCACCTGTGTTCCCTGATTCCCTTTTGATTTCTTCCCTTTTTAAGCTCCTTGTGTTTGTCAGTCTTGGTTGGATCGTTGCATGTACTGTCTACGTCTTCCGTTTTCCCCGTGACCCTTCCTGGTATGTGTTTTGTATTTTATGATGCTGTTTGTGTTTTTCCCCCCTCGTGGGTTTTTGCTTTAAGTTTGTTTTATTTGTTAATAAATTATCATCTCCTGCACTTGAGTCCTCGCACCAGTTTCCTTTATGCATATCATGACAAGGATAAGCACACACACGCAGCATTTTTATAAATCAGACTCAATAAAAAAAATAAAACGTGATAAATAATACTAACGAGGTACCTCCTGAGGCGAATACTTTGTACCGGTTGTCATGACAACATTGCGTGAGCGGCACTGACGGCTAGCGCACACTTGTGCCTTAAAGGTAGGGTAGGTAATAATTGGATAAAAAAACTTTTTTTCCAAATTTGTTTAAACGTTCTTTATATATCAATACATAATTAAAATGTAAGTACTCTAAAAAAGAACGTATAAAATTTGAGTGTCTGTAGACCTCTTATGACTGTTTTAAAGACAGCTCATTATTTCCATTCACTCCACCTTCTCCCTTCTGGGCTCTTTCCAAAGCCACGCCCCCAAAACACATGAACGCGCCTCACCGACCAATCAGCTGGAAGATGCATTATTGACCTGAGAGGAGCGGTGTGTATGTAGTGACATCATGTCAGAATCACATGTAATAAAACTTCTAACTTTATCAGTATGAATATAAACAGATAAGATGTATTTTAGTAATCACTATTAAGCTAGAATACCAATACTGGTAAAGTTTAAAATATATTTTTGTTTAATTCGGTAACAAGCTAGTTATATTTGTAAGGCAAAGCTAAAAACGGGTAGCATTAATACATTCCCCCCCCCCAATAACATCAGTTATATTGTGATGAAGATGAATTTTGTGTAAGATTCATAACATATACTGTATTTTGCATGTAAGAGTTTCCATGATGAAAGCATTGTTGATTAGCAGTAGCTAAAGCTAACTTAGTTCTAAAAAAAAAGCTCCTGGATGCGGTGTACTAGCTTTAACACATGCATTTTGTTATCTAAAGTTACATTTTATGAAATTCAACAAGACAGTGATTAACTTAACTAAGCATATTGAGTATTTATCATCTCTACTAATGGCTAAGTGTATAATATTGTAACTATCTGCTAAGTAATGTTATGCTATATTAGGCAGCTTCATGTGCTCTTGACACATGCTTCATGAAAACATAAACCAAAAAAATGTATAAGCAAAATGAAAGATGACCTGTCCAGCAGAAATACAGCAAGCAATGAGTCGTTTTTAAGCCGCTTTAGATCCCTCGATTCTCGACATCGTTGGAAAGCCACGCCCATGTTGGAAAGCCACGCCCATGTTTACTTGCCTTTGCTGACTGCAAAACCCGGTACCGTGCATTTTGAATGCTTTTGCGCTTCCTAGGGGTGCGTGCACGTGTGGCCAGAACCTGTAGCGAAAGCAGCGGTTGCCATGGTAGCGAGAGAGAGTGATAGTCGCCCCAGCCAATCATTTGTTTCGTCCCGAACGAAAATAATAAGCGGTTTTATTGCAGATTAAACAGTCTAGAGTTACTTGATTTTTATACTCTCTTTTTCAGAGTACTTACATTTTAATTATGTATTGACATATAAAGAAAGTTTAAACAAATTTGGACAAAAGTGTTTTAGATCATTCCTACCTACCCTACCTTTGATAATGCGGTTTCTTTCTCGCAAAACCTTATAGTATGCCTATGAACACTTTCCATATGTTGCGTGCGTCTCCTTGTAACATTGCGTGATACTTTTGTATCCTTTTTGTAAAGTTTTAGACTGGTCTCACCTCGCCAATAACCGGCATTATGATATGGAGGAGCATGTGCAGGGCATTTTTTTTTTCAAAATTTCCAAAAAGATAGAAGGATATAGGGCAAGAAGGACGTGTGTGTGTGTGTGTGTGTGTGTGTGTGTGTGTGTGTGTGTGTGTGTGTGTGTGTGTATGCTAGTATATAGACCCTTTTCACAGAATGTCATCAATATTGTAAATCCTGCAAAGTTTTTTGCATTTTCATAAAAAAAAAAAAATTATGTACATTTATAACACTAATAATTTGTATTTTATTACTCTAGCATGAAATTACAAAAACAAGTTTGTGCCTCTGTGAGAGTGTTTCTAATACAGTGTATATGGGAGCGATGGTAAAAAAATAACATCTTTCTTTCTTTTCACTGCCATTATCAATCTCACTTTTTTCCCTCTTTTTGAAAGTTGTAAAATCACTATTGTTGCATTTTTCTTTTGGAATTTGAGCAAATGGGCACACACAAAATATATTTAATGTAGTCTCTCATATACCACTGTAAAATTTAACCCAACTATGAAGACTTCCATTCTGAGAAACCTGGAAATGTGAAAAGGGTCTAATTCGATTCTTATTTTCCTTTTGTTTTCTACATTGTAGGGAAGGAATATTTGAGAGAGAGAGAGAGAGAGAGAGAGAGAGAGAGAGAGAGAGAGAGAGAGAGAGAGAGAGAGAGAGAGAGAGAGACCCAATTGGATCCAATAACATCCTGTATTTGATCCTACAGAATGTGTATGTATTGTCTTATAAGACAATTCCCACATAATCCAATAGGAATCAGATAAGAATCTCATAGGACAAGACAGAAATTATCCAATAAGAAGAATGGTTCCAAAATATGATAGAAATTCTAAATGGAATCCTGTACAGATTTCTTATTGGAATTCTTTAGGAATTATCCTATGGGATATTTATGTATTATTTTATAACACAATTTCCACAGAATCCTATAGGAATCAGACAAGAATCTAAAGGACAAGACGTAAATGATCCTATAAGATTGTTTTGAACGGAATTTGTTCCAAAATATGATAGAAAATCTAAATGGAATCTGTACAGATTTACTTTAGAAATCCTTAAAGATTTTTTGACATGGGCAAAGGCAGAAAAAGACAGCCAGAATATGGTTTACAATGATTTAATTTCTAGCCACTTGGGGACAATATTCAGGCTAGGGGAACTCATATTAATGTTGAAAAACCTCATGCCCATGGGACCTTTTTGCAGCCTATTTTACACTCATTAACATATTGTTTTCAAATTTAAAAACCTGTTCAAATATCAGAACTGTACACAAAACCTCTGTATATCAGTTCTACATTGACTAATATCACCATGTAAATTATGTAAATGTGGAAGATAGACTTGCATAAGAGATTGTTCTCCAGGTGCATCGCCAAAGGGAATGTACTCAGATGTCATGACATTGGAACTCATGGGGGAAATGCAAAAGACTTAAATGCAAAAGATTCAAAGTACAAAGGAAGTTCAAATCATTTAACTATTTCCCTGCCAAACACAGAATTTATTGCAATTTGTGAGAAAACGCTTTTCTGCCAAACACTGAACGTTCTGGGTTTTCACTGTTATACACTAGGGGCACTATTACATACCTTCTGAATGAGTACACAATCTCCTGATCAAAACACATACGAAGAAGATGCAACAAAAAGTTAAATAACATGATCTTCAACATTAGGTCATGGTCAAGGTCACTTTTATTTATTTATTTATTTATTTATTTATTTATTTATTTATTTATTTATTTATTTATCAGAGACAATGAACAAAATACATTAATCTTACAAAAATATGTTTTGTACCAGAATTAGCTAATGTTATTTTTATCGGCATTAAAACAACATTACCGCTATATAGCAGTTTAAATCAACATTACTGCTGACCAAGGTCCTTCACAGAAACACAATAATAATAGACAAACAAAACAAAAACAAAAATACAAAGTATAAAAATTTTAACTTAAAAACTAAACAATAAAACTAAATTAAAATCAAGACAAAGAATTTAACTCACTAAAACTAACATATCCAAAATTAGGAATAGTAGGCCTGAATTTTTTTTCTTCAGAGATGACTTAAAATGTAGATAAAGAAGAAATCAACCTAACAGATTTAGGTAGTGAATTCAAGGTGCAAATACATTAAAGGCTCTGACACCTTTTGGTTTTCAAGCGAGACAATGGGACGGTTAAAATTTTTTCAGAGGATGATCTATGAGATATGTTGAAATATGGACAGATCAGGCCTGATATATAAACTGGAACCAGACCGTGCAAGGCTTTAAATACAAAAGTTAAAACCTTGTAATCGATTCCGTATTTTATATGAAGCCAAAGTAAATGTTGCAAAATAAGAGTATGCTCATGCTTTTTTCCCCCCATTAAAGCAACACTGGGTATCTTTTGCTCTCGGGGTCCCCCTACAGTTGGGAAAAAATAATGTCCTCAACTACTGTCGTAAGCTCTGTCATCCTACAACAGGGGATCCCATCGCGCGTGCATTTGTTGACATGACAACCCTGATAGCCATGAACTAGTGATGCGCGGGTCGTCTCATAACCCGCGGACCCCGTATGTCTATTTAATGGTCGCGGGTGCAGGGTTGAAAAAAATATATACAGTGGTGCGGGGCGGGCCAAATATTTTCATAATTTCATAATTCAGCGGGTTGGTGCAGCACTAACCCCTCATTTACACTGAACACGTGTGCGGCCGCGACGCATTACGGCTGCGACATGGTTTTATTCCGTCCTCCACGTGGTGCTAACTCACACCGGGAGCATATCAGAAGCAGAGCGACTGGATGCGTGAGACCACGTGATTTGCCTGTCCGATGTCCATTTTTTTGTCTCCTACCAAGGATATATTGCCAATATACATGCAATACGTTTGGGAGTCTGCACAGGGTGTTTATTTTGAAATTGACAGGGATTTTTGACTTTTATTTTGTATTTCCGATGCAACTTGGACACGCGTCCGTCAAAAATAGACTAGGCACCTATATTTAGCGAAGCGGCACGGAGAGCCGCTTATGGGAAGCTTCTGAAACGCACCGCATCGCGGCCAGTGTAAACACAAGCTTTGACTAGAATGGGCGCAATCAGCTCCGGTAGCCGTGTCGCAGCCATAATGCGCCGCACACGTGTTCAGTGTAAATGAGGGGTAACAGTTACCCTGAACACTGCAGGAGGAGTTCACATGCAGGTGTTCTTCTGGCGGTGCGTGTGAAATGTCTTCATCCCAGGTACAGTCAGTGGCATATGTTTCAGCATGTCATATGAATATAATTTCATGGGTTTTATTTTTTTCAAACGCCAAATAATCACGATTCTCACGTTTACAAGCCAGCGTCATTATAGTAGTCTATTGGTTACCGTTTTACAGAATCTATATGATATTTCAGTTCAGTGTTTAAGGGGTAGGTAATCACCATGACAGCATCGGTCGGGCACGCCTCCTTCAGCTCACGCCAACGATGCCGTTGGTCCAATGTTGATCCTCGTCCTGCCTTTAATCACATCACTTTTTCGTTTCCTCTTATTGCTTTTCTCCAACAAAACCTTTTCTTTCTTATTTGTTGGAAAAACACTCTGTTGTCAGAGCCAGTAATTTGCTTGTCAAATTTTAACTCTGAATCCACAACAACACCCAAGGTCTTTACATGAGGGTGGATGATTGCTTGCAAAGGTCCTATCACCTTTATTTATATAGCTCTTTTTGCAATGTCAATTGTTTCAATGCAGCTTCACAGTGTTAACAAAAATATACTGCAACAGAATTTGATTTGGCTGTACAGCTGCTCTGGAGAAAAACTCATTTCAATTATTATATAGTGTCAATGTGGGCAGATCAGTAATATAGTGGAAATGTATTGGATCCTCATCCGGATCCAACGAGAACAGCAGAGTTACGGGAATATCTGTCCAATACCCACCAGCGTATGGACCGACAGGATGAACAGGTACTCGCTAAAACATGAGCGGTGCAGGCATTAGTGACACAGGTGTCTGAGTTCACCACCCAAGTACACCCACTGCGCCAACCCCACCTGCCGTTTCCCCGGAACCAGTCAACCCCAGCTACCAGCATGAGCCTGTTAGCCTGGTAAAAGATGAGGAATCAGTTGCAGGGATAACAGTGTTTATTAAGGGACAAGAGTAAACAAAACCAGAATCACAGCGAGAAAAAGTGAGTCCTTGGTCAGAAGGGGAAACAGGGATGATGCCAGCCAGGTACAAGAAAGTACTACGTCTGCCCAAGAGGGGGCATAGGAGAAACCATTCTCAGAGCAATTGGTAGAGCAGGTCCAAACCGCAACACTGGAGAATGGAGATATTAATGAGTATGGTCCAAAGTCAATGTGGTAGGCGAGTTTACAGACAAACAAGTGGTGATGTAATGTCACAATGGCAGGGGGAGAGAGAAAAAGGGTAAACCTGGAGAATGGAGGAAGGGACCTGGCAGTGGAGGCTGAAATCCTGGGTGGCAGACAGGCAAGGGAGATCCAAAATGGAGAATCAGGAAGGAAGGGATCTGGCAGCCCGCGTAGACAGGGAAGCTGGGAGCAAAAGAAAAAGGAGAAGGGAAAACAAACTAAAACTGAACTAGCCAGACGGGAGCTCAAAAATAAAACAGACAGCAATAGCAAACTCCAGAAAGAAGGCAGGAAAACAAGACTAGGACTAATACTAATACTAATACTACAATACTGAAGCAAAGGCAAGATATCAGTCTCAAAAATAACAGACAAGAGCCAGGTAACTCAAAGCAGAGATTCGATCTGGCACTGGACAGAAGACAAGAGGAGAATATAAAGGGTGAGTAACGAACTAAAACAGCTGTGAGCCCTAATGAGATAACCAGGAGGGTTGACAAGAGGGGCGGAGTAACAATAGACAACAAACAAGTTCAAAGCTGATCAGACTGGCACCCTGACAGAGCCACGCATTCCCATACACAAGAGATATGTGGCAGAGCCAGATCTCTATAGATCTTTCCTTACTAGATGTTCTGTCTTCTCGTTTCAGCCACGAACATTCGCTACAGAGGAGTCAAGAGTGGCATTGGTTTTAATCTTGCATTTCCCCAACAACTGCCTGGTAAAATATCAAGCCTGTCAGTAGAGCAGAAGTTATTGTGAGGCGGTTCCAGGTTGGGAAATCCATATCCACCACACTCCTCCCGCTAAGATTGCAATGGGCAGACAGGTGTCACAGTTGCCAGGCTATGGTGGATTCGGAAGCGGAAGGTAATTTCTTGGATTGTTCGTTGCCCTAGGGGCCATTTTGAAAATGTGGTCATGCCCTTCAGCTTGTCCAACTCTCCTGCTGTTTTCCAAGTACTTGTCAATGACATGCTGGGCAACATGGTAGATCAGTTCATTTTTGTCTACCTGGACGACATACAGATTTTTTTCTTCTAACCAGGAACACATTCAGCACGTCAGACGAGTACTCCAGAGGTTTTTAGAGAATGTCCTTTTTGTCAAGGCAAAGAAATGCATGTTTCATGCACAGTCTGTTTCGTTTCTTGGGTACATCATCTCATCCGAAGGAATGTGCATGGATCCTGACATGGTTAAGGCTGTGATAGATTGGCCAAGTCCAGATTACTGTAAGGCACTGCAGTTTCTGGGGTTTGCCAATTTTTATTGACAATTCATTCATGAATTTCAGCCAACTAGCCGTGCCTCTGACAGCCTTGACCTCCCCCAGAACGACGTTCAGGCAGTCTAGTGTATCCGAGGCTGCATTTGCTAAACTGAAAAGCTGCTTTGTTTCGGCTCCCATTCTCATTGCCACTTATCCATCACGTCATTTCATGGTGGAGGTCGATGCATCAGAGATGGGAGTAGGTGTGGTTCTATCCCCCTACTTTAAGAAAGTACTTCTAATATCAGCTCATACCTGTCCACAGAATCTGTATCTTCCATTCCAAACTCTCCACACCCATGAGCAAGACATAAGGGCTGTCAAAGGATGTCAGGGACATACAGTATTGTTCAAAATAATAGCAGTACAATGTGACTAACCAGAATAATCAAGGTTTTTCGTATATTTTTTTATTGCTACGTGGCAAACAAGTTACCAGTAGGTTCAGTAGATTCTCAGAAAACAAATGAGACCCAGCATTCATGATATGCACCCTCTTAAGGCTGTGCAATTGGGCAATTAGTTGAATTAGTTGAAAGGGGTGTGTTCAAAAAAATAGCAGTGTGGCATTCAATCACTGAGGTCATCAATTTTGTGAAGAAACAGGTGTGAATCAGGTGGCCCCTATTTAAGGATGAAGCCAACACTTGTTGAACATCCATTTGAAAGCTGAGGAAAATGGGTCTTTCAAGACATTGTTCAGAAGAACAGCGTACTTTGATAAAAAAGTTGATTAGAGAGGGGAAAACCTATAAAGAGGTGCAAAAAATGATAGGCTGTTCAGCTAAAATGATCTCCAATGCCTTAAAATGGAGAGCAAAACACGAGAGACGTGGATGAAAATGGAAGACAACCATCAAAATGGATAGAAGAATAACCAGAATGGCAAAGGCTCAGCCAATGATCACCTCCAGGATGATCAAAGACAGTCTGGAGTTACCTGTAAGTACTGTGACAGTTAGAAGACGTCTGTGTGAAGCTAATCTATTTTCAAGAATCCCCCGCAAAGTCCCTCTGTTAAAAAAAGGCATGTGCAGAAGAGGTTACAATTTGCCAAAGAACACATCAACTGGCCTAAAGAGAAATGGAGGAACATTTTGTGGACCGATGAGAGTAAAATTGTTCTTTTTGGGTCCAAGGGCCGCAGGCAGTTTGTGAGACGACCCCCAAAGTCTGAATTCAAGCCACAGTACACAGTGAAGACAGTGAAGCATGGAGGTGCAAGCATCATGATATGGGCATGTTTCTCCTACTATGGTGTTGGGCCTATTTATCGCTTACCAGGGATCATGGATCAGTTTGCATATGTTAAAATACTTGAAGAAGTCATGTTGCCCTATGGTGAAGAGGACATGCCCTTGAAATGGTTGTTTCAACAAGACAATGACCCAAAACACCCTAGTAAACGGGCAAAGTCTTGGTTCCAAACCAACAAAATTAATGTTATGGAGTGGCCAGCCCAATCTCCAGACCTTAATCCAATTGAGAACTTGTGGGGTGATATCAAAAATGCTGTTTCTGAAGCAAAACCAAGAAATGTGAATGAATTGTGGAATGTTGTTAAAGAATCATGGAGTGGAATAACAGCTGAGAGGTGTCACAAGTTGGTTGACTCCATGCCACACAGATGTCAAGCAGTTTTAAAAAACTGTGGTCATACAACTAAATATTAGTTTAGTGATTCACAGGATTGCTAAATCCCAGAAAAAAAAAATGTTTGTACAAAATAGTTTTGAGTTTGTACAGTCAAAGGTAGACACTGCAATTTTTTTGAACACACCCCTTTCAACTAATTGCCCAATTGCACAGCCTTAAGAGCGTGCATATCATGAATGCTGGGTCTTGTTTGTTTTCTGACAATCTACTGAACCTACTGGTAACTTGTTTGCCACGCAGCAATAAAAAATATACTAAAAACCTTGATTATTCTGGTTAGTCACATTGTACTGCTATTATTTTGAACAATACTGTAATTGTAAACCTCCACAAGGCTGGAATGGGCTACAAGACCACCAGAAAGGACCTTGGTGAGAAGGACCCAGCTTTTGGTGTGATTATTCGGTAATGGAAGAAATACCAGCAGCCATATCACCCTGTAGCCCAAGACTACAGGTTTCCCACTGAAGCTAAGCAGGGGTGAGCCTGTCCATTACCAGGATGGGAGACCAACTGGGAAAACCAGGTAGCTGCTGGTAGAGGTGTTAGTGAGGCCAGCAGGGGTGCTCACCCTGTGGTCTGAGTGGGTCCTAACAGGCCAATATAGTGATGGGGACACTGTACTGTCAAAGAGCACTGTTTTTCGGATGAGACGTTAAACCGAGGTCCCGACTCTCTGTGGTCGTTAAAAATCCCAGGCCAAATTTGCCCATTGGCCCCTGTCCAACATGGCCTCCTAATCTTCCCCATATCCTGATTGGCTTCATCACTCTGTCTCCTCTCCACCTGTCACAGAACGCTCAACTGCGCCTCCTCCTGGTTTCACCAGATCCCTCTCTCCTGCATATTAGGACTGCATGCTCCCATTAAACTCCTTATCTCTGTATCATTTTCACCTGTGTACCCTCAGCTCACCTTTATTTGGACTACTAGGTTCTTTGTTCAGTTGTGAAGTCTTGATTTACCTACACGCTGTCTCTAGCTTATTTCTTGTGTTTGCTCTTGTATTTTTGACTTGGACTTTGATATCGTTTTTGAACCTAAGCCGCCTGCCTCTGACCTATGCCTGTTTGACCTACGTTTCTTTGATTTCCCTTGTCTGCTGTATTAATAAATTACTGCAAATGGATCCGAAAGCCTCAGCCTCTTCGTCACAGAAGACTTCACCACAACAGGATCCACGTTGCGTCAGGGAAACTCTACTGCAGCGGACTACACACTCTTGTTTCGGACCCTGGCAGCCCAGACTCGATGGGAGGAGGGACCTCTCAAACTGTTGTACCGCAAGGGATTGAACTCGAATCTCCAGGGAGAGCTGGCATGCCGCGACGACGGGAAATCCTTGAATCAACTAATGGAGCTCGCCATCCGCCTCGACAACTTGATTCGCTCCCGACGCACACTTCTCAGACCCAGCTCAGTCGAGGGTGCTTTCCCCAACGCGGAGCCGGAGCCCATGCAGATTGGCTACACACGTCTCTCCATGGCGGAGCGAGAGAGGAGACGGCGTAATAATCTCTGCAAGTACTGCGGAGAGGCAGGACATCTGAGAGCCACCTGCCCGGTCAATCCTGCGCTCAAGAATTCTCCTGCGGTGAGTTCCAAGTACACTTCTAGATTGTTTGAGGTGAATAGTTCTTTGAAGATTAATGGACAAATTCTAAACGTAAAAGCTTTGATTGATTCTGGTGCCGCTGGAAACTTCATCGATTTTGCCTTCACAAAAACTCACCATGTTTCTCTCCTCGCATGTGACTCTGGGGTAACCGTGGAAGCGCTCGATGGACGCCTCCTGGGGTCAGGAGAGGTGCAATACACCACGCAACCTCTCACGCAACCTCTCACGAGGCAGCATTCTGAGATCATCCAGTTATTCACGATTTACTCACCCATGCATCCGGTTATCTTGGGGCTCCCCTGGCTGGAGAGACATAACCCCCAAATCTCCTGGTCTGAAGGGAGGATTTCCCAGTGGTCAACAGGCTGTCAGAGCCACTGCATGGTCGCTGTCCCAGGTACTGAACCCCACAGCGCTTCCCTCAAGGGAGTTGAGTTTCAGAAAATTCCCCCCGACTATCATGATCTAGCTCTGGCTTTCAGTGAGACCGAGGCTTCTCATCTTCCCGCTCACCGGGCTGGCGACTGTGCGATTGAGCTTTTGCCGGGAGCGGTGCCTCCACGCGGAAGGGTGTACCCGCTGTCACAACCTGAAACGGAGAGCATGAGGGCGTACATTGACAACCAGCTGGCTAAAGGTTTCATTACTCCCTCTACCTCTCCGGCCTCCGCCGTATTCTTTTTTGTCAAGAAGAAGGATGGGGGTCTTCGGCCGTGTATTGATTATCGTGGCCTGAACGAAGTGACGGTGAAATATCGCTATCCTCTCCCATTAGTTCCTGCAGCCCTGGAGATGCTCCGCACTGCCCGCTACTTCACCAAGATGGACTTAAGGACAACCTGATTCGCATACGGAGGGGTGATGAGTGGAGAACCGCGTTCTCTACTACATCTGGGCACTATGAATATCGGGTAATGCCGTTCGGCCTTTCCAATAGTCCGTCAGTGTTTCAAGCTTTTATAAATGAGGTTTTCCGGGACATGTTACAGCGGAAAGTGATTGTCTATATTGATGATATTCTGATCTTTTCTGATTCCCTCGAGGAGCATATCCAGGATGTCCGGGCGGTCCTCACGCGCCTGATTGAGAACCAGCTTTATGCCAAGCTCTCCAAGTGTGAGTTTCACCAGACAAGTATCTTCTTCCTGGGCTACATCATCAGTGCGGAGGGCGTCCTGATGGATGACAGCAAGGTCAAAGCCGTGGTGAATTGGCCCCAACCGACCTCGGTGAAGGAGCTGCAACGCTTTTTGGGCTTCGCCAATTTTTACCGCAGATTTATCCGCAACTTCAGCGTCATTGTAATGTCACGGAGTGACCTTAAAGGGCGGAACTTAAAATGGCGGAAATTGTCCGCCCGGACCATTGCACATGGAACACACGATCAGTTCCGGTAACTCCGGGCAGCGAAAAGAGCGTGTTATTGGGAGCAGGTGTGTGCATGGACGTGGCGATCGATGGTTGGGCAAAGTAGAGCAAAGGAGGCAGATAAAGCAGGTACTGGGGGAACAGGGGAGGAGAGAGTTGATCCCGGCAAAGGAGAGAGTTGATCCCGGCAAACGAGGGCGGAAGGCGGAAGTTGATTCGGGCCAACGCTGCAGGGTGAGCGCAGTTGATTTGGGCGATCGCGGTGGGTGAGACGGAGCGACCGGTGGATCAGAGGGACGTCCCGAGGCGGATGATACAGACTGGGCGAAGTGAGAACGAAGTATTGGGCTGAAGAAAACATGAGCTAAGTGTTGGAAGCATTCATGGTTGAAACCACTGTGTTGATATGTATTGTTACTGCCTTGGAGAAATTGTTTACATTAAGAAGGCATTGGGAATGTATTGAAAAGAGGAAGGAGCGTGCTGAAAGATCGTGGTCTTGACGTTTTCATATGGTCATCTTTTGCACTGATCCTTTCTACTACCCAGGACTTGTCTCCCGGCCCAATGTGGTGATCCTGACCCTAATTCACCGTGAGTGTGTGTGGAGTGCAGTGGGTGAGTCTTTCCTTTGATGTGTGTCCACCGAAGAATTATAGTGTTGTGCTGTGCAAACGTTGTCAGCGATCCCTCCCTAGGTCGAAGAGAAAGCCCTGTATCAGAGGAAGCACTAAAACCGACTTCTGCCTGACTACGGATCTGTGAGTTGAAACTAATAACCGCCTGTATACTCACCTGTATGCCCAAAGCTAAGAGCCCAGTGTACCGCCTGTATACTCACCTGTATGCCCAGAGCTAAGAGCCCAGTGTACCGCCTGTATACTCACCTGTATGCCCAAAGCTAAAAGCCCAGTGTACCGCCTGTATACTCACCTGTATGCCCAAAGCTAAGAGCCCAGTGTACTGCCTGTATACTCACCTGTATGCCCAAAGCTAAGAGCCCAGTGTACCGCCTGTATACTCACCTGTATGCCCAAAGCTAAGAGCCCAGTGTACTGCCTGTATACTCACCTGTATGCCCAAAGCTAAGAGCCCAGTGTACCGCCTGTATACTCACCTGTATGCCCAAAGCTAAGAGCCCAGTGTACCGCCTGTATACTCACCTGTATGCCCAAAGCTAAGAGCCCAGTGTACCGCCTGTATACTCACCTGTATGCCCAAAGCTAAGAGCCCAGTGTACCGCCTGTATACTCACCTGTATGCACAGAGCTAAGAGCCCAGTGTACCGCCTGTATACTCACCTGTATGCCCAGAGCTAAGAGCCCAGTGTACCGCCTGTATACTCACCTGTATGCCCAAAGCTAAGAGCCCAGTGTACCGCCTGTATACTCACCTGTATGCCCAAAGCTAAGAGCCCAGTGTACCGCCTGTACACTCACCTGTAAACCTAGGCGTGAACGACGACAAGAGAGAGAGCTGGGAAGATCTGTCGAAAACCAGGAGCGACTCAAGAAACCAAGGCCCCAGCCCTGGAGGACTGGTGTTCCCCTTTTTTAGTATCCCCCCCCCCCCCTTCCCCTCTTCATAAATCTCTTTTAAAGTTAATAAATATTGGTTTTAACTTAACCGTCCTCATCTGTCTGGTCATTGGGGTGTTTCTGGGACCTCCTCGGGGTGGAAACTAGGGGAGGAGCGGGACTCGCGCTAAGTGGCGGTCCGCTCCGGCCTGTGACAGATTTTGGCGTAGTCGGCAGGGTTCCACCTCGAGTTGAGCGACCGAAATTCCCCAATGGCCGACGACGAGGTACCTGAGGCCCCACCCTGAGTCATGCCCGTGTTCATGGGCACCCCCTGGATCCAGAAGTATGGCGGAGCAGAGTCAGAGGTGAGATTTTCTGAGTGGAAGGCCCAGATAGAGTATCTGGCCGGAATCCAAGGGTTAAGTGCGTCCCAATATCAACAGTTTGTGTTGAACTCCCTAGAGGGGGAAGCCCGACGAGAAGTCCAGGCCGCCCCAGAAGCCGTCCGAGCCACCGCACAGTCTGTGTTTAACTTTCTGACCGAACGATATGGAGACACCACGCCGGTATCCGTCCTCCGAGCACAGTTCTTTAATTGCAAACAGGGCCCTCGACAGCCCATCCGAGCCTATGCGCTCCGACTGCGAGAGCAGTTCATCCGGTTGCAAGGAAGACGCGACCACGGGTTGGGAGAGGGAGAAACTCTGATGCGGGATCAATTCTTGCTAGGGCTGAGAGAAGGCCCGGTGCGACAGAGCCTGCGAGTGCAGTTTCGACGAGATCCAGAGATGACCTTTGAGGAGTTAAAGAAGGAAGCGGTGGCTCTGGAATCGGACCAGGCGGAAGTCGTAGATCCCCCAGTGTGTGCGGCCGTAAGTGGTGCAGCAGCAGCCGCAGTAGCCCCTGAGGGAGTAGATTGGAAACAGGCCTTACGGAGGGAGCTCCTACAAGACGTCCGCGAGCAAATGACAGCGCTGTCCAAGACGCTCCTGGAGGAGTTGCGGCTAGGCGCATTAAGACAGGAGGTAAAGCCTGCCCCTCGGGAGCGAGCCTATTCAGGTGGAGGCCGAGACCTAGGGAGGCAACTAAGCCGGCCTGCCCACCCTCGATTTGAGTGGGACGAACAAGGACGACCCATTTGCAACCGTTGTGGTGAGCCCGGACACTACAGCCGGCAGTGTGGCTCCCGACGAAGCTCAGAAGGGGGTTTTTAGGTCAACCGGCCACTGTGGGTCGAGTGGTCGGGACCCCTTTAGATGACCCATCTCCAGTAACTGGCTCGAAGGATAGACTGATTGGGCAAAGCCCTGTGGTGGAGGTCCAGGTATGTGGTACTAAGGTACAGTGTCTGGTAGATACTGGATCTCAAGTCACCCTGTTTTCAGAGAGCCTGTCGAAGGAGCTGTTTGGAAGACGAAATATGCAGGAAACCGAGGCCCCTTGGCTGACATTGAAGGGAGCGAACGGGTTAGACATCCCCTACATTGGGTACCTATTGATTGATCTGAAGATCCATGGGATCACCGTGCCCCAGAAGGGGGTAGTCATCGTCCAGGATCATTGTTTGGGGACCCATCGAGCCCTTCTGGGTATGAACGTAATCTCGGAGTGCTGGGAAGAATTATTCCGGGCAAGGCCCGTAAAGTCGATACCACCTGCAGAACAGCGAGAGTGGGAACGCATTGTGGCTGACTGTCGCCGGATACGGGCAGCTAGGGTCCGAAGAGATCGGGAAGATACCGGCCGAGTGGCCTGTCGCTATGCCTTGTCCGTGCCAGCTAGGAGTGAGGCCATTGTGTGGGTAAGAGTCCCCCAACAGAAATATGGGCCAGAAGGTTGGGTATTAGTGGAGCCCCATCTGGATTGTCAACATGTGGAAGTGGCCCGAGGATTGGCAGTAGTCCGTCGAGGACGAGTTCCTGTGAAGGTACGCAACGAGAACCCCTATTCCATACACCTACATAGATATCAACGACTGGCCCGAGTGACGATGGTCGATCCTCATCAAGTAAGGGAAGAAAGAGATGTGAGCTTCCGGCAAGTGTGTCCTACCGTGGTTGAGGTGGCTTTAATTCAAACAGACTCGCCCCGGAAGAAGGCTGGGAAGAGACGCCCGGCCATTTGGTAGGTGAGTCCCTGCGGGGAGAAGAGTTGGAAGAGGCTCAGACACATAAACTGCGAGAACTCCTGGTGAAGTGGCAACATATATTCTCTGCACATGATGAAGATTACGGATGTACCAATGTGGTGAAGCATCGAATTCCCGCTGGGGAAGCCGGGCCTAGTCGCGAGAGATACCGTCCCATACCGCCCACCTTGTATTCTGAGGTACGAACCCCGTTGCAAGGACTGCTTGATCAAGGGATTGTTCGTGAAAGCAGTAGTCCCTGGGCAGCCCCCATAGTCTTGGTGCAGAAGAAGACGGGAGCCTGGAGATTCTGCGTGGACTACCGGAAGTTGAATCAGGTGACTAAGAAGGACGCCTTCCCCTTACCTAGGATCGAGGATTCACTTACCAGTTTAACTCAGTCGGCCTGGTATTCCACGTTAGATCTGGCAAGCGGCTATTGGCAAGTGCAGGTGGAAGAGGCAGACAGAGAGAAGACCGCCTTCACGACCCCCTTCGGGTTATTCGAGTGGGATTGGATGCCCTTCGGCCTTTGCAACGCTCCCGCTACGTTTCAGCGATTGATGCAGCGATGTTTGGGTGGTCAATTGATGGAGTCCACACTGGTATATCTGGATGATGTTATTGTTTATTCCCCAGACTTCGAGTCCCATTTGCACCATCTCGAGAAGGTCTTTCAAGCTATGGAGAAGTATGGGCTGAAGCTCCAACCAGACAAATGTCACCTGTTGCGGAGAGAAGTAAGGTTCCTGGGCCACTGTGTGAGTGCTGCTGGGGTCTCTGTGGACCCGGAGAAGGTTTCAGCGGTACGAGAGTGGAATGTCCCGAAGACCGTGAGGCAAGTCAGATCCTTCTTGGGCTTTGTGGGGTATTATCGACGGTACATTAAAGACTTCTCTAAGATCGCGAAGCCCCTGAACCAACTGTTGTCCGGGACGGGACGCCCTCGAGGCCGCGGATCGTCATCGATTGCTTGGGACTCTGAGTGTGGGAAAGCCTTTCAGTGGCTGGAACAAGAGCTGTTGCAAGCCCCGATCTTGGCCTATGCAGATTTTACCCAACCCTTTGTCCTGTACACAGATGCCAGTAACCTCGGCCTGGGGGCGGTGTTGGCCCAACGACAGGAGGGGGTGGAACGTGTGATCGCCTACGCTAGTCGGAGCCTCCATCCAGCTGAAAGAAACGATGCCAACTATAGTTCCTTTAAGCTGGAGTTGTTGGCCTTGAAATGGGCACTGAGCGAAAAATTTAAGGACTATCTGTGGGGCGCTAAGGTACAGGTAATCACTGACAACAACCCTCTTGTACACTTGCAGACCGCCAAGTTGGGAGCTGTGGAGCAGCGGTGGGTGGCACAGCTGGCCAACTATGAGTACGAGCTCCAGTACCGGCCTGGGAGAGAACATACAAATGCCGATGCTCTGTCCCGACTTCCGGAGGTAGAGAGCCTGAGGCGCCCATCTGAACAGCTACTAGACCAAGAGGAGAGGTATATGGTGGGCATTGTGGAGGCGCCGGGAGGCCAACGAGAGGCGGTGCCGATAAGCTGGGGTTGGGACCCTCGCCGCTGGAGAGAGCGGCAGCAAGAGGACAGCGGGTTGAGAACGCTGAGCCGATGGCTGGAACAGGGCCGAGGACCAACACAGGCGGAAAGACAGGTTCAAGTAGGGATGGGGCGAAAATTACTGGGACAGTGGACTAAGCTCCGATTGAGAGATGGGGTGATGTGTAGGACCATCAGAGACTCGGGACTGGGAGAGGAGATCTGCCAGATTGTGGTACCGGAGGGCCAGGTACAAGCTTTACTGATGGCATATCATGCCCAGTTGGGACATCAAGGGCAAGAGAAGACGGTATCCCTATTGCGCAGGCACTTCTATTGGCCAGGGCTGGAAGCATCCGTAAGTACCTTCATCCAGGCATGTCCTCGTTGTACCTTGTTTAAATCTAGGAAGGAGCTCAGAGCCCCGATGGTCCCGATAAAGGCAAAAGCCCCCCTTCATATTGTGGCCATGGACTTTCTGACGTTGGGTAGACCAACGGATCGTTATCAGAATATCCTCGTAATTACTGATCTATTCACTAAGTACGCCTGGGCCGTTCCAACTCTGGACCAGACTGCCAACACCACTGCCACTGCCTTATGGAGAGCCGTCTTTCAACCGTTTGGGTGCCCTGAGTTTCTGCATTCTGATCAAGGGCCAAATTTCGAGTCCCGAGTGATCAAGGAACTGTGCCAATTATATGGGTGCACGAAAACTCACACCACGTCCTATCACCCCCAGGGGAACGGTGGGTGTGAACGACTCAATCAGACCTTGCTGGGCTTAATGGGCACGCTGGACCAAGAGCATCAGAGTGACTGGGTGAGTGCCTTACCAACCTTAGTCCAGGCGTATAATAATAGTGTACACAGCACTACGGGGTATGCCCCGACTTACCTGATGTTTGGCAGGCATGTGCGGTTACCAACGGACTTGATGTTGGGGACACCCGCGGCTGGGGAGGATGTGAGTCTGACGGAGTGGGTGGGGCGCCACCATCAACGCCTCCACTTCGCCTATGAACAAGTCACCAAGCGAATACAGGGTGCTGCAGAGAAAAATAAGAGGTTGTATGATCGAACGGCCCGAGAGGCCCCCCTGCTCCCAGGAGAACGAGTGTTGGTCCGAGACAACCGGCGGCAAGGGAAAGGAAAGTTGAGCAATCGGTGGGAAGCTATCCCGTATGTGATCCAGGGCCAGCAGCGGCCGGGACAACCGGTATACACGATCCGGCCAGAAGGAAAGGCTGGGCCGGACCGAGTGGTCCATCGAAACATGATTCGTCCCTGTCCAAATTATCCCAGACCCGTGGAAGAGGCCCCAAGGGAGCCTGTGCCTGCAGCCCCGTGGATCGGGGGCTGGGCCGTGGTGCCAAGGGACCCTGAGACTGTGGCCGCGAGGGTGGACCCAGTCTCGCCACCTCGACGGTCCCAACGGGAGAACCGAGGGCGACCCCCTGTACGATATGGCGACTAGGCGGGTGATTCCCGTTCTAGGGACTAGAACGGTTTGGCGGGGGAGGATGTCACGGAGTGACCTTAAAGGGCGGAACTTAAAATGGCGGAAATTGTCCGCCCGGACCATTGCACATGGAACACACGATCAGTTCCGGTAACTCCGGGCAGCGAAAAGAGCGTGTTATTGGGAGCAGGTGTGTGCATGGACGTGGCGATCGATGGATGGGCAAAGTAGAGCAAAGGAGGCATATAAAGAAGGTACTGGGGGAACAGGGGAGGAGAGAGTTGATCCCGGCAAAGGAGAGAGTTGATCCCGGCAAACGAGGGTGGAAGGCGGAAGTTGATTCGGGCCAACGCTGCAGGGTGAGCGCAGTTGATTTGGGCGATCGCGGTGGGTGAGACGGAGCGACCGGTGGATCAGAGGGACGTCCCGAGGCGGATGATACAGACTGGGCGAAGTGAGAACGAAGTATTGGGCTGAAGAAAACATGAGCTAAGTGTTGGAAGCATTCATGATTGAAACCACTGTGTTGATATGTATTGTTACTGCCTTGGAGAAATTGTTTACATTAAGAAGGCATTGGGAATGTATTGAAAAGAGGAAGGAGCATGCTGAAAGATCGTGGTCTTGACGTTTTCATATGGTCATCTTTTGCACTGATCCTTTCTACTACCCAGGACTTGTCTCCCGGCCCAATGTGGTGATCCTGACCCTAATTCACCGTGAGTGTGTGTGGAGTGCAGTGGGTGAGTCTTTCCTTTGATGTGTGTCCACCGAAGAATTATAGTGTTGTGCTGTGCAAACGTTGTCAGCGATCCCTCCCTAGGTCGAAGAGAAAGCCCTGTATCAGAGGAAGCACTAAAACCGACTTCTGCCTGACTACGGATCTGTGAGTTGAAACTAATAACCGCCTGTATACTCACCTGTATGCCCAAAGCTAAGAGCCCAGTGTACCGCCTGTATACTCACCTGTATGCCCAGAGCTAAGAGCCCAGTGTACCGTCTGTATACTAACCTGTATGCCCAAAGCTAAGAGCCCAGTGTACCGCCTGTATACTCACCTGTATGCCCAAAGCTAAGAGCCCAGTGTACCGCCTGTATACTCACCTGTATGCCCAAAGCTAAGAGCCCAGTGTACCGCCTGTATACTCACCTGTATGCCCAAAGCTAAGAGCCCAGTGTACCGCCTGTATACTCACCTGTATGCCCAAAGCTAAGAGCCCAGTGTACCGCCTGTATACTCACCTGTATGCCCAAAGCTAAGAGCCCAGTGTACCGCCTGTATACTCACCTGTATGCCCAAAGCTAAGAGCCCAGTGTACCGCCTGTATACTCACCTGTATGCCCAAAGCTAAGAGCCCAGTGTACCGCCTGTATACTCACCTGTATGCCCAAAGCTAAGAGCCCAGTGTACCGCCTGTATACTCACCTGTATGCCCAGAGCTAAGAGCCCAGTGTACCGCCTGTATACTCACCTGTATGCCCAAAGCTAAGAGCCCAGTGTACCGCCTGTATACTCACCTGTATGCCCAAAGCTAAGAGCCCAGTGTACCGCCTGTATACTCACCTGTATGCCCAGAGCTAAGAGCCCAGTGTACCGCCTGTATACTCACCTGTATGCCCAAAGCTAAGAGCCCAGTGTACCGCCTGTATACTCACCTGTATGCCCAAAGCTAAGAGCCCAGTGTACCGCCTGTACACTCACCTGTAAACCTAGGCGTGAACGACGACAAGAGAGAGAGCTGGGAAGATCTGTCGAAAACCAGGAGCGACTCAAGAAACCAAGGCCCCAGCCCTGGAGGACTGGTGTTCCCCTTTTTTAGTATCCCCCCCCCCTTCCCCTCTTCATAAATCTCTTTTAAAGTTAATAAATAT
This sequence comes from Pseudorasbora parva, assembly GCF_024679245.1. Classification (NCBI taxonomy): domain Eukaryota; kingdom Metazoa; phylum Chordata; class Actinopteri; order Cypriniformes; family Gobionidae; genus Pseudorasbora; species Pseudorasbora parva. Next base: position 67,608,717 of record NC_090172.1, on the reverse strand, counting down.
TGGTTTTAAATTAACCGTCCTCATCTGTCTGGTCATTGGGGTGTTTCTGGGACCTCCTCGGGGTGGAAACTAGGGGAGGAGCGGGACTCGCGCCAAGTGGCGGTCCGCTCCGGCCTGTGACAGTAACGCCTCTCACCTCTCTGCTTCGTGGAGGGGGAAAATATTTCAAGTGGACAGCGGATTGCACCGTGGCTTTTGCCCAGCTCAAGGAGAGATTCACTTCTGCTCCTATTCTCCGTCACCCGGACCTGGAGAGGGAGTTCATTGTGGAGGTGTATGCGTCTAACACAGGAGTGGGGGCTGTCCTGTCGCAGCGGTGTGGTAAACCTGCAAAAATGTTTCCATGTGCCTTTTATTCTCGCAAGCTTACCTCCGCAGAACGCAACTATGATGTGGGGGATCGCGAATTGCTGGCAATGAAGACCGCCTTTGAGGAATGGAGGCACTGGCTAGAGGGAGCTCATCAGCCTTTTACGGTACTCACTGATCACAGAAATCTTGAATGTATTAGGTCAGCCAAGTGCCTTAACCCTCGTCAGGCTCGTTGGTCTCTATTTTTTTCCAGATTCGACTTTAAGATCACCTACAGGCCAGGCGCTCAGAATGGCAAAGCGGACGCTCTGTCCTGACAGTTTGACGGTCCTGGTGAGGAATCTAAGCCCGAACCTATTGTTCCCACAACCCTTATCGTGGCCCCTGTGCAATGGGACATCATCACGGAGATTAACGCATCCCTTAATCGTCATCCCGCTCCGCCCGAATGTCCCGCTGATCGGCTTTTTGTTCCACCTGGGCTCCGCCACCGTGTGCTTCAATGGGTTCACTGCACTCCCAGCGCTGGTCACCCAGGTATCGCAGCCACCCTACAATTAGTTTACCAATCACTTTTGGTGGACTTCTATCCAGTCGGACGTCATAAAGTTCATTCATCAATGCTCTGTCTGTAACAGAGAAATCCTCTCATCTCAAACCAGCTGGACTATTACAACCTCTGCCAGTACCACAGCGTCCCTGGTCGCACATCGCAGTGGATTTTGTGACTGATCTCCCTCCGTCCCAGGGGTTCACCACCATCCTCTCCATGGTGGATCGCTTCTCTAAGTCCTGCCGTTTTATACCCCTGACGGGTCTGCCCACGGCCTTACAGACAGCGGAGGCTCTTTTCAACCAGGTGTTCCGGCTCTTTGGTCTGCCCGAGGACATTGTCTCAGACCGTGGGTCTCAGTTTACCTCCCGTGTCTGGAGAGCATTGTGTGGCAAGCTAAATATCAATGTCAGTCTAACGTCTGGTTACCATCCCCAGGCCAACGGGCAGGTCGAACGTCTCAATCAGGACTTGATTCGTTTTCTGAGAACGTACAGCCATCAGAATCAGCCGGACTGGAGTCGCTTTCTGGCCTGGGCGGAGTATGCCCAGAATTCTCTGGTAAAACCTGCCACGGGTCTAAACCCTTTTCAATGTGTCCTAGGGTTCCAGCCTCCCCTCTTCCCGTGGGCTGGTGAGCCATCCGACCTCCCCGCAGTAGATGCATGGCTTCGGCGCAGCGAAGCCACCTGGGATGCTGCGCACGTTCACTTACAGCGGGCCATACGCCGTTTTCAGCACCAGGCAGATCGGAGGAGGCGCGAGGGTCCTCGGTATCGACCCGGTCAGTGGGTGTGGCTCTGGGCATGAGATCTTCGGCTCAAGCTCCCGAGCAAGAAGCTGTCTCCTCGTTTCGTCGGGCCATTCAAGATCCTTCGTCAGATAACACCTGTTTCTTTTCGTTTGGAACTCCCCGCTCATTACAAGATCTCACCCACATTTCATGTGTCCCTTTTCAGACCCGCTGTTGCCCCCAGGAGAGAGAGGAGTCGGGAGGAGGTCGCTCAGGTGCAGACTCCCCCCATTGAGGTGGACGGTTCGGAGGCTTTCCGGGTGCGAGAGATCCTGAACTCCAGGCGTCACGGCGGGGGGTTGCAATACCTCATCGATTGGGAGGGGTACGGCCCAGAGGAACGCTCCTGGGTCAGGTCCCAGGATATCCTGGATCCCACACTAACTGCTGCTTTTCACCGAGATCACCCCGATCGACCAGCGCCAAGACCCCGTGGTAGACCCCGTCGCCGGCCAGGTCCTCTCTTCCGGAGCCGCTCGCAGGGGGGGGGGGGGTTGCTCTGTCACAGAACGCTCAACTGCGCCTCCTCCTGGTTTCACCAGATCCCTCTCTCCTGCGTATTAGGACTGCATGCTCCCATTAAACTCATTATCTCTGTATCATTTTTCAGGCATCATCTATGCCTGTTTGACCTACGTTTCTTGGATTTCCCTTGTCTGCTGTATTAATAAATTACTGCAAATAGATCTGAAAACCTCAGCCTCTTCGTCACACCACCATAAGCTGGTGTGTGGTAAGCGTTCTGGCGCAATATGACTGCCGTCGCATCATCCAGGTGGGTGCTGCACATTGGTGGTGGTTGAGGAGATCCCCCCTTCTATGTAAAGCACTTTGAGTGCCTAGAAAAGCGCTATATAAATGTAACAAATTATTATTATTATTATTTATTATTATTATTATTATTAAATACTAAATACCCATCAATCTTGCTCATTCTGGAGTGCCATGCAGGATCTCACCTCGTGAGGTAAAGATGATCTTGAGAAAGGTGAGGGATCAGCCCAAAACTACACGGGAGGACATTGTTAATGATCTCAAAGCAGTTGGGACCACAGTCAACAAGAAAACCATTGGTAAAACACTATGCCTCCATGGATTGAAATCCTGCAGCACCTGGTCAGATAGGCACATGTACAGGTCCGTGTGAAGTTTCATCCAAATGATTCAGAGAAGGCCTGGGAGAAAGTGCTGTGGTCAGATGAGACCAAAATTGAGGCTTCTCCCACTTGCATTGCGCTCTGAAAACTCTCACTTCCAAATTAATCTCCCAAGATATTTACTTTAAAATCTTTTATATATCATGTATTATATGTAGACTTTGATTTATCTTCTGAATTATTTTTGTATATATTTTTTTCCTTTAAATAAATTGTTTATTGATCTTCAGCAACACATTCTACAATTTTTTTAAATGTTTTATTCCCCAAATGCTGGCACATTCTTAGGGAAGTTTGCAAGTGCGTGTCTAATAATGGAGTGGAACGCAGCACTGACTTCTTCATGTCAGCTCTCACCTTATATGTAAACCAGGTGAGTCTATTAAGTGCCCTCTAGTGCCTCATATTATTACTACACCAAATTTTCCATTCCATTCTTATACATGGATGTGTGTGAGAGAAAAAAACTGTGACCGATATTTCACTGTTACAACTGATTATTTCAAGAATCTCATATGAGAAAATATTCCATGACTCAATATTTATTAGAGCTCGGTGTTCATAACTCAATTGCAAGAAAGACACTAAACTAAAAGCACAGCTCATCAAGAACATCATCAAAGCTCAACTCATGTTTGACTATGATCATATTTCATAATCAGATGGAAACATCAAAAACCAACAAATTAATCGATTAAAGTTTTCACTCCTACCAGGTAGGCCTATTCTTGTGTTCCTTGTGTTGTCTCATGAGGATGAAAGAAAAACATTTCCAGAATGCTTCGCTGCCCTGTGAGGCCATTCCCAAAGCCACCACTACTGGATTACTGTGACTTGGAGTTGGACAAAGACACTACAATTAAAAAGTGAACCTGTCTTTTAAATATAAAGGCTGCAACATACTCCGCAAGAACAGAGAAAAAAGTTCTCGCTCCCAGGGCTGCGAGAAAAAAATGACGTCATGTTGTTCTCGCAGCCCTGGTTTGGGAGTTTCTCACAGCTTGTTCTCGACACATCGCCTGAGCAGAACTTTTTTCTTGCTGGTGTCCGAGAACTATTGTGTGATTGGTCATACATTTAAAGTGGCCATGGTTAATGTGGAGAAACACAGATGATCGGCACCTGGTTTTCTCGTGAAGTATGGAATGTACTGGACAGAACAAACTTTGTTTTTGTTCTTGCCACCTCGAGAAAATGAACAAATTTCTTTGTTCTTGCAGAGTATGTACCAAGCTTAACGATCGAGTTGCCGCTGCAGGAGTCAGATTATATTTAACTTCATGAATGAGCTCTCGGGATTAGAGCTGAGGTAAATGCGACAGCACTAGAAATAGTTTAATTATAATAAATAAGCATTTATTGGGTAGGGTTAGGTGTAAGAAGGGCTTTTAGTAGGTCCTTTAAGGCGGCATATATTTAATAATTTAAATAAAAATAATAATCCGCATTCTGTTAATGTACAGCAATACTGAGGAGCAAATAGTATTTGTCAAAATAAATTATAAATTACATGTAATTACTGTTGCAACTTTACTCATCTCACATGCACAAAAAATAAACACATAAATGCAGTATTACTCTCTCTCTCTCTCTCTCTCTCTCTCTCTCTATATATATATATATATATATATATATATATATATATATAAAAAGCTGTAGTCCATAACCTTTTGTGCTGTAGCAGTTAATAAACAGGACTGCATGCGTCTTGCAGAAGAACATTACAGCCGGAGCGACTTCTCTCTGTTTATGTATCACACAGGGACTGTGCTCCTCCGCAGCAGATCCTACCAGACCGCTCTGAAATAGTCCCAATAAAAACACTTATTATAAGTGTACTGTAACGATTCAGGGTAAGACGAAAACACGTTTTGGAAAATCGATTCATGATGTACAATCTCATAATTTTTGTAAATCTTAAATACAAAATAAGTTTTTACAGCAGCTTTAACATCCATGCAAGAACAGAGACACAAACACAGGCAGATAGTGGATGCAGGCGAGTAGAGACTTAACTGAAGGATAACAGGAATTTCTGTTGCAGGTGAAGGGATCAATGAGGAACAGAGAACTGAGACGGAAGACGGCTGGACGAAGACTTGGATAACTCGCAGGTAAGGAGTCCAGGTATGTATAGACAAGACCAGACACTGGGTGTGTTTACATGCACGTTCTTAAGCCGATTATGCCTATTAGGCCGACAATGAACATGGTCATGTAAACACGGTAACTCGTTTTCTTTTATCGGAGTAAGGTCATAAACGGCATAAGCATAAACCGCTCGGGACAGGGAGTTTTTTGCCTCTTACACCAATTTAGCGCTGCATGTAAACGCATTAACCTGCTTTCTGTCGGCTTATTGAAGTGCGCATGTGTGATAGGTGACAGAGCGAGCTAACATTTTGCATGAAATAAGGACATTATCACAAACGCAGACTCTTAACATGTGTTCTCACCTCATGCAGCAGAAGTAGAAGAGGTTCAGTCAAACGCTGCATCTGGAACTACAAGAGGGATAATATGAGCCGTAAATCTCCCGCTGACATGCTTTATTTAACATCACAACGGACGAAACATTGGAATACTCCAAGTCAGATACAGACATTATTACGCTTGATGTCTGTAGGAAATTGTTCCTGTGTCTTTGTGTGTCTCAGTCTCTGCTCAGCAATCAGTTACAGCTTCAGGATCCTGGGAGAGTGCAAGTCAATGAACCACACGAGTAGAGTCAATATGGTTTATTCAGAATGCAGCTCTCGAAGTACAACAGGAAAACAGTGATATTTATACCATTAATCCACGCCCTAATAGTTGGACGCACCCTACATAGGAAACAGAAAGATAACTCCATATATGTCAATAATATGATAGAAATGAACCAGGAACAGATAGCTCTGCAGTTGATGATAACAGCTGGGTGGGTGTGCGCTCTACATGCACACAGCAAAACAGGAAACAAACATCAGTTCCCCTTTTATGTTATCAGAAGGACAGTTTGCAGAAAACACATACACAGAATATATATGCACATATAATCTTTCAATCCCCTCTTTTAAGCTGAAAGCTTAACGTTTTGAAATTGGTTCATAGTGATGTGGCGGTGTCATGCTAGAGATCGTAGCATATACTCTATTCATCAAACATTGCATTAATGCATGGCCCAAAGATACACACGGCCAATAAAATCAGCAGTATTGGAATCAACATTGTCACAAAGGGTGTTACCCAACCAAACAAAGAATGCATCAGCCCCCAACCCCAATCCTTCTCTTTGGTTTCATCCCCATACATCTTATGTGCCATCTTTCTCAGCTCTTCCACAGCATGGCCCACGGCTCCTTCAGCTTCATCCTCGGCAGGAACAAAGGTGCAGCACTGATCCCCCACCATGGCACAGACGCCCCCCTTATCAGCCAGGAGCATGTCCAATGCCAGGCGGTTTTGCGTGGTCATCAGGCGCAGGGCACCTAATTCTCTTCTTACCCCTGTCATACCATCAGTGGTGTCATTAACAAACTTTGCCAGTCGATAATTTAATATATATTCTAATTTCAATATGTTCAGGTAAAAAAGGGTGTTGGGGCCTGGAGCCATTCTGACGATGGTCAACGCAGCGGGCTGTGGGCAGCCATGCATAGTCTCTTCCTCCAGGCCACTCATACAGAAACGTACAGGAATGATCATAAACAGACTGGTCTAATACGGGCATGGAAATGCTGACAACAGATGACATTATTTGTTGACATACATAACAGGAGTCATTGGTGACATCCCGAGCAGTAGAGTTGGCATATTGCCAAAACAGATTATCAGTCGGCCTTACAGCCAAGGTACAGGTCATTAAGAGAGTAATTACACTCACATAATACAGCTGCATTCTGAAAATATGCATAATATCAATACAACAATAATAACAATGATAGTAATAATGGTTTCAAAGCAAATAAAATCAAAAGGATATTGGTGCTGATGAGTGTTATGTCATGAGCAGCGCTGCGTGTTCAGCTCCTCTGCTATGCAATAACAGACAGTCAGCCAAGCAAAGAATCGTGGTCAGTCCCAGTCAGTCCAGGTCACGCACCGCCCCAGCCTCTCCGTCCCCTGACGCAGTAGTGGTCTTCTTGGAAACCCTACCTAAGTGGCCCCTTGTTCCAGCCTCTCCGCCCCCTGACGCAGTAGTGGTCTTTTTGGAAACCCTACCTAAGTGGCTTGTTAAGGTATCGGACAGCTCCAGTACCTAGACAGACATAGTTACTTCTCTACAATTATTGCCATTGCATTTCCATCAATGCACACGTCCTGGGACACCTGTAACACACAATTATAGTTAGCAGTTTGTCCAGGGATTTTCTTCAGTACTGATAGCGTGGATCCGCTGTGGAAAAGATTCCGTTAGTGCTGCAGTTCGAGTTACCACCACGATTTTTGTTGGGGAGCTATATTTTGTAGCTTCAAAAGAATCCCCCATCTTTAAAAATTGTTTGACCATCACCTCGTCCCCAATTTTGAACGAGTGTGTTGGGTCTAACGGCAGTGGTGCAGAACTCGAATGCAGCTTCCTCCAGTTTTCATGGAGGGCCTCACATAATAACTTATATAGCATATTAGAGCAGGGGCACGTCACATCCAACGCCACATCTTTTAAGACCCTTATGGGGTGCCATTCTCATCTCGGCTAGGACAACGGGCAACAATTTTGGCCAGTCACTGTGGCCTACTGTATGCATTGCTTTTCTTAATTTGTCCTTAATGGTTCTGTTGGCCCTGCCCAAAAGCAGGGCCTTTGACTGAGTCAATGGCGAGTGGTATACCATATCTGGGTATAATTTCCCTCATTAGATGTGTTACAACTGTCTTTGCATCCTCCTTAGCGCACGGGAAAGCCTCAATCCATCTTGAAAACTTATCAATAAATACCAATAAGTATTTATATGGACCTTTTTTAGGTAAATGCGTAAAATCTACTTGCCATTGTTGTAACGGGCTATCCGGTAGCAGTAAAGTCTGATGCTTTGCTACTGGTTTTGTGGTATTACACATCTCCCTAACGTATCTTGTATTCTTGCTTGCTTGCTGCCAAATCTTGTATGCATAAGAATTTAGACATATCCTCATATACCCCTCTTTGGCCGCGGTGTGTGACACCATGAAATTCCCAAATGAGGAACTAAGCGCACGAGGCTGGCACACAAACGCGGCCATTATTATCAATAACAATGCCCATCCCGTTCTTAGCACATCCAATTGTGCAATCAGCAATCCACTGCCGGCAATAATTAATCAAACCAAGGAATGCCATTTACTCATGCTTAGTGGCTGTTCGTTTTGTGTCAACAATTATTTTTATTCGCTCTGGTAAAAAGCAGCTTTTGGCCCTTAGAAAGCACATGGCCTAAATAGTTGACTTCTGATAAGCAGAACTACATCTTTTTTTTTTGACACCTTCAAACCACAGTCAGCTAGTCGCTGCAAAAGGCAGACAGTAGCCTCCCTACAGTCTGCAATGGTTTCACCAGTAACCAGGATCTCATCTTCATACTGCAACATGCATGAATTTTGTGGGCAATTTAAGATCAGACAAGCAGTCCCTGATTACCTGTGTGAAGACTGCTGGTGAATCAACAAACCCTTGTGTCATTCTTATGTGTTGCCCATAAATGATCAGGTAGCCCAAGGTCGTCTGACATTTGATCCCCTGTTTGTGACATGCAAGCAAAATTATGGGGAACTACAGACCCATGAATTGCCATCAAACAACTATTTTTCTGTTGCATAGCTATTGACAGTTATCTTAGAGCCAGAGAAACATAAACTTAAACACAGCTTTGACATTAAATCCCTTCCTAAAAGGTTGAAAGGGGACCCTTCCATAAACACAAAACGATGTCTTAATCGACTGTCAGGGTCATCAGCATTTTATACCACACGTCATATCCCCTTTTCATATAATCATAATCCCAATTTGGATCACCCTGTTTACCATAAATTAGGTCAAATACACTGCGGAGAAACCCAGGTATTTCTGCCATTGTGTACCCTCTGTCCAGCCGGCTAAATTATCCAAATATATACTTTAGGAGTTTCACTTGGTTCTGGCTTTGGATATGTTTGCCCCATTTTCAAAGATTAACTGGCCAGGCACTGACACACACAGTTCAATCAATCTATGTATTTCTTTATACAAAAGTAGTATACATTTTCCCCTAAGTTTCAAGATACAACCAGAACGGGTAGTGAATCAAATTCATCTCTTACCTGTCTGGATGAATCACGTCGGGGTCACCAAAACACTGTAGGAAATTGTTCCTGTGTCTTTGTGTGTCTCAGTCTCTGCTCAGCAATCAGTTACAGCTTCAGGATCCTGGGAGAGTGCAAGTCAATGAACCACACGAGTAGAGTCAATATGGTTTATTCAGAATGCAGCTCTCGAAGTACAACAGGAAAACAGTGATATTTATACCATTAATCCACGCCCTAATAGTTGGACGCACCCTACATAGGAAACAGAAAGATAACTCCATATATGTCAATAATATGATAGAAATGAACCAGGAACAGATAGCTCTGCAGTTGATGATAACAGCTGGGTGGGTGTGCGCTCTACATGCACACAGCAAAACAGGAAACAAACATCAGTTCCCCTTTTATATTATCAGAAGGACAGTTTGCAGAAAACACATACACAGAATATATATGCACATATAATCTTCCAATCCTTCGGCTTATTGAAGTGCGCATGTGTGATAGGTGACAGAGCGAGCTAACATTTTGCATGAAATAAGGACATTATCACAAACGCAGACTCTTAACATGTGTTCTCACCTCATGCAGCAGAAGTAGAAGAGGTTCAGTCAAACGCTGCATCTGGAACTACAAGAGGGATAATATGAGCCGTAAATCTCCCGCTGACATGCTTTATTTAACATAACAACGGACGAAACATTGGAATACTCCAAGTCAGATACAGACATTATTACGCTTGATGTCATTAGAAGGAAATAACCTGGTTTATTAATAAAGTCATGGAAACATGGTTTAATTGTGTTGCCAGTTTACTGGTTTGCATATAAACGGGGAAATATTTGTGCGTAATCAGTTTACTGGTGTGCATGTAAACACACACACTTATGTGAGAGGAGTGAGTGTCTTTATAGTGTCCTTGATGATGAAGTGCAGGTGCAGGTGATTGTGAATTTTACATGCCGCTGAGGGCCAGAGAGGATGATGGGAAATGTAGTGAAGATGTGGTGACTGTGACCTAACAAGGGTAACCATGGGAACTAAGTATTGGCAGGAAAATGGACAAATGGAACACAGGAAGGAAATCAACACCTAAACTAAAAGTCCAACACCTGAAAAGAATCCTGCCGTCTCTTCTCCATAATGCAACCACAAAGGCTATGTTCTCTCTGAAGGTGCCCTCGTGGACGGGATGCAAAGAACACATATTGGCAGGTTCAGGGCAGGGAACTGGGAACTGTCTGAACACCACCATTGCAGAAAGTTTTCTTCACTTCAAGTTCAAGTGGGATCCGCTATCGTCAGGAGGTCGGAGTGGCCGGGCTATTGTCTGACCCCCCACTCGTGTCCAAAGTACACTAGAGTTAGCGAAATCCACTTTGATTCTGAAATTTAACATGTAAACTTTGTTTCTCCCATCACTACTGGAAATAAAGCACTGGCAGATGTGAGCACAAGGAGAAGTTTAATAAAGACACATTAAGGGAACATATGATTGGAGTAACTGGTCCCTTTTCAAGAGCATCATTCAAACGCCAAAGAAAACCACTGACTGCAAAAAGCCTAACTGGTTCAGAAAGCGGTTTGGATCTTGCCCTTTGCCCAGTTAAACCCTGCTAATTTCCAGTTTTATAATAAGGATAATATTGCCCCTCCTGCCTATGTCCAAATAATTGATTCACACACATTTGATAGCCCCATTTGTTTCAAGCCAATGCGTTTATTACACAGTTATGTTATACAATCATTATATACCACCAGAAAATACACTTTATATTCATATTAATAGATTGGTCTATGTGGAAATTTATTTATTTTTTCTTCACCATTTTATCTAAACCTTAACTGATGCAAAATACAGTGTGTTACAGATCCCATCAGGTCATCTGTAATGGATCTGCTTGTTTTACACTCTGTGACCAACAGGCGGTATAGTGAGCAAATTAAGCCTCACGAAATTAACCCTTTTGTGAACAATTTGGCTGAAAAGCTTCATGAGGCTTCATCTCACCACCACTAGTAAATACAGGCAGGTTACACACTCTATACATAACAGACTATACATGACAGAGATCAGACACAGACTGGGGGAAAGGGGGAACTAAATAGCAGACAGAAACAAGATAATTAACAGGACACAGCTGAACAGCACTGAACTAAACCATGGGGACAGAGGAGTGGCGGGAAACTGAACCAAAAAACATGATGAATGAAAACACACTGAAAGTACATGAACAAAACAGCTTCAGACATAATAATTAAGCTACCAACTTATACATTTGAATAAAATCAACATCTTAGGAATATGTGAAAACCGATTATTTATTTAACTGGAAGAACCATCAGTGTATCCCTGAAGCAATTCAACTGAGAAGTGAAAAAAAGAGAAATGATTTTTTTCTGCACCCATTTATGCCATAACCTTATTCGCCTCCTATCGGTTGAAAAAGTTAAGTTTTTGGAAAATCCAATATGAAAATAAACCTGTTAATTCAGTTACAAGACTATTTGAACAAGAAACTTGTTAAAGGTAAAAAGACAAAAAAAAAAGACAAAAAAATATTATTTGATTTGTTTTAGTCTTTAGTCATGTGTTACTATTATTTGTATCAGTCAGATATGTCTAAATTAAATATATTCAGTATATAATGAAATATAATGATCCTCTTGTAAGTGAACTAATCTCCCCTGACTGATCAGTTCTGATTTAACATTTTGTATGTTCATATATTTTATTCTTTGTTAACAGTTACATGTGTGATGACTTGGTTTTAGATGCCAAGTACCCTTTCATTTGCTCTAAAGCCCCCTTGTTTCTCTTCTCTTCTCCAGCTTTCCTCAGATCCTCCAGGTTCTTCACCCATTCATCTTTTCTCTCCTCCTTCAGTCTGGGAATCAGGAACTCCAGATGTTGAAGACTGAAAGCGCTGTCTGCTTTTAATGCGATCTTAGACAGAATCATGGCAGTTTTATAAGCTTCTTGCAGCAGGTTGGACTTTTCATTTTTAATCTTCTCCAGATCACGGATCAGTTTTTCTTCTATTTCTGTTTTGCTCTCAGACACATTCCTGATACGTCCATCCATAACAGTGAGTCCATTCTCCTGTCTCAACTGATCAAGTGACATAATGACATTCTCTGTCTTCGTTACATATTTTTTGTTCTCCCTGATGTGTTCGCTGTAATGACACTTCCCTGTACACACTGTGCAGTGGTTATTTTTCATGACTAAACACCATGAGAGATTAGAAGAGACCCACCAGCAGCCCTCATGACAGTTTTCCTCACAGACAGAGCAAGAGGTTATGTTTCTGTTCCACCACCATTTGTCATCTGTGGGGACTTTTTCTTTGACAACTGTGTTGACTATGAACTTAAATGTTTCACTATTCTCTCTGTTCTGTCTGAGGGCTTCCTGAATCTGATTGAGTACTTTGGTTTTTAGCTCCTTCTCATTGATTTGGTCCCTCAGATTAGAGACACAAGACTCAAGTCGTTTTCGCTCTTTCACAACATCTAATGTCATCTTAACACTTTTCCTGTTGTCTTCATTTAGGAGTGTCAAGAACTCCTTCATGCTTTCCTCTCCTATTTCCCAGACTGATCTGTATGCTTGTTCATACTGCTCTTCTCTTTCCTCTTTCTGTCGGTTGTTGAATAAGAAGCAAACAGGTTTGTTGTTTTCATCTCTTCTACAGGGTATTTCTGCTGTATTAATGGCATTGAGGGCATTTGTTGGAGGTAATCCATCTGAATGTGTAAGTAGAAACACGATGTTGTTCTCTATATCTCTCCCAAACAGAGACAGAACTGAGTGAAAAATGTAAAGCTCTTTTCCAGAGAGACGATTCTGAGTTGCCTTCATCACAAAACACACTGCATCAATATAATGAACCCCATCCTTATGTGAAAATAATCTGCCCAGATACTCAGAAATCTTTCCATCTTTCTCAAATCCTTCAGTGTCTCCGTATCCTGGAGTTTCAATGATGGTCAGAGATGTTGGGTTTTCTTCAACAAACGCCTCATAAACAGTGATCTTTCGTGTCTGGGATTGTGTTTCATCTATAGCTTCTTCATCTTCTTCTGTGATTTGATAAAACTCTTGATCCTCAAACTTCACTCCCAGTAAGTGGTTGATCATGGAGTTTATTAGAGTAGTTTTCCCAGAGCCGGTTTCTCCCACCATCAAAATGACTTTGTTCTGTACATTTCTTTTTTTCTGTCCATATGTCCAACGTCTGACCGTTCTATCATTTCCATCTATATAACTTTTTTCTGTGTTCAGACGGTAAAGCGCTGGTGTACCTGAATTAATGAGCGTGGCATTATGAACTGATCTGAAAAAGAGAGAGCAGATTTAGTAACACTTTGGTTTGATCAGCTATTAACATACAATCCCTGTAGCAGATGGTTTTTAACATAAGACATTTATGAAGGTCAATGTGCTACTCTGCAGTCATTTAGTCGGTCTTCTGCACTTCCATAACTGTCTGGTTTGGCTCAGCTACAAAATCACACATCAGAAGACTACAGAGGACATTATACATCCAGAACTATATACATCCAGAAGTTTAGAAAAAAATCACTTTGTATCCCCATATCCAAGTCAGTTTCTATTTGAACTGCTGCTATCCAGGCGGTACTACAGAGCCTTAAGCACCAAAAAAAAAAATCTTCCTCCATGCTACATCAAGAAGAGTTAGGGCAATCGAACTTGGGTTCGGTCCAGACAATTGAACCAAGTGTGAAAGCACCCTAAAATTCCCCCCTGGTCAATGTGCCATACCAGTAATATTTATTTGACAAAAACTTTCCTTTTATTTAATTCCCAGTATATGCTATTATACTCTGCTGTATATAGCACACCTGTACATTAGTGGTAGTAAGATTCACAGATTTGCATGTTGGTGTTTGTATTGTGATACATCATTTCTGAAGACAGAACCAGACAGACTGACCCAGGTTTGAACCAGTCTAAAACAGGACCTGATAGACTGACTCTAAACTGGTCTAAACTGGTCTAAGGCCTGAGTCAGTTCAAGTGACTTAATTCCGATTTATCCCTCTCATGTGGCACAGATCAGATATTAATGTCTAAGCAGGAAAACAAAGCCCTGCCTCACTCATATGTGGTAATAAATCTGATATAATTTGAATACGTGCATTTGCATCTGCCATGTAAGCAGTCAAATCGGACATTCCCCAGTAAATGCGAGTCGTACTTCATTGAAAAAGGCTGCAACAAGGGCTTTCCTCTTTTTTTTCCGCCTTACAAGAGCAATTTTTTGCTGACCTTTAACTATGATGGTTTTCTTCCTTTTCCAGGTCAGAACATACTGGACTGTTTTGCCAGAGTAAAGTGTAAATGCAAATATCAGATACTGGTCACTTTTAAAAGATGATGTAAGCCGGTCATCAAAAAACGGATATAGTCACCAAATCTGATTTGTGCATCAAGACCTCCATGTAAATATGGCCTATGACAGCACCCATTACTTCCGTCGAGTAAGGTCAAAATCCCAGCGCGGTCATAGAGATCATATTTACATAGATACCGCATTCGACCGATCTTCGCAGGCACAAATTAGGTATCTACAACCCCAAATCAGAAAAAGTTGGGACACTTTGGAAAACGCAAATAAAAAAAGAAAGTAGTGATTTCTAAATTTACTTTGACTTGTATTTCATTGCAGACAATATGAACACAAAATATTTCATGTTTTGTCTGGTCAACTTCATGTCATTTGTAAATATGCATCCTTTCCTGTCATTCAGACCTGCAACACATTTCAAAAAAAGTTGGGACAGGAGCAATTTAGGGTTAGTAATGAGGTAAAAGGGTTAAATAATGATTTGATTTGAAACAGGTGATGTCAACAGGTGATTGAAATTATGATTTGGTACAAAAGCAGCATCCAAGAAAGATCTAATCCTTTAGGAGCAAAGATGGGCCGAGGATCGCCAGTTTGCCAACAAATACGTGAGAAAATTATTGAAATGTTTAAAAACAGTGATCCTCAAAGAAGGATAGGAAGAGATTTGGATATTGCACATTCAACAGTGCCTAACATAATTACAAGATTCAAGGAATCTGGAGGAATTTCAGTGCGTAAAGGACAAGGCCGCAAGCCTAAGCTGAACAACCGTGATCTCCGATCCCTCAGGCGGCACTGCATCAAGAATCGTCATTCATCTATAAGCGATATCACCACATGGGCTCAGGACTACTTTGGCAAACCTTTGTCAAGTACCACAATACGTAGTTACATCCACAAATGCCAGTTAAAACTGTACTGTACCAAAAGGAAGTCTTATGTTAACAGTGTCCAGAAGCGCCGTCGACTTCTCTGGGCTCGGAGGCATCTGGGATGGACCATCACACAGTGGAAATGTGTACTGTGGTCAGAGGAATCAGTATTTCAGGTATTTTTTGGGAGGAATGGACGGCGTGTGCTCCGGACCAAAGAAGAAAAGGATCATCCAGACTGTTACCAGCAACAACTCCAAAAGCCAGGGTCTGTCATGGTATGGGGTTGTGTCAGTGCCCTTGGCAAAGGTAACTTGCACTTCTGTGAAGGCACCATTAATGCTGAAAAGTACATAGAGAGTGATATTGGAGCATAATATGCTGCCTTCAAGAAGATATCTTTTGCAGGGACGTCCAAGCATAATTTAACAAGACAATGCAAAACCACATTCTGCACACATTACAAAGTCCTGGCTGCGGAAGAAGAGGGTGCGGGTACTTGACTGGCCTGCCTGCAGTCCCGACCTGTCAACAAAGACCCCGTACTGTTGCCCACCTTAAGACTTGTTTGCAGGAAGAATAGGACGAAATTACACCTGAAACACTTCATCACTTGGTGTCTTCAGTCCCTAAACGTCTTTTAAGTGTTGTGAAAAGGAATGGCAACATTACAAAGTGGTAAATGCTTTACTGTCCCAACTTTTTTTGAAATGTGTTGCAGGTCTGAATGACAGGAAAGGATGCATATTTACAAATGACATGAAGTTGACCAGACAAAACATGAAATATTTTGTGTTCATATTGTCTGCAATGAAATACAAGTCAAAGTAATTTTAGAAATCACTTCTTTTTTATTTTATTTGCACATTCCATACTGTCCCAACTTTTTCTGATTACATACAAACCCAATTCCAAAAAAGTTGGGACACTGTACAAATTGTAAATAAAAACAAAATGCAATTATGTTGAAGTTTCAAATGTCAATATTTTATTTAGAATACAACATAAAGGACATATCAAATGTTTAAACTGAGAATATGTATCATGTTAAGGGAAAATAAGTTGATTTTAAATTTCATGGCATCAACACATCTTAATAAAGTTGAGAAAAGGCCATGTTTACCCCTGTGTGGCAGCCCCTCTTCTTTTTATATCAGTCTGCAAACGTCTGGGGACTGAGGAGACAAGTTGCTCAAGTTTAGGAATAGGAATGTTGTCCCATTCTTTTCTAATACAGGCTTCTAGTTGCTCAACTGTCTTAGGTCTTCTTTGTCGCATCTTCCTCTTTATGATGCGCCAAATGTTTTCTATGGGTGAAAGATCTGGACTGCAGGCTGGCCATTCAAGTATCTGGATCCTTCTTCTACACAGCCATGATGTTGTAATTGATGCCATATGTGGTCTGGCATTGTCATGTTGGAAAATCCAAGGTCTTCCCTGAAAGAGACAACGTCTGGATGGGAGCAAATGTTGGTGTAGAACTTGAATATACCTTTCAGCATTAATGGTCCCTTTCCAGATGTGTAAGCCACCCATCCCACATGCACTCATGCAACCCCATACCATCAGAGATGCCGCTTCTGAACTGAGCACTGATAATGAAAATCCCTGAAATTCCTCCCATGAAATCCCTCTCCAGAACTTTTTCATTCACTATTCCTGGTTGGTGGAACGATCTTCCATCCTCCATACCCACGACAGAATCGCTCGCTTCATTCAAAAGACAGGAAAAAACTCATCTCTTCCATGAGCACTTAATCATATCATAAAATAAAATCCTCCTCTATTTTTCTCTTTCCCTCCCTATTCTGGTTTTTGCTACTCTGAGTAATTTCCAAATCTTTGTATTTAGGGCAATTTTTGCGTTTCTTCGACTCTTCATGACAGATCGCTTCCTGTACTCCTCAGTTGTAAGTCGCTTTGCATAAAACTGTCTGCCAAATGCATAAATGTAAATGTAAAATGTAAATTATAACAAGCCTATAGAAAACGCATGCGCTTCTGGATCATGGTTAGATATGGCTTCTTTTATGACCTTTTGAGGTTTAGCCGGCAGCGTCGAATGGTACAGTGGATTTTGTTTACCGACAATGTTGTGATCACCATTACAGTATCATTCCTGTATGTGATGCAGAGCCGTCTAAGTGCCCAAAGATCACAGGTATCCATTATGATTTTCCGGCCTTGACCCTTACACACAGAGATTGTTCCAGATTATCTGAATCATTGGATGATATATATATATATAACTTTTTTTTTAATCCTTCTCAAAAAATGTGCATATTGTGATAAAAGTTCATCATTTTCCATAATGTAATGATAAAAATGTAACTTTCATATATTTTAGATTCATTGCACACAAACTGAAATATTTCAGGTCTTTGTTTTAATACTGATGATTTTGGCATATAGCTCATGAAAACCTCATGAAACCGCATAATCTCAAAAAATTAGCATATCATGAAAAGGTTCTCTAAACGAGCTATTCCCCAGGTCAAGCCACTTTTGGGCTACAGAGAAGCAGCACTGGACTGTTTTGCATGTCATTTGAAAATCAAGGTGCCAGAGTCTGGAGGAAGACTGGGGAGAAGGAAATGCCAAAATGCCTGAAGTCCAGTGTCAAGTACCCACAGTCAGTGATGGTCTGGGGTGCCATGTCAGCTGCTGGTGTTGGTCCACTGTGTTTTATCAAGGGCAGGGTCAATGCAGCTTGCTATCAGGAGATTTTGGAGCACTTCATGCTTCCATCTGCTAAAAAGCTTTATGGAGATGAAGATTTGGTTTTTCAGCCCGACCTGGCACCTGCTCACAGTGCCAAAACCACTGGTAAATGGTTTACTGACCATGGTATTTCTGTGCTCAATTGGCCTCCCAACTCTCATGACATGAACCCCATAGAGAATCTGTGGGATATTATGAAGAGAAAGTTGAGAGACGCAAGACCCAACACTCTGGAGGAGCTTAAGGCCGCTTTCGAAGCATCCTGGGCCTCCATAACACCTCAGCAGTACCCAGCCGCATCACATACCTCTGACAATGAAACTCCCGAAATAAGAGCCATAGAGGCCGACTATGGCTCTTATTTAGACTCGGCCGACTCATAAGTGAGCGAAATAGCCTCGACTATCCACTTGCTAAGCGTCTGCTTTGAAGCCGGTTTTCCCTTACTCGGGGACCCAAAGCACACGAACAACTGTTCTGACTTTCGCCACAGGGCAGCTCTGTGGACATATGCATCTAGGACCCTGACCGGACATAGAAGATTTAGCTTCTCTTGGTCTTGACTAGTGAACGGAGGCGGACAGAAAGCCTGCAGCATTACTGGTCCCGGAACATTAGTCGGGACCTTGGGAACATATCCTACCCTCGGGAAGAGAAATGCTTTCACCATTCCTGGTGCAAATTTAAGGCAAAAGGGTGCTACTGACAGAGCCTGTAGGTCTCCTACTCTTTTCAGTGATGAAATCGCTAGAAGAAACACTGTTTTTAGTGTGAGGAACTTTTCTGACACTTCCTCTAATGGCTCGAAGGGAACCAACATAAGGCCTTCTAAAACTATGGCCAGTTCCCAAGTAGGCACCCTCGAGCGTGCCACAGGTCTGAGCCTCAAGGTACAAAGAAGGAAACGCGTGACCCACGGGTGTTTCCCTAATGATGCATTATCTAATGGAATATGATAAGCAGATATCGCTGATACATATACTTTCAGTGTCGACGGGGACAACCCTGCAGAGAATTTTTCTTGTAGGAACTCAAGAACTGAACCAATTGGGCAGTTAACAGGGTCCAAAGCCTGGCCCGTACACCAGGCGACAAAAACTCTCCATTTGAGTGCGTAAAGTCTCCTTGTGGATGGTGCTCTGGAGTGCAACATGGTCTCTATCACCTCAGTAGATAGACCCGTGTTCATGAGCTGGGCCCCCTCAGGGGCCAAGCCCACAGTTTCCACAGTTCCGGACGCGGGTGCAGTACTGACCCCCGGCCTGCGAGAGAAGATCTCTCCTGACTGGGATTTCCCAGGGAGGACCTTCTAGGAGAGACATAATGTCGGCGAGCCATACTCAGCCTGGCCAGAGCGGGGCTACCAATAAAAGCTGAACCCCGTCCCGGCGGACTCTCTACAGCACTCCTGGGAGCAACGCCAGAGGGGGAAAGGCGTACAGACGCAGACTCGGCCACGTCTGTACCAGTGGGGCTGGATGCGTGAGGGCGAAATATGCTGGACAGTGTGTCGTCTCTCGAGGCGCAAACAGATCCACCTGGGCTCGCCCAAAGCGGATCCACAGCTCCTCCACTCCCTCGGGGTGGAGTCTCCATTCTCCCGGCATTAGAGGGAGTCTGCCGCTACATTCAGGACCCCCGGGATGTACATCGCCCTGAGCAAGAGCATCTTGCCTTGGGCCCATGTTAGCATATGATGCGTCAGCTTCCACAACCGACGCGATCTCAAACCCCACGGTGATTTATATACGAGACCACCGAAGTGTTGTCTGACAGAACTAACACATGGCGGCCCCGCAGGTCTGGGAGGAAGTGTTTGAGTGATTGAAACACAGCCATCAGCTCCAGCTGGTTTATTTTCCAGGAGAGCTGACGGTCCCTTCAAAGACCTTGGGCCGAGCGGACAACTCATGACCGCTCCCCAGCCAGTTAGGGAGGCATCCGTCGTTAGCGTTACGCGACGACAAGGAGCCCCCAGAACTGGACCTTGGGACAGGAACCAAGGATCTTTCCACTTCAATAAAGCACGTAGGCAGCGCCGCGTGACCTTGATCAAGCGAAAAGGGTTTCCCCTCGGGGAGAACCCCTTGGTCCTGAGCCACCACTGTAAGGGTCTCATGTACAGCAGGCCAAAAGGTATCACGTTGGACGCTGCTGCCATCAGACCCAACACTCTTTGAAAGTGTTTGACAGTGAGTGACTGTCAAATGTAATTTTGTCTATATGTTCACCGGGGACCGCCGCGCCCTGAAGCACCAATGGTGGCCGGATTGGCAGACCGGCCCCCCCCAATGGCACCGGGAAAGAGCGGGCGCCTCGGCGAGCCGCACTTTCCCGGAGGGGACTGCCATCGGAAGTCCTGAGCTTCTGGCCTTCCTAGACATAATGACAGTCCTCAGGTCTGCCCTACTTCAGGAAGGTCTCGGCTGAGTGCGTTGCCCGGACCCCCGATCTCTCTGTGGGGGGGCCCCGCTCTCTTTTTGTTCTTTTTCATATATATATATATATATATATATATATATATATATATATATATATATATATATATATATATATATATATATATATACAGTCTTGTTCAAAATAATAGCAGTACAATGTGACTAACCAGAATAATCAAGGTTTTTCGTATATTTTTTTATTGCTACGTGGCAAACAAGTTACCAGCAGGTTCAGTAGATTGTCAGAAAACAAACGAGACCCAGCATTCATGATATGCACGCTCTTAAGGCTGTGCAATTGGGCAATTAGTTGAATTAGTTGAAAGGGGTGTGTTCAAAAAAATAGCAGTGTGGCATTCAATCACTGAGGTCATCAATTTTGTGAAGAAACAGGTGTGAATCAGGTGGCCCCTATTTAAGGATGAAGCCAACACTTGTTGAACATGCATTTGAAAGCTGAGGAAAATGGGTCGTTCAAGACATTGTTCAGAAGAACAGCGTACTTTGATTAAAAAGTTGATTAGAGAGGGGAAAACCTATAAAGAGGTGCAAAAAATGATAGGCTGTTCAGCTAAAATGATCTCCAATGCCTTAAAATGGAGAGAAAAACCAGAGAGACGTGGAAGAAAACGGAAGACAACCATCAAAATGGATAGAAGAATAACCAGAATGGCAAAGGCTCAGCCAATGATCACCTCCAGGATGATCAAAGACAGTCTGGAGTTACCTGTAAGTACTGTGACAGTTAGACGACGTCTGTGTGAAGCTAATCTATTTTCAAGAATCCCCCGCAAAGTCCCCCTGTTAAAGAAAGGCATGTGCAGAAGAGGTTACAATTTGCCAAAGAACACATCAACTGGCTTAAAGAGAAATGGAGGAACATTTTGTGGACTGATGAGAGTAAAATTGTTCTTTTTGGGTCCAAGGGCCACAGGCAGTTTGTGAGATGACCCCCAAACTCTGAATTCAAGCCACAGTACACAGTGAAGACAGTGAAGCATGGAGCTGCAAGCATCATGATATGGGCATGTTTCTCCTAGTATGGTGTTGGGCCTATTTATCGCATACCAGGGATCATGGATCAGTTTGCATATGTTAAAATACTTGAAGAGGTCATGTTGCCCTATGCTGAAGAGGACATGCCCTTGAAACAGTTGTTTAAACAAGACAATGACCCAAAACACACTAGTAAACGGGCAAAGTCTTGGTTCCAAACCAACAAAATTAATGTTATGGAGTGGCCAGCCCAATCTCCAGACCTTAATCCAATTGAGAACTTGTGGGGTGATATCAAAAATGCTGTTTCTGAAGCAAAACCAAGAAATGTGAATGAATTGTGGAATGTTGTTAAAGAATCATGGAGTGGAATAACAGCTGAGAGGTGCCACAAGTTGGTTGACTCCATGCCACACAGATGTCAAGCAGTTTTAAAAAACTGTGGTCATACAACTAAATATTAGTTTAGTGATTCACAGGATTGCTAAATCCCAGAAAAAAAAATGTTTGTACAAAATAGTTTTGAGATTGTACAGTCAAAGGTAGACACTGCTATTTTTTGAACACACCCCTTTCAACTAATTGCCCAACTGCACAGCCTTAAGAGCGTGCATATCATGAATGCTGGGTCTCATTTGTTTTCTGACAATCTACTGAACCTACTGGTAACTTGTTTGCCACGTAGCAATAAAAAATATACTAAAAACCTTGATTATTCTGGTTAGTCACATTGTACTGCTATTATTTTGAACAAGACTGTATATATTTTTTTTTTGTTGTTGTTGTTGCTTGGTGTAGGTTTGAGAAGGATGTATTTGGCTGAGGCTGCCCCGCCCGACAGCCCCAGAGGGATATTTTGATTTATTTATTTATTTATTATTATTTTTAATTTTCCACACTCATCATCAATATCCCCCAACAGGTCTGCTTGTTTTATACGCTTGCAGGACAACCACCGTATACAAACAGGCGGCTGCCTGACCTGCTGCCGAATATGCCCCACCCACAAAAGCCGAAGTTGTTGTGACCGGCTTGCTGTGGGCAGCTGTGGGGCTCTCCGCGACGATGCTGACTCGGGGGAGAGATAGCTCGCAAGCGTCTCTTCCCCCCAAGACATCGCCGTTTTCCTCTGAATGATAGATGCAGACCCATAATATACGTGATGCCTCGGCAAATGCGCGATCTGAGCCACAAGACTCAACCCCGTAATCTACACGCTGCCTCGGCAAACGCGTGATCTGAGCCACTAGACTCAACCCCGTAATCTACACGCTGCCTCGGCAAACGCGAGATCCGCGATTGAGTCATAGAATCTATATTGCAGACCCGTGATCTACACGCTGCCTCGGCAAACGCGAGATCCGAGCCACTAGATTCAACCCCGTAATTTCAAACATGCTGTCTGCTCGCCATTATATTGTTCTTTCTCTTTCTTATTTTATTTAATTATTTTTTTATTTTTTGGCGAACTTCTTGACACTTGGCCGGCCAGTCTAAACTTAACCTGGACACAGCGCGAGTTACACCAATAGCTCCTCTTTTTATGAGCGTGTGTGTGTCGTTTTCTGTTGGGATGGGGAGATCATCATCAGCGCTAACAACATCCAGTTCCAAGGAACTGGAGTGCTGCTGCGTTTGTGCCTCAGCGGGAAAGGAAGAAAACCGCAGAGCGTGCTTCCAACTCATGAGCTGAGGCTTGAGATCCAGCGAGTAAGGGCAGAGATGGGGGATCACCCGTCTCTAACCCCCCAACTAGATCCAACTGCGATCCCCAGGACGCGAGCCTTCACTTCGCCTCGGCAACAGCGGGACCCGAGCCCTGAGGACCACTAGCCAAAGCACTCTCCTCGAAGAGTGCCCGGCGTGATCTTAATATGCGCATTGGGAGTCTCTCGCAATGCTCGCAGCCAACCCCCTCGAGAGCTGACTGGGCATGCTCGAGCCCCAAACACATCCCACATAGGTCGTGTGTATCCCCACCCGTGATGTAACGTGGGTAGGGAGAAACACAACGCCTATACTGAATTGCCATATTTCTTTTTTCTTTTGTGAACACACACACAATAAATGGACATACAATTCACACAGAGCGCTTGTGAAGGCACAGAAGCTAATGACTGTTTGGTCCAGGTGTGCTTTATAGCTTCCTGGTCGATGACGTCACCCGCCCATGACGTATCTCCCCGCTATTGGACTGATTGCACGAGTGCTTCATGACGCATCACGCAGAGGCGTTCCCCTAGCGTTTCGACGCAGCTCGAAGTTCCCTCGAGATAGGGAACAGTGATATGCTTCATGCTGATTCTTGAAGTCTTGAGAAAGTCTCATAGCTGCTGGAGTCCAAAATGTTTAGTGAACAATGTAGAATTACAGGATTGCTATGATTAATAATACAAAATGATAGCGTATCAAAAGAATAGATGCTGGCTGACAGCAGTGAAGTAGACGACTATATAATGATTATACTTTTATCATCAAGTAGAAAATACCATCTGATCACATTATATTTGGCTTGTCTTGCCTTAATAAACACAGCTACAACAGCCAGATAAAAACTAATGATAAAAAGTCAAGTCAAGTAAAGCAAATACTGATCACCATAATGGTGACCTCAAACCAAACTATTTGCATTAACATATCAACAACAAACATTCTCAACTTCTGTAGACGTCTGACAGAAATAAAGTCAGTCTGGACCGTAGTGTGAAGCTGGTAATGCTGTTTGTGGAGTTTAATCCTCCTCGGCTGAGACCTTCAGAGATTTAATGTGCTACCATACTTTTCACACTTTTACAGCTTTTTTTCTTTTCTTTTTTCGGCTGTCTGAATTTGGAGCTTGACGTCAAACGAACGTTGGATTCAGACGTCAACCCAACTTTCATTTTTAAGCATATGACATCTGAGTGATGGATTAGTTGGAGTCCAACGTCTTCCTGATGTCGCAATAGCAGATTTGTCTTTTTTTAAATTAACACTAAACACTGAAATTAAAAATGTACTTCAGCCAGAAATGTACTTTTGCTGTTTTCAAAAAAAAAGAAAAGAAAAAAAAGTTCCCCTCCGTCATAGATAATGTTGATTGTGACACTAACCTTTTGGACCATGCATGTTGTTCTTCAGTCTGGTTAGACTCTGAGATGCTCTTTACTCTTTTATAGTTTAACATGGTGCCTGAGTCTCTGTAAGATATAATGTTTCAAAGGGTATAAAAAAATAAATTAATCATGATTATTAAAAAAATGGAGAAAACGTCTCAGGTTACGTATGTAACCCTAGTTCCCTGAGGGAACGAGACGCTGCGTCGAAACGCTGTGAGAACGCCTCTGCGTTAATGCGTCGTGAAGCGCCTGTAGAACCATTCCATCGGGAGATCGATCGTCGCCGACGTGATGACGTCGCCGACGTGATGACGTCATCAACCGGAGACTATAAAAGGTCCGCGAACACAAACAGGAACTAGCTTCTGATAAAGCCTGAAGTAAGTGATCACGGGCACGCCGGGAGTATGGCAGGGCGACGCAGCGTCTCGTTCCCTCAGGGAACTAGGGTTACATACGTAACCTGAGACGTTCCCTTTCGGGGAACTCGAGCTGCGTCGAAACGCTGTGAGAACGCTTATACCCACATCGCCATAGGACCAAGTGTCTCGTATGTGTGAAGCCGAAGCGCACACGGTTACGAGAGTACCTGTGCCCCAACTGTAGATGCCAGGTCTACTTCATAGAACCTGACGAAGGTTAAAGGAGACGACCATCCGGCCGCGTTACAAATATCGTGGAGGGAAGCCCCCGACAAAAGTGCTTTTGAAGCAGCCATACCCCTTGACGTCGTGAAAGGAGGAGGACAGAATGCCTGAAGAGTGATGGGGCCCCGTGGGCTCGTAGGAACCTTGGGGACATAACCCGGCCTGGGATGCAGAAATGCTTTCACCATCCCAGGCGCAAACTCTAAACATGAGGGCCCTACAGACAGGGACTGAATATCTCCTATTCTCTTTAGAGATGAAATAGCCAACAAAAATACCGTCTTGAGGGTAAGGAACTTATCCGAAACCTCCTCCAAGGGTTCGAATGGAGGCTCGGACAAGCCCCGTAAAACAATGGCTAAGTCCCATGCTGGGACCCTCGAGTGCATCACAGGCCTCAACCTTAAAGTGCCACGGAGGAAACGTGTAATCAGAGGGTGTCTTCCCAAAGACACTCCACCGAAAGGGACGTGGAAGGCACCCAAGGCCGCCACGTACACCTTTATTGTGGAGGGGGTCAACCCTGCCGAGAACCTTGCCTGCAGAAACTCCAGCACTGTACCAACCGGGCAGTTAACTGGGTCCCACTGGCGTTCTCTGCACCATGCTGAGAAAAGTTTCCATTTCAGAGCGTACAGTTTCCTCGTGGACGGAGCTCTGGAGTGAAGGATGGTCTCTACGACCTCGGCCGAGAGACCTTCCTCTATGAGCCTAGCCCCCTCAGAGGCCAGGCCCACAGTTTCCACATCTCCGGGCGTGGGTGCAGGAATCTCCCGCCCGCCTGAGAGAGTAGATCCCTCCTGGTCAGAATCTCCATCGGAGAGCCTTCCAGGAGAGATATCAGGTCCGAAAACCATACTCGGGTCGGCCAGTACGGAACCACTAGAAGTACCTGGGCCCCGTCCCGGCGTACCCTCTCCAGAACTCCTGGAAGCAGGACAATCGGGGGGAAGGCGTACAGAGGTAGCCTCGGCCACTCCTGTACCATGGCATCCAGCCCTAGCGGGGCTGGATGGGTCAGAGAAAACCACTGCGGGCAGTGGGAATTCTCCGCCGAAGCAAATAGGTCTCTAGACCCCGGGGATATATACTGCCCTGATTGACAGCAATTTCCCCTGGGCCCACAGGAGGATCCGATGTGCCAATTTGTCCAAAGGACGGGACCTCAGACCCCCCTGGTGATTTATGTAGGTGACCACCGACGTGTTGTCTGTCCTGACTAACACATGGTGGCCCCTGAGGTCGGGCAGGAACTGTTTCAATGCAAGAAACACTGTGAGCATCTCTAGCCGATTTATGTGCCAGTGCCGCTGATGTTCCTGCCATAGACCCTGGGACGAGCGACCACTCATGGTCGCCCCCCAGCCCGTGAGAGAGGCGTCTGTCGTTAGCGTTACGCGACAAACATGAGCCCCCAACACGGGACCCTGAGATAAAAACCCCGGGTTTTTCCACATGACCAGAGCACGTAGGCATCGCCGCGTGACTTTGATCGTGCGGAGCGGATTTCCCCTCGGGGAGAACCCCTTCGTTTTGAGCCACCACTGCAGTGGCCTCATGTACAGTAGGCCAAAAGGTATCACGTTGGACGCTGCTGCCATGAGACCTAACAGTTTCTGGAACTGTTTCACAGTGACGGCCCGGCCTAGCTTCTGTTCTCTGACGGCTGCCAGGACCGATGCTATGCGTGTTGGCGACAATTGCGCCCGCATAATTACCGAATCCCAGTTCACACCTAGAAAAGTGGTTCTCTGAGCCGGAGAAAGCACACTCTTCTTGGCGTTCAGCCTCAACCCCAGCTTCGACATGTGGGCGAGAACAGCATCTCGATGCTGAACCGCCATCTGCTCTGTATTCGCTAGAATCAGCCAGTCGTCGATATAGTTCAGTATGCGGATGCCCTGTAGACGCAGCGGCGCCAGAGCTGCATCCACACACTTGGTGAACGTGCGGGGTGACAGTGCTAGACCGAAGGGAAGTACACGATATTGGTATGCCTCTCCCCCGAAGGCAAACCTCAGGAACTTCCTGTGATGTGGAAGGATGGAGACATGAAAATACGCATCTTTGAGGTCTATGGTGAAGAACCAATCCTCCGATTTGACCTGCGCTACAATCTGTCTGAGTGTAAGCATCTTGAATTTGAGCTTGGCCACCGAGCGATTCAATAGCCGCAGATCTAATATCGGGCGTAAGCCCCCATCCTTCTTCGGCACGATGAAGTAACGGCTGTAAAAGCCAGACTCCCTGCTGGGAGGGGGAACCCTCTCTATAGCCCCTTTTTGCAGGAGTGTCTCTACTTCCTGTGCCATTACCAGAGCCTGCTCCGGGCAGGTGTGCAGGTGAGGGAAGAATGGCAGGACGTTGATGCTTTGCACGAGAGGGCAGGAATCGCTCATCTAATTTCGTTTTCTCTGATTTCGATGGGATTCAGATATTTCAGCCAGCCAGTCATTCCTTATTTTTATATTTAACCTGGCCACAGCTCTCGTGAGAACCTCAACTCACTACGGGTGACTGAAGTGGCGAGTCTTCAGTCGCGATGCTCTCAACGTCCACCTCCTCAGAGCTGGATAGTTGGAGCACCGGTGCCCCGCCCAGGGAGGAAGAGACCGCAGAGCGGGCTTCCAAACCCCGAGACGAGACACTGGACGATACAGGTGAGGGCTGAGATAAGGCTGGGCCCGTCTCAAACCCCTCTGTAAAGTCCATGTGTGAACCCCACGACTGAAGCCACCGCTCTGCCTCGGCAGCAGCGGGACCAGAGCCGCGGGGAACACGAGCCGAGGCACCCTCCTCGAAGAGTGCCCGGCGGGAGCGCAGCGTTCTCAGTGGCATACGCTCACAGTGCTCGCAAGCAGCCCCCTCGAGGGCTGCCTGGGCATGCTGCGCTCCCAAGCAGGCTATACAAAGAGAGTGTGTATCCCCGCTCGTGATGTAGCGTGGGCAGGGATGAACACACCTCTTAAAGCTGCTTTCACTCGCCATTTTACTCTATCTATTTTATTTTCTCTTTGTTTGTTAATATATACTGCAATATTTAACAAAAGGGTGGAAAATCTCTGGATATAGACAGACAAAAACACCAAATAGACAGACAGGTTCACACAGATCGCTTGCTGAAGGCTCAGAAGCTAGTTCCTGTTTGTGTTCGCGGACCTTTTATAGTCTCCGGTTGATGACGTCATCACGTCGGCGACGTCATCACGTCGGCGACGATCGATCTCCCGATGGAATGGTTCTACAGGCGCTTCACGACGCATTAACGCAGAGGCGTTCTCACAGCGTTTCGACGCAGCTCGAGTTTCCCGAAAGGGAACTCCTTTCCCGCGCTCCTCTCTATCCTCTCATAGCAGCCCAATTGGTGCCAGCTTTTACTCCTTTAAGCAGGAACTGGCTGAGGATATGTTAAGACAAGAATGCACTTAAAATAAAATAAAATTAAAAAAAGTCGACAACAGTCAAAATGATCCCCATTCACATAGGACGCTCTATTATTTATGCCTGGCCAGTAGATGGCGATGTCACTTTTTAAAGATGCACTACACACCTATAAACTGAACACATAATACACAGACGTATGGCATCAATATTTTCAAAAAATGTATTAATGTACTGCACTTCGATAGCATTTATTAATTGTTTTTAATGATAATTTCAACATTTACTAATACATTATTAAAATAAAAGTTGTATTTGTCCACTTGTAGTTGTATTTACCCTTTTTTATATTAAATTAAATAAGTATAGGCACATAATGTGTATACGTGGTTATATTTTCACAAAATTCAATTGATTCACTTGCATAAAATAGTCATATATTTTCTTTCATCTTTTCAAACTGTTTTCTTGTAATGAGTGTTTTACTTGACTGCGACTGTATTTGACTAATCAAATGATTTAATACTTAATAGTATATATAATATTATAATTATATATTTTAATGTTAGATATATAAATCAGTGGGGAAAAAACAAATTAATTAAAG
Organism: Pseudorasbora parva; assembly: GCF_024679245.1. Lineage (NCBI taxonomy): Eukaryota > Metazoa > Chordata > Actinopteri > Cypriniformes > Gobionidae > Pseudorasbora > Pseudorasbora parva. The sequence continues at coordinate 67,579,521 of NC_090172.1, read as the reverse complement.
TGCCTTTCTCAAAACATTTTGTCTGTTTAACAAATTGTGTTAAACATTAAATAAATATTTGAAGTTAGCAAGTTAACATAAGTTCAACATATAAGAACATATATGACTACAATATAAAAGAGCATGTCATTTTTAAAAATTATACATTAAATTATAAATATTTGAAAGATAAGTGAAAATTGTCCTCACCTGGAGGAGTTTCTCTGTTTGAAGTTGTTGTGTTGATATTCTTTATTGTCTTGTATGGATACACACTGTCAGGTTTATTATATACCCAGCTGGTACTGTTGGGGGCGGAGGCATGCGGAAGTACAGCCACATACTGTCCATACATGCATAACAACATATTTTCCACTTTAAGATGAAAATATTTCAACTCCAATCTAAATTCTAATGATGAAAAAGGCGATTCAAAATCACTGCTTCACAGCTAGTGACACTGAAAATAATGAGTTCACAAATTGTAAAGTGAACACAGCTCACAACATAATTACAAATTTAACACATGTATTAAAATGTCATTTTAGAAAGTAATCAGAATCAGAAAGATGACTTTTTCTTGGTACTGAAGCTCCCAGTGCACATATTCAATACAAATATGACACAAAACATATAGTACAAATGATAAAGAATAAAACATGAAAATAGTATAAGGTCACAGTTAGGTTTAGTCAGAATAAGCATTTACAGATTATGAAAATATTTACAGTATTTTGAACAGTATGAATAAATATAAATATTAGCTGAGTTTAGGAGATATTGGACTAAACAGTGAGTATTACATAAGCCGTGGGGGGTATTTAACTGTTCAAGAGGGAAATGGCCATTGGAAAAAAAATGTTCCTAATATGTAATAAAATGTTATAAGAAATGAGTAAATGTAAAAAGACACACACAGTGTAGGTTGCTATTAAGAAGTGAAAATGTATTCTTTGATTGTCCAAATAGATAATTTATTTACAAGTCATTAACATGTATTAATTGTTAATAGGGTTAAAGTTGATTAGATAACTTTATGTGTTCACTTTGACTTTTGCTCTATAAGGTATGAAAGGGGAATTTGTTGTTCAAATGTTTTCACACAGGCAACTCAACCAGTCTCAGGCTCAATGTCAACACTAAATAACTCCTGCTTAGTGAAGAAAACAAAAGAAAAAACTACAAGTGTGACATTTATTACATTTTTACAAATGTCATATTACATTCTACAGAACAACAGTGGGTGTTTTGTCACCTTTTTTTCTATTGAATCTTTTTTTCTAATGAATCTTTTTTTCTATTCATTATATATTTTCATGTAATTTTGTAAAATGCCAACTCATGTAATTTGTCCAATTTTCTCAAATTTATCTTCTATAAATTGAAAATAAAGTTTGTGAAGTAATAACAAAATTCATGTCAGGCAAAAAGAGTGTTGTTACAACCAACCCCACTGCCGTTCTAACACTACAGAAAACATGGACATAAGTTTAAATTTAGCACACATCTTGATTTAGTTAAAGTGCCCCTATTGTGCTCGGTAAAAAGGCTCCTAATGTTCTGTGGGTCTCCTACAATACGTTTACATGCATTCAAAGTAAAAGAAAAACATTTTAATTTTGATATCCACAGCATCAGCTATTTTCCCTCAGGCTGTCCCAATCAGATGACTGCATCCTTAGAAGGACTTCATTTGATTATTCAAGAACCTGATCCAGCTAATAAAGGTCTTCAGGATTGAGTTGAAGCTGCCGTTTTCATGGAGGTAGAACATGAAATTACTCCTGTCTGTAAATTAATTATCTCATTATAATCTCTCTGTCTACGTTCTGCCAATAATGTGATTAATATGTTTAGTATTTAACTTTGTTAAATACACTAGCGATTTAGTTATTACCACATTGTTGTTTTTACCAATGGAAAATTGACAGAATGGTCATTTGTATCTAGGCAGATGTAAAGTCTCAAGGTTGGGCAAGCCATCCCATTGGTTGGTTAATTGCCATTTTCTCCTTGAGCTTTATGTGGACAAAATGTTTGATGAACAACCTTTAAACTCTAATTTTTCAAACAGACCTTTAGATTAATTCCTGATTATAAAATCTGTTCTGATTAGAGCTTTCTTTGGTGCTAAATGAATAAAAATAAATAGGTTCTATTAAAGGTTATCTTGTTCGAATATATTTTTTTGTTTCGATTTGTTAAAAATATCTTTTTATCACATAATATATTTGTCATAGTATATTCCCTGTGTGTTTGTGGATTTTTATGTAATTTCCTGTCATGTGTTTTGCTTTGTAGTTCTTTGTAGTTTTTCATGTTGATTAAATTCTCAATGTGTTTATCATCTAAGTCCCTCATCAGTGGATGATATCCTAATAATTTAAGATTATATGGGCAAACAAACTTGTTAAGAGCCACAACATCAGGGCTGTGTTTGGACAGCTAGATGCCTTTAAAACACAAAATTGCTTGCTGGGAAATTATTCTAGTCAATATTTATTTTCTTTTAGTTTGTCACACTAATAAAACTGAAGTATAACTGCTTCTATTGAAATGAAAGCTTTAGCATAAGTTCTGCTGGGAAGACTCAATTACTACGTCACTAAATGCCTTCACTCTAATCCAATGATATTCTCATGCTCACGGTATAAAGACTCTGTACTTACACATGTTTGAGTTCGCAGATACTGAAGAGACAATTACCCCCATCCTCCCCACCACCACCAGGATGGCCGTGTCCATACCCTGCCCTCGTCTTCAGGCAGGAATTGCAGATCCGAGACCCTCGGGTTATGCTCTTCGGACGGGGCCTACGCCAAATTACTCTGTACACTATCAGCTTGCTGAGCTGTTAATAAATGCACTATTGTCAATATATTTCGCCCGAGTCTTTCTGGAAGAACTATAAAGAAATCCATTTGCTAAACAACAAAATCCTGTGTTAAATTAACACTCCTCAGAGCCCAACTAAAGCAAATACTGATCACCATAATGGTGACTCTATCCTTCAGTGATTCTGCTTATCAACAACAGGTGTTCATCACTAATGGCTAATCATCGCTCAATTAATCACTTAATTATCTCATTAACTTTAACACATTTAACACTCACATTATTTGTATAAACAGAGCTTTTTCCTCATGAAAACGCAAAACACGCTATGAAGCGCTGTCAAGAGAGTGCCAAACCAACAGGTGGCAGTATAATCCTAACTGTAAAGCCATGTTGGCCAATCAGAAGCCTGGAAAAACATCATTGCTGGTTCCGGTTCTGATGCCAGAATCTCGTTTCACTGTCCACCTGACAACACTGCAACCAGAGTTTGTAAAAATTTTCACCTGACAGGAGTTTTCAAAAAAGATTGGTTTCTGTGTCCGAATACTGCGTTGCGAACGGCCAAACATAGAAAAATCTGTGGTTTTGAAAGTGTGTGTGTTCGTAGGCCTCAGTAAGAACTGCAACACTATTAGAACTCACAACACAAGATCAAATGTTTCACTTGTATAGAAAATTTAGATTTGAGTTAACATTAGTTACTTTAAAAATCTGGAAGAGAAAACATTTTCAGAAATGTAAGTATATAAATAATCTATATAATTTAGTTCACTGTTGTTTGTATGAATTCTTGAAGTCACTGGCATGAAGGTACACTGGCGTGCATAAATCAAACGCAAGAAAAACAACTGACAGCAATGAAAGATCTCCTGTCATACCTGTCATGAAGAAACAGTGTTTACATTATATGTACAGAAACTACCAGGAAAACTGGTTTGTTACGTTTTGCCATTGAACAATACTCTTAACCTTCTCTGTTAAGGTTTACTCAGACTTTTACTCTAGAGCCCTGCGCGGGCCTCAAATCTAGGCCCTAGCCCGGCCCTGGCCCGAGACGCTGAGGCCCTAGCCCGGCCCGTGTCCGACAGCATATCAAAATTCTCGGCCCGAGTCCGACTGGAGCCCGTTTTTTTTTTTTTTTTTTTTTACACATTATTGCAGCCATTAAAATAGTTCTGTTTTGTTTTTAATGTCAAAGTAGTTATATTTCGTTTCGCTTCTTTATTAAGTTAATTTAGAAAAATGTTTAGAGCATTTTTTTGTTTGTTAAACTAAAGTTTTAATTTTTTTAAGTGACGACCAAGCGGCCAGCGGCCGACAGTGAGTTAACCGCATATTTAATCGAATTAGTCTCTCAAATCAACTCTTGACTTGTCTTGCCTATAATAAAATCCATAAAACACTTCAAGCATCACAATGTTAGTTAATTTCGCCAACTATTACCACCAGTAGCCTAAAAGGCATTTTTGACGAGCTGAGGCAGGCTGATTCTGCTCGCGGCTCTCGCAAACGGAGCTAAACAAATAAAATAAAAAAAGAACATGCAGGTTGTCTTATAGCCTACCTTACACCTACGCAAATGAATATAAATCCGATCTTCAATTTCCGTGGTATGCTCATTTAACGGAGTTTACAGCAACGGAAGCGAAAGATTCAGCAGCTCATTTCAAAGATCACATAAGAGAGCGCGACCTAAGCGCACTGGTAAGATCATTTAGTCTCATTAATTTTTATTGAAGATGATTGAGTTTTTGACCATCTTAGACTTATTTTAAGTTTAATTTACGGCCATTTGCGTTGGCTTGCATTAGTCATTTGCGGCGATGTGTGTTGCAGCACCATCATATCTCTGACTCATATATAGCCCATAACACATTGTGACACATAATGACATTTTCATGTTTGAAAGTCTGTAACATAAATGCAGATAGGCCTAATTGTAATAATAAAGAACAACATAATTATCGACTTTGAAATATTAAACCAGTCAATACAGAACTAAATATTCTGTAGCCTTTTGCCGTCAATACCATGGATATGGCATGGGCCGGCTACTGCCGACGTTGTCTTTGCTGTATCAATAGGCAATATATTTATATTTAACATGTAGTATAGGGCTTCCCTGTACATTAATAGCAGCAGACGCCCCGCGGATGACACGCAACAGAAACGCCACGCTCACACCACGCTTGCAGTGTGTCTCCGGCCTTAACTCTAGCAGCTGCGCTGAAGAAACACGCGCTGCTGCTGCTGGCGCGGACTCTGAACCTATGCTCTGAACACTCTGCGAGCCATATCTTGACAGTCGCGTTAGCTATTATGGTCTCGTGTTGTTTCCACCAGTGCAGAACTCATTTTTCCTTTTAATTGATAAAATAAATATAAAACGAAGGAGATGCCTAAAAAAGGCCCGAAGCCCGGCCCGCGTTTTAGGTATGACGTGAAAATTGGCCCGAAGCCCGGCCCTAGGGGCATAAAAAAGTCGGGGCCCGTCGGGCTCGGGCATAAATGCAGGGCTTTATTTTACTCAAACATTTACTCAGATTTTAGTTGGGAATGTTTATTATTATTATTATTATTATTAACTTTCAATGACTTTTCAGATTTATGTATTACATTAATCATATGTCATGTTTCCTCCAAATATTTTTCTTGAGTATCAAGATACATAAAAGGTCAATGAATAACATTCATGAACTGTGTGTGGCACAAACTCTTCTTCTTTCAACAGAATCTCTGCTGGGAGATAATCACTGATTTAATTCTGGCCAAATTAATGATACAGGCAAGGCTTAATTCAGTTCCAGACTAAAATCAAGTTTGAGCTGTTTTAACTGAAAGCATATCTTAAAATATGTCAGTGTCACTGTTGTGTCTCAAGATGCATACCAGTTATGTTTTTTTCTAAGGCATATTTGTAAAAGCTACTAATTAAACCCAGAATCCTGGTTCTTTAATCCAGACCATTCTGTAAGAATCTACATATGTACATGCAGGGGTTATGCATATAACCCTTGTTCCCTTAGAGGGAACGAGCACTGCATCGAAACGACTAATTTGGGGATGCTCCCTAAGCATCAACGCATCTGAAGTATGAATGAAACTAGTCCAATCCTTATTGGTCCTACGTCATGACGTAGATGTGACGGCATACCCGGAAGTTATAAAGGGGAGCCCGGCGCATTGTAGCGTCAATTATCGCAATGAAGCAAAACGCTCTCAGGCGATACGCGGTGTGCCGACGATACGCAGTGCTCATTCCCTCTCAGGGAACAAGGGTTATATACATAACCCGAGACGTTCCCTAAATCAAGGGAACTTCGCACTGCGTCGAAACGATGAATTTGGGGAATGATATTGTGAGCTGGAGACCAGGCAAATTAGGAGTACCCTGCCGCCGGGTGTCGCAGGGAGGTTTAAGCTGTAAAACCTTATGAACGTGTGCTGAGTAGCCCAACCGGCCACTTCACAGATGTCCTGCATAGGGACTCCGGACAGAAGGGCCACCGAGGAGGCCATGCCTCTGATCGAATGGGCTCTCAAGGCAATAGGTGAAGGCAGATTGCGCACCTGGTATGCCAAAGCTATCGCCTGCACAATCCAATTACTAATAGTAGGGGTTGATGCAGGAAACCCTTTCTTGGGTGAGCCAAAACACACTAACAGCTGGTCTGATTTCCTCCACTGAGCTGACCTTTCCAGATAAATCCTTAGGGCCTGAACGGGGCACAAAGGGAACAGTCTCCTTTCTTCCGCCGTCAAATGGGGCGGGGGATGAAACGCCTGAAGAACCAAGGACCTGACCACACTGGACGGGACCTTAGGCACATAGCCTGTTCTAGGGTGCAGTACGGCTTTTACTCCTCCCGGGGCAAACTCCAAGCAGGTTGGCATGATGGCCAAGGCTTGAAGATCTCCCACTCTCCTTAGAGAGGTGATAGCTAGGAGGAACGCCATTTTAAGCATCAGATTCTTAGGTTCTGCTGCATCCAGTGGCTCGAAGGGGGCCTCGGCTAGACCTTCGAGAACCACTGCCAAATCCCATGTAGGAACTCTGGTACGCACTACAGGCCTCATTCTCTGTGCCCCACGGAGGAAACGTGCAACCAAATGGTACCTACCCAAAGGCCCATCACCTAATGGAGCGTGGAAAGCTCCAATAGCTGCCACATACACCTTAAGTGTGGAAGGGGTAAGCCCTGCAGAGAAATGATTTTGGAGGAACTCCAACACTGAAGCCACTGGGCAGTTAATTGGGTCCACCTCACGTTCTCTACACCAAGTGACGAAGACATTCCACTTGATGCTGTACAATCTCCTAGTAGACGGGGCCCTAGAGCTAAGTAGGGTCTCTATAATGTCTGCTGGTAATCCCTCCTCTCGGTACCTGGCCAGACCCAGAGGTTCCATATTTTGGGGCGGGGGTGAAATATTGTGCTCCCTTCCTGCGATAGGAGGTCCCTCCTCAGAGGGACCTGCCACGGGTGATCCACCAGCTGAGCTATTATGTCCGAGAACCATACTCGAGTTGGCCAACGAGGAGCCACCAGAAGGAGACTGACTCCTTGTTGCCGAACTCTCTTCAGGACCCCTGGGAGCAGAGCGATAGGGGGAAATGCGTACAGACGCAGCCTCTGCCATGTCTGTACCATGGCATCCAACCCACCACAGCGGACAGTGGGACGTCTCTCGAGACGCAAACAGATCCACTTCCACTGGGCCTCAGCCTCAGCCCCTGTCTCGACAGTATGTCTGCCCCCTGATTCTGTATCCCTGGGATATACATTGCCCTTAGGGATAACAGTTTCTCTTGCGACCAGCGAATAATGAGATGCGCCAGTTTGCATAGTGGGCGCGATCTCAACCCCCCCTGGCGGTTTATTTATGCCATGACTGCCATATTGTCCGTACGGACCAGAACGTGGTGTCCGCGAAGTTCCGGGAAGAAACTCCTGAGAGCTCTGTTAACCGCCATCATTTCCAGGCAATTTATGTGCCAGGTCGAATGACGTTCCTCAGATCGCCCTTCTACACGGAAGCCTGCTGGTGAGAGCGCCGCCTCTGTTGCCAGGCTCCCGGAGGAGGGGCTCTAGAGACGACGCTCTCTCTTTTTGCACCTGACGGTGCAAGGAGCTGGCTGACGGCTGAGGCTGCCCACTAGTGGCAGCCTTCCCTGATTTTGGATGACGAGGGAGGAACTGTCGAAAGGCTGCCGACTGCTTCCTCGCCTCCTGACGACCGAATTAACGTCGTCGCCGAACAGGCCAGAAGGCGAGATCGGGAGTCTAGGAGAAACGTTTTATCTTTCTCCTTCATCCCCAAAGATTTAACCATAGGTGTCTCTCCACGGTCACCATAGAAGCCATGGAGCGGCCGATGGCACGGGCCGTCTCCTTGGTGACACGGAGAGACAAGTCAGCAGCCTTTCTAAGCTTTACGATGTCCTCCGGAGAGGGACCTTCTCCCTCGTACAGCTCTTTAAGGAGGTCGGCCTGGTATGCCTTCAAGATTGATAACGTGTGCAGGGAGCTACAAACCCCACCCCCCGCCATATAAGCCCTGCCCACCAACGCCGATGTGTCCCTGCACGGCTTGGTGGGAGGTACTGGGGCTTTTAGGGACGATGCCGATTCGGCTGACAGATAGCTCGCGAGAGCATCTTCCACCCCCGGCATCGTCCCGTAGCCGGCCTCGCGCGCACCCACAATATTTGCATAATCTAATACAGGGGGATTGGATATGCACGCGGAGTATGGTCTGTTCCAGGACCTGCACAACTCATTGTGCAGGTCCGGAAAAAACGGCAAGCCCCGGCGAGGTGACTGAGCCCGGCACGAGAGAAACCGTTCGTCCAGCCTGCTTGATGGCTGAACTTCCTGTCTCTCTTGTGGCCAATCGATATTTAATTTGGCCACAGCTCGAGTCAGCACCTCTATTAGTTCCTCTTGGGTGGGTGGATGCGGTGGTGACATATATCCTGCTCTACCCGCCTCAATGTTGATCTCTTCCGGATCCTCGGACCCGGAGAGGATCAACATCGGGTTCTCCACCCCGGGGGAAGAAGCCGCTTCGCGGGCTTCCACACGAGGTGGGAGAACCTCTGAACTGTCAGAGGAAGATTGAGAAAGTGCCTCAGCAGTCTCAATCTCTGCTGACAAGTCCAGCTGTGAGCCCCATGATCTTCGACGAACGGGCCGCCTCGGCGACCGCGGGCCCAGAACCACAGGGCTCACGTGGTTGGCCGGCCTCATCAAAGACCGTCAACCGAGACCTCAGTACCCTGAGCGTCAGCAGCTCGCAATGACTGCAGGCGGCTCCCTCGAGAGCCCCCTGAGCATGCTGAACGCCCAGGCACTGTACAAATAGATAGTTCGTGTCTGCTCCCGAAATGAAGCGGTGACACGGATGCACGCACCTCTTGAACTCAGTACTCGACATAATGTACTACTTCTGAAAATTTTTGATATATATGGGACAGACAACAATAAATAGACAGACAGTCTTTCAAACACACACAGAGCGTTATGCTGAAGAGCGATAACTGATGCTACAATGCACCGGGCTCCCCTTTATAGCTTCCGGGTATGCCGTCACATCTACGTCATGACGCAGGACCAATAAAGATTGGACTAGTTTCATTCATACTTCAGATGCATTGATGCTTAAGGAGCATCCCCAAATTCGTCGTTTCGACGGAGTGTGAAGTTCCCTCGATATAGGGAACTGCTCATAAAGGTGACCACATTTTCTGGGATATTAATGCAGAAGTTTGGGAAAGGGTTCAAAAAACTTTTCTTGCAAATGTATAAAACTCTGTTGATAAACTACACTACTATCAGTCATTTCCCATGATCTCAATTGGTCTTGAACTTTCTATTGCCGAACATCGCCTGAAGCTCACAAAGTATTTATAGTTTTGTGTGACATACTGACAATTTACATTTTTATCAAATGTTCCCAGAAATTGCTGCTCTGCCGGTATCATGCAGATCACGTAACCTTAAAACAACAGCAAAATACTAAGAACAAATAGACTGACAGGAAACACGTGAGAAACAAAGGACAGACATAGAAAGGAGTCTAGCCTTGACAGGAGTATAAATATGAGGAAATACAAAGGCCACATTCCCCTAATCATTCATCACAATGAGTAAAACCAAAGAATATAGTTCTGATGTGTAGAAAATAGCTAAAGCATTGAAAATGTCCATTTCCACCATCAGGGCAATAATTAAAAAGCTCAATCAACAAAAGATGTAATGAATCTGCCCTGAAGATTGTGCATGATCTCAGGCCTCTAGGGTCAAACACCATCTCCTTTGTCTTTTTGACATTCAGAGCTAGGTGATTGTCCTTACACCAATTCTCAAACCTTCAAATCTCTGAATGTCGCGTCTGATGGCAGATAAATAATAACGCAACACAATCCTCCATGGCCTGTTGCAGAAAACTGCTTTCAGTTGTTACCCAGGTAAGCTCAAGATTAGTTTGAGCAAACTGATTTTTTTGGGTTCAAGAAGGTGGACAGGTTTTTATCAGTGTTCATCACCATCGTAAGCCGGTTTTATTTAGAGATCGCAAAAAAGCAGTAAAATGTATTCCCGTTTTTGCCTATTTAAATTCTATTTTCAAACTTATCACATACAGTGAGGGTCAATAACTGTAATTTATTGAAAGCCAGTTATCTTCTGAAAAAAATAACACCTTGCACTTGAGGATAGCACATTCTGTTATAATTCTACAGTCAAAAAAACTAAATATGTGAAAACGCCCCTTTTTAGCTTCAGGTTCTAAAGGGTTAAATAATAATAATAATATAAAAGTTTGTTGGAAAATAATAGTATAATGTTGTGTAAAATGTGCATATAATACTATAGACACTGTCACTTGATTGAGAGATATATTTGTGACGGAATAATTACTTTATATAGTTGTATTTAGCCTGACGTGGCAATACTCAGCTCTAGTCAGAATATGAGTCTGATGCTCCATTGGGCTGTGATTATGGGGCGCGGTTCAACCCAACCAGGAAAAACATCAATTGGACAGACAACCAATCAGAGCAACGAAGTGTACCGAATTAGCTCTTAAGGGAAATATTAATAATTATTCATAACTCATTATGATTAATTATGAATATTTGAATCATTTAAATTGATTAACTTTATGTAGCTACATTAATATTGCAATCAATCAATCAGTTCATTTGTGAACATTTAGTATTGATTATTACTTAATTCTAAGAAAAGGATATTTTTCATGGCTACAAAAAAAATATTCTTCCTTTGTATTTACATAAGCGCTTAGAGCGCATAACCAGATCGATCATTTAAGGGACAATTTGTTTGCAGGCAGGGAGTCAGAACCAAACATATATTGTGCACAAAATTTAATATCTATAAATCACGAACGAGACATGAAGCACATACATACCAAAAACATACATAGCAAGAGTTGAAGTGAAAGTGGTTAGGAGAACCGGGTCAGTACAGATGGATAAAGTCTAAAGAGTCTAAAACCTTGAGAGAAACCATCGGTGACTACAAGCCCCTTTGTCTGAACAAAGGGGTTTACAGCTTTACTCACTACACAGCAATTTGTTTTGCGTACGATACTTGCATATGGCTTGAGCCGTAGAAGACCGTCCAGTTGGAAATCGCAGGAGAAAGTTCGATGGTTTGGTCTGATGGGTTTTACCACGCATGATTCCTTCCGTGGTGAGTGAAGGAACGACGGTGAACTTGCAGAGTTTCTGATGGTCGAAGAAGAAGAAGGTCCACATGAAGTGTTGGGGCCTGCTGGCCCAATAGTCGTGTGTGGGCCTCGGGTTTCTGGTCCCACTTGGAGGGCCTGCATTGGTGGCCTGGCTCAAGGGTCAGCCACGATGACGTGTTGGTTCAGCCAGAGAGAGAAGAGAGAGGGAGGGCATCTGAGCACCTCTCTTTTTAAGGTCTGGGAGTAGTCACACCCTCCTGAGGTAGACTTGACCAATGAGATTGTTGGGATTTCCAAGCGGGAAATTCCTCTGGAGATTTTATGGCTCTTTGTTTCAAGCTTGAATCAATGGGTCTCTGACCATTCACACTCTAATTAATGCAACAAACACACACTGCATTCTCTGAATAAGTGACATACATGGAAGTGTAAGTCGTGAAGTGAGCATTAATTTGATAGGAGACATGACATATATGAGGTTACCTGAACTAGTAAGTTGTTAAGACAAAGACAAAAAGATGCAAAATACCAAATGTAGCAGGGGTATGTTGTTACACCAGATTATAAATCATTTTCATTATTTTCCGTTTTATTTGTTATTAATTTAATATTTGTTTTGGGGGAGGGATTTTATTTTGAAAACTGTGTGCTACTGAGATGTATGTACGTCGGCTGACGTCATGCGTGAGTGCGGGGTTCAAAACGCTGTACAATCGGAAGTTCGTCCTCTTTTCTGCGATGACACTTGAGAGGAGAGGTGCGATTTCATGAGCTCCGCTCATTAAATGTTATATTGCATTATAAGTGTTCATGTCATGTTCATATGATCAAATGTTAGAGAGATTCCTATGTGATGTTATATTTGATAGAGTTTTACGAGTTATCAACTGAGAAAGGTTTATTTGAGTGCTTCTAGCGAGTGGATAGTGCATTGCGTGAAATGACGTCGAAGTGTGTGCGTCACGTGTGAGATGCGTTAGCGGCCAAGTGGCTAACGCATTGATCTTTATTGTTCTATATGTAACCCCTACTGTTCGGACCGGGACTCGAACCCGGGTCCGCCGGCATGAGAGTCGGACGCTCTAACAAGGAGGCTAAAGGCTGCAACCTCTAGCGTCAGTCGCTAGAGCGTCTCTTGAGGTCAGAGGAGTGAGGTTTACTCGCACAGCAACTTCTACTAGCTGGCCTCCGTTACACTCACCCCCCTAAACCTCACTCCCATCCGGGTCACGGCACCAATGTAACCCCTACTGTTCGGACCGGGACTCGAACCCGGGTCCGCCGGCATGAGAGTCGGACGCTCTAACAAGGAGGCTAAAGGCTGCAACCTCTAGCGTCAGTCGCTAGAGCGTCTCTTGAGGTCAGAGGAGTGAGGTTTACTCGCACAGCAACTTCTACTAGCTGGCCTCCGTTACATATATTCATATATGGGTAAATACAAATTGATAAATAATAGAATTATATGTAGAAACAGAGAAATGTATGCATGAGTAAGTCTATTTCAGACTATTCATCTATGTTATACATTATATTCAGTGTTTTGAGGTTAACTATCTGATGTACTTAACATGCATTTTGTGGTTAACAGGCACAGCTAAGAGAAGTTGCCAGATAACAGTGCCTGTCTGTTTGTGTGTTTTATCACACAGGTATGTTAATATGAATTACAGAAACACAGTAATACTGTTTTGTATTATTATATAAGAATGAGAGGGTTGTACATTTATTTTCATGATTATGAATGTGTATTACTCATACTATCGCATATAATGTGTATGTTTGTTGTAAATTGTGTGTTGCTCTTTTCTGCGATGACACTTGAGAGGAGAGGCACAGCTAAGAGAAGTTGCCAGATAACAGTGCCTGTCTGTTTGTGTGTTTTATCACACAGGTGCTGAAAATAAATCGCCTTTTGAGAAACCAGATTTGTGTGGAACAATATTCTTCCTTATATTACATCAAAAATTAAACACAACGCAGAGGAACAACCGCTACACAAACAGAAGAAACATTTTACAAGACAGTTATGTGTTTACATACAATGTCCTGGGGTGCATGTTCATTTATAGATGGTTTTTCTATAATTTGAGGCAAAAGCGTGTGTTTTACAAGCTTTGTGTCTTAAACTCTTTGGGTCTGGAACTTTTCATGTGGCCAAATTCTTTTGGGCCGTAAAACGTCTTATCAGATGGTTTCCAGGGTAATGGAGAATCTTTCTCTGTTGTGTTGGGGGAAGGTAAGTCACTACAGAAGCGACGCATAGCGTTAGTTGTCAGATGTCAACAGAGCACAACTGCACTGTGTTGCCATGTCCAAGTTTTTAGTCCGTGGGTTGTTTTCTATGTCCGCGGATTAAAGAGTCTAAGCGACTATTATGTGGTATATAGACCTATGAGTGCGAATTTTAGCAGCAACCTTACCAAAATAACACATTTACCCTCCAAATGCCATTTTTTTTCCGGAGAACCCCCTGAGAAGCTATTGTTTTGGGCTAGTAATTGGCGGGTTTTGTTGTAAAAACTTTGCAACCCTGCCTGCACGCACGCTGGAATAAACAATCTTTTTGTTGTAAAAAAAAAAAAAGATTTTAATGATACACAGAGTACTTACCCAACACGATCATCATTTTTGAGAGAGATTGTGAAGGTGATGCAGATACAAACAAGCTCTCCATTTAAGATTTGAACAAATATAATCCAAGCTGATGACGTGGATCATAAACGTTACTGTTTATCATCTGTCCATCATCGTCTAAAGCCCGCCCTGATAATTTCATTGGTCAGTTTCTGTTCAGGCATAATCACTCCTCTATGGATCAAGTCCAGACCAAACGGCCCGAGCTCAGATGTTGTGGGCGGGGCTGAGTTTGGCTGGCATCCAGGCTAATTGCATCCTGTTAATGTACAACAATACTGAGGTGAAAATAGTATGTATCTATCAAAAAGTATAAATCACATCTAATTACTATTAACACATATTGAAAAGAACTCCTATTTTTACATGGTGTAAATAGAATATATCACTATTTTCACTTTTATGTTGGTTTGGTTGTTTTTCCTTATAAAGGTCCAGCAATTTTATTTTTTTATTTTTTTTGTCAAGTTTTTTTTGCCAGGTTTTTTTTTTATTTTATGATACGATGTCATTACATTGTCTTGACGCCATGATCGTGGTTTCGAGAAACGATGCATCTGCCCTGTTCGGGGAACACAAGAACACGCAGTAATCTTACATATTTTTTAATCCAATCTGCAAATTAGTTTGAAGAACCAAGTTAGCCAGAGATTGTCACAATCCTCTGTCCTGGACTCCATTCCCCAGAATCTTCTCTGCCTCACACCTGTGTGCACTCTGTCATCAGCTTTCCCGCTCTCCCTGGATTCCCTAGCCCTTTTCGTTTGCAGTCCCTTTATATTGTTCACACTTCTCTGCACTCCTTGCTCATTCTCATTTGTTACCAGTGTTGCTGTTTGCTTTTTTTCCTACGTTTATATCAAAACCCATCTTTATTAGAAGTCTGCCTCCTGTTTCCTTCCCGCACAGCCTGAATTGTAACAGAGATTAGTGATAGGCAGACTGAGTAATGAAACAGTTGAAGCAAATGTGCCGAAGCTTCTGTGTCACTATATCTATTCTAACTATCTGTCACTGACTTTGTGATTGGTCGATAGGTGGAGGGCGGAGCTTCAGGCCAAAACATCAACATCAGTTGAGGGCTGCAACAACAACTTTTAAATGACAATATATTGGCTGGACTACTGTTGTCAGGGATATACAGGTCCTTCTCAAAAAAATAGCATATTGTGATAAAGTTCATTATTTTCCATAATGTAATGATAAAAATTAAACTTTCATATATTTTAGATTCATTCACCAACTGATATATTTCAGGTCTTTTATTGTTTTAATACTGATGATTTTGGCATACAGCTCATGAAAACCCAAAATTCCAATCTCAAAAAATTAGCATATCATGAAAACGTTCTCTAAACGAGCTATTAACCTAATCATCTGAATCAACTAATTAACTCTAAACACCTGCAAAAGATTCCTGAGAAAAACTCCCAGCCTGGTTCATTACTCAAAACCGCAATCATGGGTCAGACTGCCGACCTGACTGCTGTCCAGAAGGCCATCATTGACACCCTCAAGCGAGAGGGGAAGACACAGAAAGACATTTCTGAACGAATAGGCTGAGTGCTGTATCAAGGCACCTCAGTGGGAAGTCTGTGGGAAGGAAAAAGTGTGGCAAAAAACGCTGCACAACGAGAAGAGGTGACCGGACCCTGAGGAAGATTGTGGAGAAGGACCGATTCCAGACCTTGGGGGACCTGCGGAAGCAGTGGACTGATGTAAACTTTGTTTCTCCCATCACTACTGGAAATAAAGCACTGGCAGATGTGAGCACAAGGAGTAGTTCCTCTCCAATATGATTGCCGTCGCATCATCCAGTTAGATGCTGCACACTGGTGGTGGTTGAGGAGATTCCCCATTCCATGTAAAGCGCTTTGAGTGCCTAGAATAGCGCTATATAAATGTAATGAATTATTATTATTATTATTATTATTAGTTTAATAAAGACACATTAAGGGAACATATGATTGGAGTAACTGGTCCCTTTTCAAGAGCATCATTCAAACACCAAAGAAAACCACTGACTGCAATGAAAGATCTCTACCTATCATAAGGGACACTTTTTTTTTTATGTTTTATTTGTATAGAAACTACTGCAAAATACTGGTTTCTATTTCAGTGCTAAGAACAATATTTCACAGGTTTTTTTTTCTTTTTCTTTACAGTTTAGTAAAACACTTTTTTCTTTTACCTTTTTTCTTTTATAGTGTGGACATACTCAAAATGACACCATTAAAGCAACAAGCTGGGTTATTTTGTCAACCCAAATGCTGTGCTTACTGTGAGTGCAGTTCTTTACTCATGGTAAAATGTTTTAGGTAGCTACTGTCACGGGTGTGTGTAACAGGGCTCTCAAGTTTTGAGTTCAGAGAGAGATTTCGGCCGTGGCGGCAGCAACGGGGTTTGGCTGGGTACGGGGGTCTGATATGAAAAATGACACAAATTCGTACAAATAAAAAAATATGCATTTAATTAGTGTGTGTGAGTGTGTGTGAGAGAGAGACAGAGAGAGAGAGAGGGAGAGACAGAGGGAGAGGGAGAGAGAGGGAGAGAGAGAGAGAGAGAGAGAGAGAGAGAGAGAGAGAGAGAGAGAGAGAGAGAGAATGGTTAGTGTTGTTTATTGGTGTTGGTAGCAGGTTTTTGAGGCCTTCAGCTCAGGGTTTGGTGGCACCTTAACATGAGCACGGTCACGCTGACGTCAGCTGTGGTTTACAACCGAGATTATTTTACTCTGAAATAATCTTAGACAAACTGCCTATGATTATTGTTTGCTATATCAGTATGGTTGTATTTTTTCCTCTCTTTATGACAGATTTTATGCAGACTTTATGCATTTTTGGATTGCATTTTCAATTCCACATTGAATTTTGCTACATTCATTGCGGGATATATAATTTTAAATGGGAGTTTAAATGCAATTTAGAAAAATAACATTTAAATGATCATTTTGCTACAATTTTTGCTTGAACATGTTAAACACATCTAATTATTTCTGTAATACATTTTAATTTTAATTTTGCAACTTATATAAAGTATTACAATATACAATATATGTTTAAATTATATGTTAAAACTAGTGTAGAAAATAGCAAATGTAAATTATATTATTCAATTTGAATTATTATTTTGTTCCAAATGTTGCACACATGGTATGGAAAATGTAAATTTAAATACCTGAAATGCATTGCCATTTTACATATTGCATTGCAAATTTTATATCGCTACACTTCAGCTTCCATAAATAGGGGTGAGCACGAATATATTCGATCTGTAATTAATATTTGACAAATAAAAATAATATTGAAATTTTACTATCTTGCTTCGCTGGCCGTAAATGCAGTGAATCCATTATTAATCCCTCTAAATCTCGCAGTTATAACTAAATCCACTGGGTGGTGCTGTGGAGCGGGTTAATAACTCGACTGTATTTGATCATAATGTCGTCTGCCTCGTGATGTTTGGAATTACTTAAATGAAAATAATCTTATAAAATGGAGTTACTTTTAATAAATTAGTTAATGAAAGTGAGTAAAAAAAAAATCACATCCAAACACCAGTCGATGAGGACTTTGTGTCTCTGCATCTGTCATCGTTGCTTCTAGTTGCCAACTAACGGTACTTCAGCGAGAATTTGATTCAATGAGCGAGGCTGTGGCGTGAATCACAGAATGTGACGTTGGAATCAGAACGTAAACGTTCTTGGGTGGAGGGAATATCTATATCTTACCCAGATAAAGCAAATCTATTTTATGATTGGCTGTTCGGTCTCTATTTTTATTAGATGAACTGGTGCGTGGCAGGGCCGTCAGAACTCTATGGGGAACTCGCTTGATTCCTCTAATAGCGCGCAACTTAGTGTGTGTTACCCTGGCGATTTCTCTGCGTGAGAAATACAAGGTGTGGCGTGTGAGCGTGTTGAAATGCGTGTGTCCCACGCCCAAAGTGAGAGAGCTCTGGTGTAAGCAGGAAGACAAGCTTATGAACTGTCTTTATAAACGATTATAAACAAAGTTTAATGATCAAGGAATCTCAGGTGAGTAAATACTAGTGATGTTATGTTCTGTGCCAAGGCTTCGGAGCGTGTTGAGAAATCCCGAAAGCTTTCAGTGAAGCGTCATTGATGATGTCCGAAGACTCGCTTAAAGCCTAAAGGCGGGCATACACGGTGCGATTTTTGCTGTCGTACGAACTCGCAGACGATTTTTTTTTCTCGGGAGAAATCGCGTGGACATCGTGGATGCTCGTATGGTCGCGGCTCGCACCGTGTGAGAGGAAATACGAGACGAGCCGAGCACGTTAAGAGCACCTCCCGACCTTACGATAATTTTTAAACATGTTTAAAAAGTTCGGGGAGTCGGCCCGATTTTTACCAGCTGTCCCCTATTGCCAAATCATGCACAAGCACGTCACATACGCTCAATCTATAGCCTATGACTAGCTCAGTGGCTGCCACATACTGCGTTCACACACACACACACACACACACACACACACACACACACACACACACACACACACACACACACACACACACTTTCTCTCTCTCCCGTGCACTCTTCTCTCTCCCTCTGGTTGTTTGGGTTAAAAGGAATGGCTACTGTTCTCTGCTTTTCAACAAATCATTTTCACACCTTTTTTCTTTATTTTTTGTATCTAAAGCCATAGCAGCAACATTGAAAGCTCCGGTGTCTGAAAACTCGTGTGATCGCGGTCGGCTCGCGGTGCAAACAGTCGTGCCGTGTACCAGCTGATTTGATGCGATGGTCAAATTAAATGACTCGTAGCGTCTGCAATATCTCACGACCTTCCGAGTGTCCGAATTCGCACAGTGTACGCCCGCCTTAACTGGTTCAGAAAGCGGTTTGGATCTGGCCCTTTGCCCAGTTAAACCCTGCTAATTTCCAGTTTTATAATAAGGATAATATTGCCCCTCCTGCCTATGTCCAAATAATTGATGTACACACATTTGATAGCCCCATTTGTTTCCAGCCAATGCGTTTATTACACAGTTATGTTATACAATCATTATATACCACCAGAAAATACACTTTATATTCATATTAATAGATTGGTTTATGTGGAAATTTATTTATTTATTCTTCACCATTTAATCTAAACCTTAACTGATGCAAAATACAGTGTGTTACAGATCCCATCAGGTCATCTGTAATGGATCTGCTTGTTTTACACTCTGACCAACAAAATCTGACCACGAAATTAACCCTTTTGTGAACAATTTGGCTGAAAAGCTTCATGAGGCTTCATTTCACCACCACTAGTAAATACAGGCAGGTTACACACTCTATACATAACAGACTATACATGACAGAGATCAGACACAGACTGGGGGAAAGGGGGAACTAAATAGCAGACAGAAACAAGATAATTAACAGGACACAGCTGAACAGCACTGAACTAAACCATGGGGACAGAGGAGTGGCGGGAAACTGAACCAAAAAACATGATGAATGAAAACACACTGAAAGTACATGAACAAAACAGCTTCAGACATAATAATTAAGCTACCAACTTATACATTTGAATAAAATCAACATCTTAGGAATATGTGAACAAAACCGATTATTTATTTAACTGGAAGAACCATCAGTGTATCCCTGAAGCAATTCAACTGAGAAGTGAAAAAAAGAGAAAGGATTTTTTTCTGCACCCATTTATGCCATAAACTTATTTGCCTCCTATAGGTTGAAATTGTTACGTTTTTGGAAAATCCAATCTGAAAATAAACCTGTTAATTCAGTTACAAGACTATTTGAACAAGAAAATTGTTAAAGGTAAAAAATAAAAATAAATTAAAAAAATCGCACAATTATTTGAATTGTTTTAGTCTTTAGTCATTTGTGTTACTATTATTTATATCAGTCCAATATGTGACCAGTCACAGAAAGTAGGGACACAAGTCGGTTCTGGGGCATTTTGAGTTATTCACAGATTCTGAAAGTGTAGTCTCCAAGCTTTCCAATGATGTGTAACACATGGAAATCTGATAATATTTGGAGAAGTTGTGTCCATCTGAATATAGGCCTTTAGAAAAGTGTAAACGAGAGAAAACTGCCTCTGAAGTTTAGTTCTCACCTGTTCTCACCTGCTGGGAGTGACAATAGGGCTCATTTACATCTCATTTAGATAAGCCACACACCCTGTAAAGCTGCATGGTTGCTAGTAACGACAGACGCAACGGGAAAAATCGGACACATTCACACCAGTCAATTCAAGCAATTGAAGCATTATTCAGATTAATAGCAGATGTTAAAGGGATCCCATGGTGTTGAGACTTGTATGGCTTAATATAACATAAATGATGTCTCTTACTGAATTATGTAGTAGAAAACCCATGAAAGATCTACGTTATTTAAAAAATCGATTTTATATTTGGACCATGGGCGGCGCCATTTTGTTTGCGTTCTAGGTTGATGACGTAGAATGGTTGAACTCCTCAATCAGCTGGCATTACCCGTAGCTATTTTTACCACAACGCAACTCGAAAATTGTTTCAGAGTTAAACAAAACCAATGAATTGCTTTGTAATTGTACTTAAAACACACTCAAACATACATGTGCACACAAACTCACCTACACAAGTGACAAACAGATCGGCGGGCGGGCACACACACCTGACAGACTGCGTGGTCTCAATCGAGATGTTGGGCTGCTCAGTCTCCACGACAGGGGCTGAATCTGAAATCGACCCCCTATACCCTGAAATAGGGCATTATTTGAAGGGACGGCCATTTGTAGTGTTGTCCGACATCATGGACATGTTCGAGTGCAGTCATTCAGTCTCACGTTCATCGCAATAACGAGTGTACAGCCGATTTACAAACAGCTGTCCGACTTCACGCACTCGTCTTCATTCACTCCTTCAAGTTGTATTAGTGAACAACAGTAATCAATGTTATTGTGTCTTAAAGGTGAAAGTTTAAAGATTGAGGTTAATTCACTGAGCTTGTGCTCAAACTTTAATGCACAAACCAATCCCATTTATCATCACCAAAACATCCTGCCTCTCTTCCTTACGTTACCCTATCCCATCGTCCTACCTAGATATAGTTCCCTCTGCTGGTCACATTAGGCATTACAGTTAATCTACTGCATATCAACAGTCTATCTATGATATCAACACAGGGATTGAGGGTTATGTATGCGCGCACGCAACGCGCGTGTGTGTGTGTGTGTTTGCGCCGATCTGTTGGGGTGTGTGTGTGTGTGTTCGCGCCGATCTGTTGGGGTGTGTGTGTGTGTGTGTGTGTTCGCGCCGATCTGTTGGGGAGTGTGTGTGTGTGTTCGCGCCGATCTGTTGGGGTGTGTGTGTGTGTGTGTGTTCGCGCCGATCTGTTGGGGTGTGTGTGAGTCTGTGTGAGAGAGAGAGTTTGTGTGCACATGTATGTTTGAGTGCGTGAAGTCGGACAGCTGTGTGTAAATCGGCTGTACACTCGTTATTGCGGTGAACGTGAGTCTGAATGACTGCACTCAAACATGTCCACTATGATGTCGGACAACACTACAAATGGCCGTCCCTTCAAATAATGCCCTATTTCAGGGTATAGGGGGTCGATTTCAGATTCAGCCCCTGTCGTGGAGACTGAGCAGCCCAACATCTCGATTGAGACAGAGCAGTCAGGTGTGTGTGTGCGCGCCCGCCGATCTGTTTGTGACTTGTGTAGGTGAGTTTGTGTGCACATGTATGCTTGAGTGTGTTTCAAGTACAATTACAAAGCAATTCATTGGTTTTGTTTAACTCTGAAACAATTTTCGAGTTGCGTTGTGGTAAAATAGCTACGGGTAATGCCAGCTGATTGAGGAGTTCAACCAATCTACGTCATCAACCTAGAACGCAAACAAAATGGCGCCGCCCATGGTCCAAATATAAAATCGATTTTTTAAATAATGTAGATCTTTCATGGGTTTTCTACTACATAATTAAGTAAGAGACATCATTTATGTTATATTAAGCCATACAAGTCTCAACACCATGGGATCCCTTTAACATTACCATCTAAAAGGCCATTATAGTGATGGCGGTTTTTGGCAAGTGATACGATGCTAACGATTACAATTAAAACTGAGCTAGCTAATAACAATAGGTAGATATGGGAAGGTCTAAACATGGACTAAACATGAGATAACGTGTAGGCTACGTGTTCTTAGAATGAAACTCACCCCATAAGAAACAGTATTCTTGCAGATCTCGATGCCTCCAATGAAATAAGTCGCTCGGGCACACTTTCTCTTTGTCGGGGTCTTCTTTGTGGATGTAACCATCTCTGAAGTTTGCGCTGTGCGTCTGTTTGCCTCTAAATGTCCAATAATTTGCATGTCCTGCCACTCTTTTTCCGCAGCTAAAGAATCCAGCCGTATGTTGTACATAATGTCTGGAGAAAGCTTATGTCTACAGGACTGTCTCCCATGCAGAGAGTTCTCTTTTCTCCTCGTGTAGCATTTACAGTCAAAGTTACGGATTTTCCCCATTTCTCTGTCTTTATGACCATCAAGTGAGAGCTTGTTCATAAGCATCCGGCTTGTCGAAGAAGTACTTCGAAACATTTTCGGTGTAACGGCCACGGTTCAGCTCGTCTGCGATCATCTTTGCGGCGTCCATCTTCATTGAATGTTGATATCAGCTAGAGCCGGCCAGAGCGCTGCATAATAAGTAGCCACGCTTCCCTCGGAGGGCGGGGACAATAACAAAAGAAACAAAAGCCGGCTTATCCCGTATGGAAATACACACAGACAATGACACGCCCCTACTGCGTGCTAGAATCTCTGAAAACAAGCCGATTTCAACCTCAAAATGTACGCTTTTAAATACACCAATACTGCTTTCTCAAAAACGGAGAGGCTTCTTCGTGATCTCAACTAACAGATTCTGCAAAAAACGAAAATCACAAAATGTGAAAAAAAATATGCTTCTTCCGCATTTTGCGCAGAAGTTGTGCTGCCGACTTGTGTCCCTGGTTTCCGTAACGGTAGTGTTGTAGTACTCGAGATCGGTCTTGGTCTCGAGACCACTTTTTAAAGGTCTTGGTCTCGTCTCGGTATCGACCGCATTTTTACTCGGTCTCGTCTCGGTCTCGGGCGAAGATGACTCGGGATTTTGTCTCAAGACCGGTCAAGACCACAGCTGAAGGCATATAAAGAGCAGAGAACTCCACCCTGCGCGCACTCTCTCTGTCTTCAAAATAAGCAGATAAGCTCTCTCTGATACTTCACATATTAATCTAAATCAAAAGTTCAGAAAACCGAATCCATGTTGAACGTTGCGCGTTCGGACAACTGTTTTGAAGTACCGCTCGGTGTGAATTGCGCTCAAAAAACGTTTGACCAGCTAAACAGCTGACATAAATCATACATTAAATAAACAGGAAACAATTTCTATCCAGTTATGAAGTGTTTTCTGTGTGACAAACCTTCCGCGATGTTCTAACAGCCGTGATTCACACACAACGGGTCTGCTAATGTCCGATTCACGACCAAATGACTCATTTGAACCGAATCATTTTAATGACGGTAATAAGAACTGATCTGTTCAACAATGAACTGAACGAATCAGTTTAATCATTTACTCAAAACACCTCAGAAATGAGAACACAAGTGTGCTTACCCAATTTAGCAAGAGTGGAGAGTAAGATTTATTAGTTTTAACTATCCACAGTATTTCAGCTTATGTATGTTGAATGTGTAGTAAAATAAATAGTCTAAAATCATTTAGTTTAGACTGGAGTGAGGTGAAAACAGAACAAAGTTGTTTGTTAGCTAGCTGATCATTTTATTAAATTGTATATGGCAGAAAATGTGGCTATTTGTTAACTGTTAATGCTATTTCTAATATTTATAGCTATTTCTAATATATATTGTTTGGTATATGATTATATACCAAAACAATTCAATCTGTTGGAACAAAAGAAACATCAAGATAAGAGATCATACATAATAGGAGATATAAACATAAGATAATAAAAAATGATTGTTTCGTTGAATTTTTAAAAAAAAATGGTGTGTGTGTGTGTGTGTGTGTGTGTGTGTGTGTGTGTGTGTGTGTGTGTGTGGCCACCACCAAAGACCATTTTTGACCCAGGAAAAACCCTGCACATGTGAGATATATGTTAAATCAAACTGTAGTTAATCAAAAAATGCAAGTACAGGGTTTCTTTTCCTTGTTGTTGCACAATAAAGCTGCACAATAACATTTTCAATTTGTAAATGAAAAATATGTACATATATAAAATAATTTGCTTAAGCAGCATACTAATGCATATCTGTATGATACATATTCCACCTCCTGTTATTCACATTCATTTAAGACATAATGGACTGTGTCTGAGATTAATACCTCATCCAGATTAGCATTCTTAGGGAATTTGAGTTTTAAAATGGGCACGAGCGCTTTTCACAAAACAAAACACAAAACTCTGTTAGTGTCAGTTTGGTGTTTGTGTCCACCATAGACTGTAAACAATATGGACACGTCGTCTTCAGTGCCTTCCATTGACGAAAAGTTAAGTGTTATTTGCTTATATATAGGAAAAAGATTAATTCCCACAAAGCTGCAATGCCTGATTATTTGATCAAAACTTCTCTCATGGTACACTTACACACCCACACATACGAGAGAAGTGCCAATCATATGCATATTCCACATTTTATCATAAGTGTGGGGTCATGCATTGGTCTCGGTCTTGACTCGGTCTCGGCCTGTCTTGGTCTTGGTCTTGACTCGGTCTCGGCCCTTCAAAGTCTTGGTCTTGTCTTGGTCTCGGCCCTTCAAAGTCTTGGTCTTGTCTTGGTCTCGGCCCTTCAAAGTCTTGGTCTCGGTTTAGGTGGTCTTGACTACAACACTACGTAACGGGTCACATATGTCTAGATTAAATATATTCAGTATATAATGAAATATAATGATCCTCTTGTAAGTGAACTAATCTCCCCTGACAGAACAATATCAGTTCTGATTTAACATTTTGTATGTTCATATCTTTTATTCTTTGTTAACAGTTACATGTGTGATGACATGGTTTTCGGTGCCAAGTACCCTTTCATATGCTCTACAGCCCCCTTGTTTCTCTTCTCTTCTCCAGCTTTCCTCAGATCCTCCAGGTTCTTCACCCATTCATCTTTTCCCTCCTCCTTCAGTCTGGGAATCAGGAACTCCAGATGTTGAAGAGTGAAAGCGCTGTCGGCTTTTAATGCGATCTTAGACAGAATCATGGCAGTCTCATAAGCTTCTTGCAGCAGGTTGGACTTTTCATTTTTAATCTTCTGCAGATCACTGATCAGTTTTTCTTCTATTTCTGTTTTGCTCTCAGACACATTCCTGATCCTTCCATCCATACCAGTGAGTCCATTCTCCTGTCTCAACTGATCAAATGACATAATGACATTCTCTGTCTTCGTTACATATTTTTTGTTCTCCCTGATGTGTTCGCTGTAATGACACTTCCCTGTACACACTGTGCAGTGGTTATTTTTCATGACTAAACACCATGAGAGATTAGAAGAGACCCACCAGCAGCCCTCATGACAGTTTTCCTCACAGACAGAGCAAGAGGTTATGTTTCTGTTCCACCACCATTTGTCATCTGTGGGGACTTTTTCTTTGACAACTTTGTTGACTCTGAACTTAAATGTTTCACTATTCTCTCTGTTCTGTCTGAGGGCTTCCTGAATCTGATTGAGTTCTTTGGTTTTTAGCTCCTTCTCATTGATTTGGTCCCTCAGGTTAGAGACACAGGACTCAAGTCGTTTTCGCTCTTTCAGAACATCTAATGTCATCTTAACACTTTTTCTGTTGTCTTCTTTTTGGAGTGTCAAGAACTCCTTCATGCTTTCCTCTCCCATTTCCCAGACTGATCTGTATGCTTGCTCATACTGCTCTTCTCTTTCCTCTTTCTGTCGGTTGTTGAATAAGAAGTAAACAGGTTTGTTGTTTTCATCTCTTCTACAGGGTATTTCTGCTGTATTAATGGCATTGAGGGCATTTGTTGGAGGTAATCCATCTGAATGTGTAAGTAGAAACACGATGTTGTTCTCTATATCTCTTCCAAACAGAGACAGAACTGAGTGAAATATGTAAAGCTCTTTTCCAGAGAGACGATTCTGAGTTGCCTTCATCACAAAACACACTGCATCAATATAATGAACCCCATCCTTATGTGAAAATAATCTGCCCAGATACTCAGAAATCTTTCCATCTTTCTCAAATCCTTCAGTGTCTCCGTATCCTGGAGTGTCAATGATGGTCAGAGATGTTGGGTTTTCTTCAACAAACGCCTCATAAACAGTGATCTTACGTGTCTGGGATTGGGATTGATCTTCATTTTGTTCTTCATCTTCTGTGATTTGATAAAAATCTTGATCCTCATATGTCAATCCCAGTAAGTGGTTGATCATGGAGTTTATTAGAGTAGTTTTCCCGGAGCCGGTTTCTCCCACCATCAGTATGACTTTGTTCTGTACATTTCTTTTTTTCTGTCCATATGTCCATCGTCTGACCTTTCTATCATTTCCATCTATATAACTTTTTTCTGTGTTCAGACGGTAAAGCGCTGGTGTACCTGAATTAATGAGCGTGGCATTATGAACTGATCTGAAAAAGAGAGAACAGATTTATAACACTTTGGTTTGATCAGCTATTAACATACAATCCCTGTGGCAGATGGTTTTTAACATAAGACATTTATGAAGGTCAGTGTGCTACTCTGCAGTCATTTAGTCGGTCTTCTGCACTTCCATAACTGTCTGATTTGGCTCAGCTACAAAATCACACATCAGAAGACTAAAGTGGACGTTATACATCCAGAAGTTTAGAAAATCACTCTGGATCTCTCATATCCAAGTCAGTTTCTATTTGAACTGTTGCTATCCAGCTCGTACTACAGAGCCTTAAGCACCAAACAAATGTTCTTCCTTAAGGCTACATCAAGAAGAGTTAGGGTGCTTTCACACCAGCACTTTTGGTGTGCACCCGGATTCGATTAACGTCAGAGTTTGGTTGGTTTGGATGATGTAAACGCGGTCTTCAAAACTCGAGTGCGCACCCATGAACCGTACCCGGTTGTCTGGGGTACGGTTCGCTGCTGATGTGAATGCAATCATACTAAATCACGGAAGTGAATCACTATTAATTATGTATGATTTGATAAAAAACATTGTTTTATGTGTGTTTCACTCATTTACCTGATGAGCGTCATTGACATACTGCTAGTAGAGAGCTGTAGATCTCATTTCTGCTCTTCTTCAGCGTTCTTTAGAGCATTTGCAGTACATTCGCGGCAGAGTGCTATTATGTACGGAAGCTTTAGTAACAAAACCAACGGTTCAAAAACACAACTATAAAAATGATGGGAGCAATGCTATGCATTCTGCCACCTTCATGCTTATTACTAAGCAACCGGTTAAACAGCTGATGCTTTGATGACGCAAATGAACCCCGGTTCGGACCCAAATAATATATTATGAACACAGTCTAGCGGAGACAGGGGTAGGGGGGAGCATTCAAACTCAGGTTTGGTCCAGTCAATTGAACCAAGTGTGAAAGATTCCCAGATTCCCCTAAAATTTCCCACTGGGCAATGACAAATATGTATGTGCAATACTAATAATATTTATTTGACAAAAACCTTCCTCTTTTCTTCCATTCCCAGTATATGGTTTAATGCTCTGCTGTATATATCACACCTATACATTAGTGGTAGTAAGATTCACAGATTTGCATGTTGGTGTTTGTATTGTGATACATCATTTCTGAAGACAGAACCTGACAGACTGACCCAGGTTTGAACCAGTCTAAAACTGGACCTGATAGACTGACTCAGGTCTTAACCTAGTCAGTTCAAGTGACTTAATTCCGATTTATCCCTCTCATGTGGCACAGATCAGATATTAATGTTTAAGCAGGAAAAAAAACCTGCCTCACTCATGTGTGGTAATAAATCTGATATGAATCAGATATGTGCATTTGCATCTGCCTTGTAAGCAGTCAAATCGAACATTCCCCAGTAAATGCGAGTCGTACGTACGTCATTGGAAAAGGCTGCAACAAGGGCTCTCCTCGTTTTTCTCCGCCTTACAAGATCATTGTTTTGCTGGGAAGGAAGGAGGCGGGAACTGGCGAACCTTTAACAACTTTTATTAACTAACCAAAAGGAAAGTAAACCGCGGGCAGCCCCTCATGGACGACTGCCTGCACACACGTCTTCCACTGTCTTTGCTCCTCCCTTTATACTCCCGTCACTCCGCCATGGTGAGACAGGCCGGGGGGCACTCCCGAGACTGCGCTCTACTCGGGGGGCCCGATCACGGCGACCGCGGCACCTGGGGTAAGGACAGAGAGGCGAGAGAAACGGAGCCAGGAGCACGAGGAGCAACAGAATGAGAGAGGGGAGAGAGGAAAAAAAGAAAAGGTCGGGTCGGAAAAAATCTGGTCGGTTTCCCTGACACACTGCTTCTCGGTCCTCACCAGCCGAGAGGCACTTCCTCACGGTGCCATGCGATGGTGCTGGACGCCCGGTGGACGGCCCGATCCTCCTACGCCCCCTGGCGGCCGGCGGTGGCTCCTCCAATTGAGGGCAGTCGGCAGCGGCCCCGTTCTCCCTGCTCCTCCCCATCATGGCGGACGGCAGGAGGCTCCGGCCCATGGCGAACACCGGCGACTCCTCTGCTCCCTCCAGGACGGCCGCCACCCCACCTTGACCCAGGGGCACGGCAGCGAGCTCTCCATCCCACCGGTCTTCACTCGCTCCAGCACCACCGCCTCGGGCAGCCCTCGCAGTCCTTCTCCATCCGCGCTGCCCGAACTCCTCAGCACCATG
This sequence comes from Pseudorasbora parva, assembly GCF_024679245.1. Classification (NCBI taxonomy): domain Eukaryota; kingdom Metazoa; phylum Chordata; class Actinopteri; order Cypriniformes; family Gobionidae; genus Pseudorasbora; species Pseudorasbora parva. The sequence goes on along the minus strand of NC_090172.1, from coordinate 67,550,533 downwards.
ATCCCCCTCAGCAGCGAGGGCTCTTCGACAGCATGTCCCTCCTTCTTCCCGGGCTTCGGCACCAATGTAACGGAATTCCTAGATGGGAAGGAAGGAGGCGGGACCCAGCGAACGTTCAACAACTTTTATTAACTAACCAAAACGAAAGTAAACCGCGGGCAGCCCCTCACGGACGACTGCCCCCACACACATAACAAAACATAAACAAAACTCAACATAAAGTCCAGGCCTGGTCCTCTCTCGTCTTCCACTGTCTTTGCTCATCCCTTTATACTCCCGTCACTCTGCCATGGTGAGACGAGACCGGTGTGTTGCGCAAATGGCGCTCATTAGCACTCACCACCGGCCCGCTCTCACGGCCCCTCGCCTTGCTGCTTGCCACAGCTGACCTTTAAAGACGGTGTTTTCCTTCCTTTTCCATTTTAGAACATCTTAGGCTGTATCACCAGTTTATAGTGTAAATGCAAATATCAGATACTGGTCACTTTTAAAAGATGATGTAAGCGGGTCATCAAAAAATGGATATAGTCACCAAATCGGATTTGTGCATCAAGACTTGCAGTGTAAATGTGGCCTACGACAGAACCTGATAGACCGATCCAGGTCTGAACCAGTCTGCACCCATTACTTACATTTACATTTACATTTAATCATTTAGCAGACGCTTTTATCCAAAGCGACTTACAAAAAAGGGGAGAGTAATAGAAGCAACGGAACAGACAAGGCCAAAAACCTGTAAGAGCTGTAAGAAATCTCAATTAATTAGCACAATACACAATTTTTTTTTTTTTTTTTTTTTTTTTTTTTTTTTTTTTTTTTTAAAGACAGACATCTACAACAAAAACTCACGTCCGCACAGTGCCGAACACTGGATTTTGATAGCTAAGATAGCTACAACCCATTAGGACTAAGGCTGTTGCCCCAGCTGTTGTCGTTAATGCAGATTCAGTGGCCCAATGGGTTGGTTTTGTATTCTAGCTAAACGCGCAGCAATAGCCATCTACAACAAAAACTCACGTACGCAATATACAGAACACTGGATTCTGATAGTTATGATTACTATGTAACATACCCGCCTGAAGGCGCAAATCCGGATGAGAGACGTAGATATGATCCCGGAGTGTACGCTTTTGGTCGTTGCTGTGGTGATCAGTAAGTGCTATTCTGTATTGGTCAAGTGCAAATGGAAAAGATGTGTCTTAAGATGTTTTTTAAGAATGGCTACAGACTCGGCAGCACGAATTGAGATCGGCAGGTCATTCCACCAAGTAGGAACGGTCCAGGAAAATGTCCGTGAGAGCGATTTCATGCCTCTTTGGGATGGAACCACGAGGCGCCGCTCGTTCGCAGAACGCAAGCTTCTGGAGGGTGTGTAAGTCTGAGCAAGTGAATTTAGGTATATTGGTGCCGAGCCAGAGGTTGTTTTGTAGGCGATAACTAGTGCCTTGAATTTGATGCGAGCAGCCATTGGCAACCAGTGCAGTTTGATGAAGAGAGGCGTAACATGCGCTCTCTTCGGCTCATTAAAGACCACTCTCGCCGCTGCATTCTGGATCAGCTGCAAGGGTTTGATAGTGCATGCTGGAAGCCCAGCCAGAAGAGCATTACAATAATCCAGTCTGGAGAGAACAAGAGCTTGAACCAGGAGTTGTGCAGCCTGTTCTGATAGGAAGGGTCTAATCTTTCTAATGTTGTATAAAGCAAATCTGCAGGACCGGGCTGTTGCAGTAATGTGGTCAGTGAAGTTTAACTGGTCATCAATCACAACTCCAAGGTTTCTTGCTGTCCTTGATGGAGTTATGGTCGATGAACCAAGCTGAATGGAGAAATTTTGATGAAGTGCTGGGTTGGTTGAGAAAACAAGTAATTCTGTCTTTGCAAGATTGAGTTTAAGATGATGCTCTTTCATCCAGTCAGAAATGTCTGTCAGACAGGCAGCGATACGAACACTGACTGTAGGATCATCTGGTTGAAATGAGAAGTAGAGTTGAGTGTCATCCGCATAGCAGTGATAGGAGAAGCCGTGTTTCTGAATGACAGAACCTAATGATGACATGTAGATGGAGAAGAGAAGTGGTCCAAGGACTGAGCCCTGGGGAACCCCAGTAGCTAGATTATAAGACTTAGACACTTCACCTCTCCATGACACCCTGTAGGACCTACCAGAGAGGTAAGACCTGAACCACTGGAGAGCAGATCCTGAGATCCCCGTCCTCTTAAGTGTTGACAGGAGGATCTGGTGGTTAACTGTGTCAAAAGCAGCAGACAGATCCAGCAGAATGAGCACTGAGGATTTGGAAGCTGCTTTTGCCAGTCTCAGTGCCTCAGTTACCGAGAGCAAGGCCGTCTCAGTCGAATGGCCGCTTTTGAAGCCGGATTGGTTGTTGTCTAGGAGGTTGTCCTGTTCAAGAAACCTAGAGAGTTGATTGAACACAACTCGCTCAAGGGTCTTTGCAATGAAAGGCAGAAGGGATACCGGTCGGTAGTTTTCTAAAAGTGCTGGATTCAGAGAGGGTTTCTTAAGCAGTGGGGTTACCCGAGCCTGCTTAAATGCTGTGGGAAAGGTTCCCGTGTGAAGAGAAGTGTTGACAATGTGAGTGAGTGCAGGAGTGATTGAAGAAGAAATAGCCTGAAGGAGGTGAGTGGGAATAGGATCAAGTGGACAGGTAGTAGGGTGATTGGAAAGGATGAGTTTAGAAATATCTGCCTTGGAGAGCGGAGAGAAGGATGGAAGCGTGTTCGTGTTAGTTGTTGAGATGTGCGTGTCAGTTAGTGATGAGGAGAACTGTTTGCTAATGAGAGCTGTTTTGTTGGTGAAAAATGATGCAAAGTCATCAGCTGTAAGAGTTGATGAAGGAGGGGGAGGAGGTGGACAAAGGAGAGAGGAGAATGTTTTAAAGAGTTGGCGAGAGTCAGAGCAATTGTTGATTTTGTTGTGGTAGTATGTTGTTTTAGCAGTGGAGACATTTGTAGAGAAAGAAGAGAGAAGAGACTGATAAAAGGCAAGGTCAGTATTGTTTTTAGATTTATGCCATTTCCTCTCTGCCGCCCTGAGTCCAGAGCGATGTTCACGGAGAACTTCAGACAGCCAGGGGGCAGATGGGGTGGGGCGGGCTGGTCTGGATGAAAGGGGGCAAAAACTGTCTAAGGAGGATGTTAGAGTGGAGCAAAGAGTGTCAGTAGCACTGTTAGTGTCCAGTGCTGAGAACTGAGCAGGTGGAGGGAGTGAAGATGAAACCATAGTGGATAGGCGAGAGGGAGAGAGTGAGCGTAGATTACGCCGAAAGGTAATCTGTGTAGGAGTATGTTTTGTATCAGGAGTCAGTATGAGGTTAAGAGTGATGAGAAAGTGGTCTGAGGTGTGTAATGGAGTAACTAAAGTGTTGTCTGTGGAGCAGTTGCGTGTGTAGACCAGGTCTAATTGGTTACCTGATCTGTGAGTAGCCGTAGTAGATACTAACTTAAGGTCAAATGAAGTCAGTAGAGTGCTGAAGTCTGCAGCTAGGTGTTTATCAAGATGGATGTTGAAGTCGCCAAGCAGAATCAGTGGAGTGCCATCCTCAGGGAAGCTAGAAAGTAACACATCCAACTCCTCCACAAAGTTACCGAGGTGACCTGGAGGACGATAGACCACTACCACATGGATTTTAACAGGGTGAGTAATAGTGATTGAGTGCGATTCAAATGAATTGGCCGGTAGAGACGGTAATGGATCAAATTTCCAATCATTTGAGATAAGCAAACCAGTACCCCCACCCCTCCCAATAGGCCGAGGAGTGTGTGAAAAAGTATAATTGCTTGAGAGTGCTGCAGGAGTGGCAGTGTCCTCTGGTTTGATCCAGGTCTCAGTTAGGGCCATGAGGCTAAGCTGAGAATGAGTCCCAATAGATGAAATAAAGTCTGCTTTGTTTACAGCCGACTGGCAATTCCAGAGACCAATTGGAATAAAGAGTAAAGTAGCAGAGGATGTTAGGATATAGGGCAAATTATTAGGATTACGGCGTCTCGTGCGTACGGAGCGTGATTTACGAGTGCTAGTAGTTATAGTTGAGATTTGAAAGCACATGGTGAAAAGGCCAGGTAGGAATTAGAGCCGAACACAAATAATGAAAAGGAAGATGATACTCAAGTGCCTTGCCGGGGTCCTTGCTCGGGAGGAGTTGCACTGGGAAGAGTTGAAGTCTTTACACTCGTCGGTCTTCACACAAGGAGGGCTTCACACTGCCGCTTCCGCTTCCGCGGACTATCACGCTATTTATACTCACTTGAGTATCGTTATTGAAAGCAGCTGGGAACGCCCCCAACAAACTCGCTTCCAACGTGGCAATGACCAAACAAATGCTAACTCAACAAATGCTAACTCCCACACACACCCAGAGAATATACCAAAACTAATAATACACACCTCAGCACTACACAGACACACTTATCCAACAACAAATGAACAAACAATCAAATGAGAAAAGTTACAAACACTTACAGAGTAGTTGTCTATCAGTCAATTGAATTGCTTCTCTCTAGCCAAAATGTTTCAAACACACAAGGCTTTTAATACCTCGCTGGCCACGCCCCCAACAAACTCGCTTCCAACGTGGCAATGACCAAACAAATGCTAACTCAACAAATGCTAACTCCCACACACACCCAGAGAATATACCAAAACTAATAATACACACCTCAGCACTACACAGACACACTTATCCAACAACAAATGAACAAACAATCAAATGAGAAAAGTTACAAACACTTACAGAGTAGTTGTCTATCAGTCAATTGAATTGCTTCTCTCTACTTCTGTCAAAGAAGGTCAAAATACCGGCTTGATCATATATTTACACAGACGCCTCATTCGACCAATCTTCGCAGGCACGAATAAGGGATCTATAAATATATTTCTATGATCATGCTGGGATTTTGACCTTACTCAGCGGAAGTAATGGCACTGGGGAACACTAGATGAGATTCGTCTGATATGAGGTAAAAAAATAACAAATACTGTTGTGTTTCTCACAGAAACCGATTGTTTTGTGTCTTAAGACATTGATGCGTCGCCACGAGCCAAAGGGTTTAATATGGCTACATATGTCTGTTTGTTTTTTTACTCTCATAGAAATACACCCCATTGACATGCGTTATACGAGCAACGGTTGAGTTAAAAATCTACATTTGTGTTCTACTGAAGAAACAAACACACCTACATCTCAGATGCCCTGGGGGTCAGCAGATAAACATCACATTCTCATTTTTGGGTTAACTATCCCTTTAAATCTCAGATCTCAGCAGAGGAGGATTGAACAACTCCACAAACAGCATTACCTTAGCACTAGAAGCTCTTATTGAGAATTAACAGAGATGTTGCTATTTGGTTGAAAATGTTTCGGACTCTTGACTAGTCCAGTAAATGTCCAGCAGTTTCTAATCTGATGGATTGTGCGCCTTTTAAGATGCACACAGACATTGAAGAATCAGCGTCTCAATAACTTATGCTTCATGCTGATTCTTGAAGTCTTGAGAAAGTCTCATAGCTGCTGGAGTTCAAAATGTTTAGTTAACAATGTAGAATTACAGGTTTGCTATAATTAATAATACAAAATGATAGCATATCAAAAGAATAGATGCTGGCTGACAGCAGTGAAACAGTGACTATATGATGATTATACTTTTATCATCAAGTAGACAATACCATCTGATCACATTTTATTTGGCTTGTCTTGCCTTAATAAACACAGCTACAACAGCCAGAGAAAAACTAATGATACAAAGTCAAGTCAATAAAGCAAATTCTGATCACCATAATGGTGACCTCAAACCAAACTATTTGCATTAACATATCGACAACAAAAATTCTCAACTTCTGTAGACGTCTGACAGTAATAAAGTCAGTCTGGACAGTAGTGTGAAGCTGGTAATGCTGTTTGTGGAGTTGTTTAATCTTCCTCTGCTGAGACCTTCAGAGATTTAATGTGCTACCATACTTTTCACACTTTTACAGGTTTTTTTTTCTTTTCTTTTTTTCGTCTGTCTGAATTTGGAGCTTGATGTCAAACGAACGTTGGATTTAGACGTCAACCCAACTTTCATTTTTAAGCATATGACATCTGAGTGATGGATTAGTTGGAGTCCAACGTCTTCCTGATGTCGCAATAGCAGATTTGTCTTGTTTTAAATTAACACTAAACACTGAAATTAAAAATGTACTTCAGCCAGAAATGTACTTTTGCTGTTTTCAAAAATAAAAAAATAAAAAAATAAAAAAGTTCCCCCCCGTCATAGATAATGTTGATTATGACACTAACCTTTTGGACCATGCATGTTGTTCTTCAGTCTGGTTAGACTCTGAGATGCTCTTTACTCTTTTATAGTTTAACATGGTGCCTGTGTCTCTGTAAGATATAATGTTCAAAGGGTATAAAATAATAAAGGAATCATGATTATTAAAATAATGAAAAAAAACTCCTTTCCCGCGCTCCTCTCTATCCTCTCATAGCAGCCCAATTGGTGCCAGCTTTTACTCCTTTAAGCAGGAACTGGCTGAGGATATGTTAAGACAAGAATGCACTAAAAATGAAAAGGGAAAAAAAAAGTCGACAACAGTCAAAATGATCCCCGTTCACATAGGACGCTCTATTATTTATGCCTGGCCAGTAGATGGCGATGTCACATTTTAAAGATGCACTACACACCTATAAACTGAACACATAATACACACACGCATGGCATCAATATTTTCAAAAAATGTATTAATGTACTGCACTTCGATAGCATTTATTAATTGTTTTTAATGATAATTTCAACATGTACTAATACATTATTAAAATAAAAGTTGTATTTGTCCACTTGTAGTTGTATTTACCCTTTTTATATTAAATTAAATATGTATAGGCACATAATGTGTATATGCGGTTATGTTTTCACAAAATTCAATTGATTCACTTGCATAAAGTAGTCATGTATTTTCTGTTTTCTGGCAATGAGTGTTTTACTTGACTGTGACTTCATTTGACTAATCAAATGATTTATTACTTAATAGTATATATAATATTATAATTATATATTTTAAAGTTAGATATATAAATCAGTGGGGAAAAAACTTAAATTAATTAAAGTGCCTTTCACAAAACATGTTGTCTGTTTAACAGATTGTGTTAAACATTAAATAAATATTTGAAGTTAGCAAGTTAACATAAGTTCAACATATAAGAACATATATGACTACAATATAAAAGAGCATGTCATTTTTAAAAAGTATACTTTCAATTATAAATATTTGAAAAATAAGTGAAAATTGTCCTCACCTGGAGGAGTTTCTCTGCTTGAAGTTGTTGTGTTGATATTCTTTAATGTCTTGTATGGAAACACACTGTCAGGTTTATTATATACCCAGCTGGTACTGTTGGGGGCGGAGGCATGCGGAAGTACAGCCACATACTGTCCATACATGCATAACAACATATTTTCCACTTTAAGATGAAAATATTTCAACTCCAATCTAAGTAATAATGATGAAAAAGGCGATTCAAATCCACTGCTTCACAGCCAGTGACACTGAAAATAATGAAGAATAAAACATGAAAATAGTATATGGTCACAGTTAGGTTTAGTCAGAATAAGCATTTACAGATTATGAAAATATTTACAGTATTTTGAACACTATGAATAAATATAAATATTAGCTGAGTTTAGGAGATATTGGACTAAACAGTGAGTATTACATAAGCCGTGGGGGTATTTAACTGTTCAAGAGAGAAATGGCCATTGGAAAAAAACTGTTCCTAATATGTAATAAAATGTTATAAGAAATGAGTAAATGTAAAAAGAGAAATACAGGACACACACAGTGTAGGTTGCTATTAAGAAGTGAAAATGTATTCTTTGATTGTCCAAATAGATAATTTATTTACAAGTCAGTAACATGTATTAATTGTTAATAGGGTTAAAGTTGATTAGATAACTTTGTGTTCACTTTGACTTTTGCTCTATAAGGTATGAGAGGGGAATTTGTTGTTCAAGTGTTTTCACACAGGCAACTCAACCAGTCTCAGGCTCAATGTCAACACTAAATAACTCCTGCTTAGTGAAGAAAACAAAAGAAAAAACTACAAGTGTGACATTTATTACATTTTTACAAATGTCATATTACATTCTACAGAAAGTCAGTGGGTGTTTTGTCACCTTTTTTCAATTGAATCTTTTTTTCTAATGAATCTTTTTTCCTGTTTATTATATATTTTCATGTAATTTTGTAAAATGCCAACTCATGTAATTTGTCTAATTTTCTCAAATTTATCTTCTATAAATTGAAAAAAAAAGTTTGTGAAGTAATAACAAAATTCATGTCAGGCAAAAAGAGTGTTGTTACAACCAACCCCACTGCCGTTCTAACACTACAGAAAACATGGACATAAGTTTAAATTTAGCACACATCTTGATTTAGTTAAAGTGCCGCTATTGTGCTCGGTAAAAAGGCTCCTTATGTTCTGTGGGTCTCCTACAATACGTTTACATGCATTCAAAGTAAAAGAAAAACATTTTAATTTTGATATCCACAGCATCAGCTATTTTCCCTCAGGCTGTCCCAATCAGATGACTGCATCCTTAGAAGGACTTCATTTGATTATTCAAGAACCTGATCCAGCTAATAAAGGTCTTCAGGATTGAGTTGAAGCTGCCGTTTTCATGGAGGTAGAACAATCTCCTGTCTGTAAATGAATTACCTCATTATAATCTCTCTGTCTACGTTCTGCCAATAATGTGATTAATATGTTTAGTATTTAACTTTGTTAAATACACTATCGATTTAGTTATTACCACATTGTTGTTTTTACCAATGGAAAATTGACAGAATGGTCATTTGTATCTAGGCAGATGTAAAGTCTCAAGGTTGGGCAAGCCATCCCATTGGTTAGTTAATTGCCATTTTCTCCTTGAGCTTTATGTGGACAAAATGTTTGATGAACAACGGTTAAACTCACATTTTTCAAACAGACGTTCTTTAGATGAATTCCCGATAGTAAAATCTGTTCTGATTAGAGCTTTCTTTGGTGTTAAATGAATACAAATAAATAGGTTCTATTAAAGGTTATCTTGTTCGAATATCCTTTTTTGTTTCTATTTGTTAAAAATCACTTTTTCATCATACATAATATATTTTTTATAGTATATTCCCTATGTGTTTGTGGATTTTTATGTAATTTCCTGTCATGTGTTTTGCTTTGTAGTTCTTTGTAGTTTTTCATGTTGATTAAGTTCTCAATGTGTTTATCATCTAAGTCCCTCATCAGTGGATGATATCCTAATAATTTAAGATTATATGGGCAAACAAATTTGTTAAGAGCCACAACATCAGGGCTGTGTTTGGACAGCTAGATGACTTTAAAACACAACATTGCTTGCTGGGAAGTTATTAATTATATAAACCTGTGTTAAATTAACACTCCTCAGAGCCCAACTAAAGCAAATACTGATCACCATAATGGTGACTCTGTCCTTCAGCGATTCTGCTTGTCAACAGCAGGTGTTCATCACTAATGGCTAATCATCGCTCAATTAATCACTTAATTATCTCATTAACTTTAACACATTTAACACTCACATTATTTGTATAAACAGAGCTTTTTCCTCATGAAAACGCAAAACACGCTATGAAGCGCTGTCAAGAGAGTGCCAAACCAACAGGTGGCAATATAATCCTAACTGTAAAGCCATGTTGGCCAATCAGAAGCCTGGAAAAACATCATTGCTGGTTCCGGTTCTGATGCCAGAATCTCGTTTCACTGTCCACCTGACAACACTGCAACCAGAGTTTCTAAAAATGTTCACCTGACAGGAGTTTTCAAAAAAAGATTGGTTTCAGTGTCCGAATACTGCGTTGCAAACGGCCAAACATAGAAAAATCAGTGGTTTTAAAAGTGTGTGTGTTCGTAGGCCTCAGTAAGAACTGCAACACTATTAGAACTCACAGCACAAGATCAAATGTTTCACTTTTATAGAAAATGTAGATTTGAGTTAACATTAGTTACTTTAAAAATCTGGAAGAGAAAACATTTTATGAAATGTAAGTATATAAATAATCCATATAATTTAGTTCACTGTTGTTTGTATGAATTCTTGAAGTCACTGGCATGAAGGGCGTGCATAAATCAAATGCAAGAAAAACAACTGACAGCAATGAAAGATCTCCTGTCATACCTGTCATTAAGAAACAGTGTTTACATTATATGTACAGAAACTACCAGGAAAACTGGTTTGTTACTTTTTGCCATTGAAGGAATGTTTTTATTAGGGGTTCGAGTCTGAAAGGCTGAAACCCTATTGTTATTGTTATTGTTAATTTTCCCATGATGCATCATTTTCCATCTAAAACTGATCGGAGAGACCAAACCGTAAGTTGTAGAGACTTGAAACTTTCAGGGCTGGTCGACCTGACGGGGGCACTACAGCGAGCAAAAGTATGAAACGGCTCATAACTCCTTAACCGTTAGGCGTGGGCTCAAGTGTCTTATATCGTTGGAATCCTTGGCTTGGGACGGACAAAATGCATGCTTTGGATTGGCTCGCCCTTCAGGCACCAATTTCGAGATTTTTTTTTTTTTTTTGAAAAACCTACTTTTGTAAACTTCTGCCACATCTTTTCCCTGACTGGAATCAAAACACTGTCCAAATGTTCTTTGGAGCGAGACTATTAATAATTATGAAAAAAAATCTATTTTACGATTCATGGTTGCTAAGGTGAACCAAAATGTTCATAGTGTCGAGGGCCAATTTTACAAAAAATTATTATAACTTGTGAATGGAAAGAGATAAATTTGGGTTACATGTCTAGAAGCTCAAACTTTGGTCACTTTAAAAAAAAAATTGCGATGATTGTCCTCTTGGTGGCGCTGTAAGAGGAAAAAATGTCATAAAAATGGCTATAACCACTCCCAACCATTAATCTGATAATAAGTGGCATGCAGTCCCTTTGTCCAGTGTGCCAAATGTGCCATGAGAACATTGGTGTATCTCAAAAAACATAGTTTGCATCATCAGCACAATGCCTTGAAGTAGACTAAGAAGTTTCAAGCCAGTGTTTTTCACGGAAGTCCCCTCCTTATACTCCTGAATCCTTGCCAAGTCCAACAATCACAAACATAGCAGGTTTTGCCTTATGGTTTGTGTAACAGTGTAATTTAGCACTTACAAAACTTTTGCGATTGTCTTCAAAACTGCTAGTCCAAATGAGAGAAAACCACCACAGGAAATTGGATAACATAGATCAATAGCTAAACAATAATGTCCAAATGTCCATGGGTTATTTTTATTCTCATAAATATACTGTAGCTATCTATAATGGGGTGGCCAATCCTGCTCGTGGAGGGCCACAACTCCGCAGAGTTTAGCTCCAACCCCAATTAAACACACCTCTACCAGCTAATCAAGGTCTTAACACACCTGTCTGGAAGTTTCTAGTATGTCTATTGAGGCAAGCTGTAGCTAAAGTTCAGGACAGTGACACGCCTGGTCTAGAACTTCAAAATTAAATTAGATATTTATAACAGATTTGACACATATGCATGGACACACTCTGAGGAACCAAGACTGCTAAAAAACATTAAAAATTCTACATTTTCTTTTTTCATCTATGATCCAAGTTCATTTCTTTATTTGGATCCCCATCAGCCAGTACCTAGGCAGTGGTTACTCTTCCTGACGTCCCAACAAGTAAAAAATACAAAACTACATTAAATCTACTACAATAAAAAGTCAATGAAACATACAAACCCAAAATTCATTCCAAATATCAAAATCAACAATTTACTAATGTGCCATTAAATGTTCCTTTAAAGATTAAAAAAAAAAACTTTTTTTACTTAAAATTTGTAATAACTGATAGTAAATCATTCCATATTTCCTATCATCTATATGTTGCAGTATGTTATTTTACAGTAGTTTTACTCTAGTAAAGTATTAACAGCACTTTGATGCATGCCTGGTGTTGAAATTCTGACTAGTACTACTATATAAAAGTTGACATTACAGGACATTAGGAACTCTAGACAGAAATATGTTGGTAACACTTTACAATAAGGTTGTCTTAATTAACATTAGTTAATGCATGAGTTAACATGAACTAACCATGAACAACAGCTCTGTTTAGCATTAGTTCATCTTTGTTAAAGTTAGTTAATAAAAATACAGCTGTTCATGGTTTGTTCATGTTAGTTCACAGTGCATTAACTAATGTTAACAAGATTTGAATAATGGATTAGTAAATGTTGAAATTAACATTAACTTAAATAAATGCTTTAAAAGTGCTGTTCATTATGGGTCCATGTTAACTAATGCAGTTAACAAATGTTAACTAATGAACCTTATTGTAAAGTGTTACCAATATTTCTAATAAAACAAAGCAGAGAGACAATCTTTCACCAGTGGCCATCCTGAAGTTATGTGCATTATTATATTAGCCCTTCTATTACAGTTTTAAAGTAAGTCGTGAGGCTATTATAATTGAAGTGGGGAGGTTATTATAATAAAGCCATGTTTTTGCCTTATGGATTACCAATTGTATAATTACACAAATAACAAAGTTATACTATGGATTTGAAGCAAAACAATCATATGGTCCTAGATGTCTAAGAATTTTGAAAGAAATCAACCACTAGTTAGCTCTAACGAGTTTTACAGCTCTATAATCACGTGGTGTTTGACATATCCACACAAAATGCTTATAATTTGATAGATCTCCTCATGTTGAACAACTTTGCCTCAATAACCACTGCTGTTAAATTTTAAGATTGTTAACCTACTTTTGCAAACTAGTCCTAGGTTTTTTGCCCGATCGGAACCAAACCACTGCGGAATGCTTCTCTGGACTCTCCTGATCAATAGTTATCAAAACATTTTTAAACTTTACCCTTTGAGTCGCTATATTAGTGTCATTTATAGAATGGGTCTGATAAATACTGCTTGCAGCTTTAATTATTATTAATATTATTATTATTATTATTATTATTATTATTATTATTATTAACTTTCAATGACTTTTCAGATTTATCTATTACATTAAACATATGTCATGTTTCCTCCAAATATATATGTTTTTCTTGAGTATCAAGATACATAAAGGTCAATGAATAACTCATGAATTGTGTGTGACACAAACTTATCTCAAAGCATATTGTTCCGTGTTCTCCCCACGGAAAGGGTAACCCAGCGTGCAAAGGATACTACTCGGTCTTCCACATTTATTTGTTTATTTTTTCATAAATGGTGACCAGGTAATAAACCTGAAATAATAAGAAATACAATATTTCAATTTCATGTGCATACTACAGACAATGACAACAAACAACAATAAATAACATTAATCAAAATACAAATATATAATATTACTAATATATTATAATGATAATCATCATCTCATAATTTATGTACATGCTTCATACTTAAAACATTTTTCACCATATTCAAGTCCTACCAAACGCCTGTGCAAGATGCATGCAGTCTTTTCTGCAAGCAGGAAACCACAGCTGGAAACTACAGCTCCCAGAATGCCCCGCAGCAAACCAGGAAGTACAGCGTTATGTTAGATACCGGTCCGCGATTCATACTTAATCAAACATTTATAAAGCTAAAGAAAGTACACAAATGGACACATATTTTACAGCAATGGTATAATTCTAAATGTTAGCTTCATATATGTTAACCGAACTGCTCAGATCTACCGGAGCATAGCGTTATATTTATAGTTCTATACTGCTTAGATCTACCAGGAGCACAACATAAACGTGCAGCGGACCTTACCACTGTACAACAACATAACATGGCAACAGCAGACAACATGAAGCTTACATTATAAGCAAACAAGAAACATTTGAAATTAAGAGAGCTTACCAAGTGGCTGCACACCAGGTTGAAAGTCATTCACTAATTAAATGAATCTCACGCTTGCTTTTCACGTAGTAACCACCGGTCACATGCACTCACAGCACACTCCTCTCTTAAAGAGACACTAGACTATTAGACTGCTAAACCACAGACGTTTCTCCATATGTGTCACTTGCAGTATTTGTAGCTCTGGTTTAAAGAAAATGACAACACTTCACAAATGACAAAATTGCACAAAAAACACAACACCTCCCACTTAAGTTCCTGATCATATGATCCAGTGAACTTAAGAAAACCCCTATTAGTGACAGTTTCTGTATTTTTATTTTTTTTTCACATTTAGTTTTGCACGATGTCTATGTGTAAGTGTCTGATGATGGTGCAACTTAGTCCAATGTCCAAGTCAATCACATCCCTTTGGCAGGTGTACTGCCGGGGTATGCGAGGTATGGGATGTGTGTGCTCTTACTTCATGTATGTGCAATTTGATTGGCATGGTGGCAGCGCTAGGCTTGCACCGACCAGCCAACAGGGATACTAATGGTAACAGGGGTTAGGCCAAGGGGATAAGTGTCAAGGTGGGTGGGGTAAATGAGTTTCAACCTCCACCGGGAGAAGGACCACCAATCTTCTCACATCTCTTCTGATAACTGTTTTGGGCAGTGAAGAACTCCTCTTCTTCCGGCCACCCGCAAGGGAAACAGGAAGGCCGGCACATGTTGCGATGTCAGCATCCCTAACAATCCCTTTGCTGTCGGGATAAACTGTCAGAATCCGGCCCAGACGAAACTGACCTCTCAAAACATTTGGGTCAGCAATCCAGACGAGGTCGCCGACTTTGACGTTCCTCTCAGTCCGGTGCCACTTGTGTCGAATGAACAGATTAGGGCCAGCTAGGTCCCTCCACTTTGCCCAAAACCGATCCACTCCGATTTGAACAGCCCTTAGACGACGCCAGGGATGGGTCTCTAGATCAAGCCCACTGGTGTCTCCTCCAAGCGATGTTCGACCCAGTATGAGGGAGTTAGGTGTTAAGTACTCGACTGAGTCCTCCTGTTCTTGAGCCCTAGCATCGATTGGACGTTTGTTTGTCAGGTTGGCTGCCTGATAGAACAGAGTTTGGAGCTCTCCCCAAGTGAGAGACCCTGTATCTCTTCCGAGGCTCATGAGCGCCCGCTTCAAAAGCTTTACAGCAGCCTCCGCAGCTCCATTCCTGTGGGGTGCATCTGCAGGATGAAAATCCCACATCCATTCAGTCCCGTTCTTAGCGGCAACATCTTCTATGGCCATAGCCTGCAGGCAAGCCAGATGTTTATGCAGCTCATGCAGAGCTGGCTCTGTCGGACCATAGTTTCCTTGGATGCCCCCTCAGAGCAACAAAGCGGGAGTATGCTTGAAGGAAGCTTTCTGCAGACTGGTCATCGGTGAGGTCTGCATGGACGGCTCTTGAGGCCATACAACAGAAAACAATACCCCAGACCTTCTTGCTTGTCCTTCTTTTAACAGCATCTTTCACCTCGAAGGGGCCAAAAAGGTCGAGGGTTGTATACTCGAATGGATTTGCTCTTTTGGTGTGCTCTTGAGGGAGATCACTCATTACTTGCTGGCACATCTTGGCTCTATGCTTTCTGCAGGTGACACAGTTGTTCAACTCTTTTTTAACTGTTCTACGTCCCTGCATAATCCATGCTTTCCCTCTTGTCCGCAGGAGGGTGGAAGCGACACCTTCATGGTTTTCTTCATGTGCTTCCCTAACTAGAAGGGTTGCAAGCCATGACTGGCATGGGATTAGTGGTACAGCCACTTTATCCTCATCCCAGCAGTGGATTCTCCCCCCGCAGAGCAAGAGTCCTGTCATGGATAGTTTCTTCCTGCTTCCTGAAATGACTCTCTTATGAGCATCACTCCTCGTTGCTTGGCAGGTGAGGCCAGGCCTATGGGGTCATAGAACCCTGCAATCTGACTCAACAGCATACGTCGGGTGAGAGGGTAGGGGGTGCTGCCTCTGATTTCATGCTCTTGTAGATCTAGGCCAGTCCTCATCTTTCCTCGCCTACTTGAGAAGTTCACCGACGTCAGCACTCGGAGTTTGTCAGATTTGGGTTCATATCCCAATCCTAATGCCTTATTATCCTCATCCCGCATCTGGTTGGGGAGTATCAGGGTCTTAGGCTCTGTTGCAGTGATGTTGCTGGGGTCAGTTAGTTTTTCACTCCTCCCACTTTGGCCTGTCAAGACCCAGGGCTTGATGGAGAAGCCTCCTGCCTTTAAAATCTTTTCCACTCCTTCAGTCAACCTAATCAGAGTTTGGAGGTCATCATGCGACGTCAAGATGTCGTCCACATAGCAGTCTTCTGTCAGGATCCGTTGCTCTTCAACCATCGATGTGAACTGGGGAGGTTTGCTGTCTCTCTCATGGCAACCTGAGCGATGCATCCGGCGGGCTTGTTGACTCTAACAACTGCAAACACACCGATTTCATCTTCAGGGTTATCCCTCCAGAGGAATCGATGGAGGTGGACTCCCTCATCCTTCAGCCACACAGAATTATACATTTTCTTAACATCGCCAAGAGCAGCATGCAATCTGCTCCTGAATCTCAGCAGGACACCCCGGATTGGGTTGAGGACATCAGGGCCTTTATGCAGGAGGTTGTTTAGACTCAACCCTTTAAACTCTTGGCTACTGTTCCAGACTATCCTCACTGGCGTTGAGCTAGAATGAGGATTCGGAGCCACCAGATGGCTGATGTACCAGATTGGGCCATTCCATCTCTTAATCTCTTCCTTTGTGAGTTCAATGGCTGCTCCTCTTGATACCATCTCGTGGATCTGCTCTCCATATGCCGCTTTCCACACAGGTTCTCTTGCCAGCCGAGCCTCTGTGTTCTTGAAAGTTGCTTCCACTGCTCTGTGATTATCTGGCAGAATCGCTGGGCTTATTTTCCATGGGTAGGCCACATCCCAGTGTGGGGAGTCACTGTGCTTGTCCGCTAGCACATAAGAGAGACAGTCCTTTATCTTTTCTAAGTCCCTCTCTTCACCAAGGGTCATCTCTTTGCCTCCTGGAGGGCACTTGCTGCACTTGCAGCTCCCACATTTCAGGTCACACGGTGCTCCAATACTATCCCACTTAAATCATTCAAACACCTCCTTATTTGTAGCAGTGGTGCTGCTGAGGGTCACTCCTTGCATCCTTATTTGGTCCTCACTCAGGTCTTTGGTATCCATAAGGACCTCCTTGTACACCCTTGAGCATGTTCTCATAGACCTCGCAAAGTGAGTTTCAGACTGGTGTAGCATTAGGTCGACCACCTCGAAGAGATCAGGGTGAGTACCACCAACGGTTTTGCCCAATGGGCCATCCCATAGGACTAGATCTCCCTCCGACTTGAACGGCTGTGGAACTAGACGACCTTCCCTGTGGCTGATCAAAAGATCAATTTTCTCAGGGCGAACCAGCTCTTCTGCAGCAACATCAGGAAATATCTTTAGCAGTTGTCGTGGAGTGACAGGCTGATTTATCTCAGCGATACTCTCTAGGCCGTAGCAGAGCAGTTTGTGTTCCACTACCGTCCCCTTGGTGGTCTTCACTCTTAATCGCAGGGAGTACCTCTTGGTTGTGACTGTTGTTGTCATCCCTCCGATCCCATGGACAATTAACTTAATGCTCTCACCAATCAATCCAAGGCGCTGGGCAGCGCTGTTTGTTATATAGTTGGTGTTAGAGGCAAGATCAATAAGAGTTCAAATGAGTTAGTTGTCACTTCCAGTAACATCATTATAACTGGGGACTCTTTCAGTCCACCTCCAACTGTGCAGAACGTGGCTGAGGCTTTGTTGGAGAATGCCTTCCTGAATTCTGCTCTTAGTTCCGGAATGACTTTCACCAGGAGCTCTTCTTGCTTGCCAGTCAGCCCGAGGCCTTTCCTCTCCACTCTTTTGGTACCTTGCATCTCGCTTCCAGCATCTTTCTCTTGAGCAATGGACTTAGGGCAGAGCAAATAGTGGTGAGGCTCTTCTTTGCGGCAGTCCATTTTACTGCAGAGGAACTTCGGGTTGCAACGGCCATTCTTTAAGTGGAAACACACGCACCGATTGCATGTCCCATGGGTCTTTAAATAGACCTTTCTCCTCTGGAGATCCATCTCCCTGAAGGCTTTGCAGGCAAACAGCCTGCCAGCATGTGTCTCATTAGCACAGGCAGTGCACAGGCCTAAGCGAAGGGTCGGCCGAGACTCCCTTTGACCTGAGGTCGCTTTGGAGAATGCTTTCTTGACTCCTCTTTCAGGCTTGTCTGCCGGGCCTTTCTCCAGCTGATCCAGCTCCTCCAGGATTACCTCCTGCTTTTTCAGGAAGCGCAGTAAGCATTCAAAGTGGTTATTTGGAGCGAAACCATTCACAGGCTCAGTCTTGTGTGCAATCCATTTTTCCTTCAGAGAGCTTGGTAGCTTGCTTTCAAGGGACTGTGCTACCCAACGGTTCTTTATAACCTCCTCTTCTCCCAGGATCACAAGGTTACTAACGGCTCGCTCCACTGCTTGGATCAGCTCAATTGCTTTCCTAGGGTTGTCTCCCTTTACGGGGGATAGGCCCTGAACCTCCTCCGATATCTTCAGGACGATTTTTGCCTTGTTCCCGAAGCGGTTGTCGAGACGTCTGAACATTTCATCTGCCGAAGCACAGCTGGATAGAACCAAGTCTTTCTTTACCCTATCACCGAGACTTGCCAGTAGATGGAACCTTGTAACACCAGCTGTCCTCTGTGGGTTTCCCAGCTGTTCCAGCTCTCCCCACTCAGCCTTCCATCGATAGTAGTCGGTCATGTCTCCCGAGAACGTGGGCAGGCGTGTTCTTTCAAGACTGATCTGTGGTCTGAAGCCGTAGGCCCCAGGATGCAAGCCAGAAATGTTTTGTGGGGGTGCATATAAAAACGCAGATGCTCCAGTACTGGGTATAGGTGTTTTACTGAGGATTTGGGGCTGCGTGTCAGCTCTAGTGGGTCCCTCGTGGAATCACTATCTTCATCAGCACTCGCTTCCTCAACCTCTTCTACTCCACCAACCTCTTTGGTCCGCTTCAAGTTTTGCCAGTTCCGCACCCAGTCATGCAGTCTGTTGACCAGCTTGTATAATTGCTGCTTGTATACTGCTGTTTTGGCTTCAGTGACAAGACCTTCCCATTCAAGCACTTTCTGCTCAAACATTTTGATTCTCTCCAAAAGGCCCTCTCTCAGGACTTGAAAGTCTATCTCCAGCAACTCCTTCACATCAGCGTTCTCCACTTCAGCACATTTCTCCTCTGCCCCATCGGCGTACAATTTAAGGTCAACATAGGCAAATTTGGACCATAACGTCTCTTTAGCGAGCCGGAGCGTTTCTGTATAGGTGGCAAGGCACTTCGCCATTTTTTCCTCCACATGAGCCGCTTCTATTCCTGCTTTTTCTTCCTCGCTATCCACTTCTCCTAAAGCATCAATATATTCAAGACCAGTGTCGTGCACCCTTCCAAAGTCCACACCAAGTATTCTGATCTCATCAATAAGCACCCCTTTTTCAAGGAGGTCAACAGTGAGGGACAGCTTTTTGGCTCTCTTGCTGAAGGAGCTCTGTGCTGTTGAGCGCTTTCCTTTTAGGACCACTAACTCTGCCAAATCCATTTTCCTTTTCTTGCACTGACCAAGGCACTATTCCACAGAGGGGTCTATTCGGCCTATTCCTCTTCGCTTGGTGCTCCTTCACTGGTCAATGCTTAAATAGTGGTGGCAGATTTAGCTTGACGTGCTCGTTGGTTTATTACGGTTCCGTGTTCTCCCCACGGAAAGGGTAACCCAGCGTGCAAAGGATACTACTCGGTCTTCCACATTTATATGTTTATTTTTTCATAAATGGTGACCAGGTAATAAACCTGAAATAATAAGAAATACAATATTTCAATTTCATATGCATACTACAGACAATGACAACAAACAACAATAAATAACATTAATCAAAATACAAATATATCATATTACTAATATATTATAATGATAATCATCATCTCATAATTTATGTACATGCTTCATACTTAAAACATTTTTCACCATATTCAAGTCCTACCAAACGCCTGTGCAAGATGCATGCAGTCTTTTCTGCAAGCAGGAAACCACAGCTGGAAACTACAGCTCCCAGAATGCCCCGCAGCAAACCAGGAAGTACAGCGTTATGTTAGATACCGGTCCGCGATTCATACTTAATCAAACATTTATAAAGCTAAAGAAAGTACACAAATGGACACATATTTTACAGCAATGGTATAATTCTAAATGTTAGCTTCATATATGTTAACCGAACTGCTCAGATCTACCAGGAGCACAACATAAACGTGCAGCGGACCTTACCACTGTACAACAACATAACATGGCAACAGCAGACAACATGAAGCTTACATTATAAGCAAACAAGAAACATTTGAAATTAAGAGAGCTTACCAAGTGGCTGCACACCAGGTTGAAAGTCATTCACCAATTAAATGAATCTCACGCTTGCTTTTCACGTAGTAACCACCGGTCACATGCACTCACAGCACACTCCTCTCTTAAAGAGACACTACACTATTAGACTGCTAAACCACAGACATTTCTCCATATGTGTCACTTGCAGTATTTGTAGCTCTGGTTTAAAGAAAATGACAACACTTCACAAATGACAAAATTGCACAAAAAACACAGCACATATCTTAAAATATGTCAGTGCCATTGTTGTGTCTCAACATGCATACCAGTTTTGGTATAACACCTAATTAAACCAAGGCTTAATCCTAGTTGTTTAATCCAGACCATTGTGTAAGAAGCTACATATGTACATGCAGAATTCAACAGGTCACACAAACAGGTTTAAAGGTGAATTCAGTATTAAGGGGAAATTGAATTTGACAAGTTGTTTAATCTAATTTTGCACAGTATCTGCCAATGGGGTAAAACAAAATTAATCTTGTTTCCGTTTGCATTAAGATAATTTTTAACACACTGGCATTTCCCATGATCTCAATCACTTGTTGTTGATCTTTCTATTGCCGAACATCGCCTGAAGCTCACAAAGTATTTATAGTTTTGTGTGACATACTGACAATTTACATTTTTATCAAATGTTCCCAGAGATTGCTGCTCTGCCGGTATCATGCAGATCACGTAACCTTAAAACAACAGCAAAATAACGTAACCTTAAAACAACAGCAAAATACTAAGAACAAATAGACTGACAGGAAACACTTGAGAAACAAAGGACAGACATAGAAAGGAGTCTAGCCTTGACAGGAGTATGAATATGAGGAAACACAAAGGCCACATTCCCCTAATCATTCATCACAATGAGTAAAACCAAAGAATAGAGTTCTGATGTGTAGAAAATAGCTAAAGCATTGAAAATCTCCATTTCCACCATCAGGGCAATAATTAAATAGCTCAATCAACTAAAGATGTAATGAATCTGCCCTGAAGATTGAGCATGATCTCAGGCCTCTAGGGTCAGACGCCATCTCCTTTGTCTTATTGACATTCAGAGCTAGGTGTGTCACAGACACGCCAGGCTCCAACGCCACCCACTCACAACACACCCTCTCCTGAGTTCGGATCACGCACACCTGCTACTCATCATCACCCCAATCACCAACAGCACAAACGACACACACACACTCTCAGTCACTGGGTGCGTTTACATGCGCGTTCTTAAGCCGATTATGCCCAATAAGCTGACAATGTGCATGGTCATGTAAACACGGTAACCCGTTTTCTTTTATCGGAGTAATGTCATAAACGGCGTAAGCATAAACCGGTCGGAACAGGTCTTTTTTTGCCTCTTACCTCGATTTCGCGCTGCATGTAAATGCATTAACCTGCTTTCGGTCGGCCTATTGAAGTGCGCATGTGTGATAGGTGACACAAACGCAAATTTACAGCAGATTTAAACGCATCCAGACAGAGTGAGCTAGTGTTTTACATGAAATAAGGAGATATATCACAAACGCAGACTCGTTTAAGACCCAGAAAACTGTAAAGAGGTGTTCTCTTTTCTCATGCAGCAGAAGTAGCCTAGAAGAGGTTCAATCAAAACTTTTCATAACTGCATAAGGGATAATATAATCTCCTGCTGACACGGTGCACGCTTTATTTAACATCACAACTGACGTAACATTTGAAAAACTCATAGTCAGATATTTTTGACGGCACTACAAGGAAATAACCCGGTTTATAAATAGTCATGTAAACGCGGTTTACATGTGTTGTCCGTTTACTGGTTTGCATGTAAACGGGGAAACCTGGTTATTTCAATAAGCTGATTTTTGGAGTTATCAGCTTACTGTTGTGTATGTAAACGCACCCACTGTCCGGTCTTGTCTAAGAGAAGGTACTAGGGCTAAGATATCAAGTGATCTCCAACGGCTCTCTACACCTACACCCCGTTACACTCTCTGGTGCTCAATAAACTGCTAACTAACATCTTTGTCTCCTGCAGTCTCTGTACCGGTGACAAGGTGATTGTCCTTACACCAATTCTCAAACCTTCCAATCTCTGAATGTCGTGTCTGATGGCAGATAAATAATAACGCAACACAATCCTCCGTGTCCTGTTGCAGAAAACTGCTTTCAGCTGTTACCCAGGTAAGCTCAAGATTAGTTTGAGCAAACTCTGATTTTTTGGGCTCAAGAAGGTGGACTGGTTTTTATCAGTGTTCATCACCATGGTAACTGACACTACAGGCTAACCTGGAGGCGGTTTTATTCTGGGTTAGAGATCGCAAATCCAAACTGAAACCAGCTTTGTGCAACAGGCAACAAGGATCCATTCTTCGTACGTCGCTAACTCATTTAGCTGGATTTGATTGTTGACGATTTGACATGATCTCGGATTGTTTGGTTCTTCGACGCTCATCCTGGACTTGCTGTCATAGCAACAGATCCATAAACTTAAATCTGCTCAAGAGCTTATTTCATATAAACAGGATTAGATCGCATCTTGAGGTGATACTTAAAATATATCCCAGCTACAGGTACTTTATTTACAAGAGTTCTTTACTGAACCAGGGGCAAGAATCATTTTAAATAATAATAATAATAATAGTATAAAAGTTTTTGGAAAATAATAGTATAATGTTGTGTAAAATGTGCATATAATACTATAGACATTGTCACTTGATTGAGATATATTTGTGACGGAATAATTACTTTATATAGTTGTATTTAGCCTGACGTGGTCGTACTCAATTCTAGTCAGAATATGAGTCTGATGCTCCATTGGGCTGTGATTATGGGGCGCGGTTCAACCCAACCAGGAAAAACATCAATTGGACAGACCGACAACCAATCAGAGTAACGAAACGACGCATCGCGTTAGTTGTCAAATGTCAACAGAGCTCAACGTGTTGCCAAGTCCAAGTTTTTTTCCATGGGTTGTTTTCTATGTCCGCGGTTTGAAGCGACTGTTATATGATATATAGACCCGTGAGTGGGAATTTTAGCAGGCAACCTTGCCAAACCCTTTTTACAACTGATCAATCAAGATGGCCAAATGATTTCCTGCTCAAAGGGCCTTGCTATAGATTTTGGAAGAGAGTGAAGCTTTTAATAATGTAGAGATAGGGTGGCGAACGTCAGTCCTGGAGATCCACAGTCCAGCGTAGTTTTTCTTCAACCCAAATCAAACACACCTGATCAAGCTACTCAAGGCCTGAAGGGTTACTAGAAAGCACAGGCAGGTGAGTTTTATCAGGGCTGGAACTAAACTCTTCAGGACCGAGGCTCTCCAGGACCGGAGTTCGCCTCCCCTGCTGTAGAGGAAGAGCTTTCAGAGTGTCAGGATCACATTTCTGAACACTCAGAGTCTGACAGTGAGTTTGAAGAAGAGGAGGAGATTGAGCATTAGCTCGTTCCAAAACGAAGAAGAGCTTTCACCTTTCACTCTGCCTTCACTCTGTCCTCCTCCTGTCTGGGCCTGCTGTTAGTATGTGTGTGTGTGTGTGTGTGTGTGTGTGTGTGTGTGTGTGTGTGTGTGTGTGTGTGTGTGTGTCCTGAATGGGTAAAATTGGTAAAATTTCTAATGAAGATCAAATAACCAAAATCAAAATCAATAGCTTCATTTGTAAAATTGTAAAATTATTTCCACTAATATATTGACTATAATGATTTCCTTTTTTTAAATTACATTTTATTAAAAAACAAAGAAAAAGTGAGTAACACTTTAATACCTAAATGTGATCTAACAAAAGTAAAGGGCAAATGTTAACCATGTGGTCTTTATATAGCTTGTAATTGGGATGAAGTAAACATCTGTTGAGTATTTTAGCATACAATTATTTGATTGTATTGAATTAAATAACAACAAATGCAGCGTGTCCACTTTTTTCTTACTTTCTATTTTGTGCATCGCAACAATATTTTGCTGCACATCAAAACTATATTCTTTGGTTTTATATATTCTCATTGTGATGTGTGATTAAGGGAATTTGAACTTTTTCTTCCCTCATATTAATAGTCTTCTGAAACGGGAAGCCATGGCTGGATGTTTTCATTCTGGTGTGCTTAAAACTGTAAATATGAATGGGAATATACTTCAGACATCTTTAGAGATTTTACTCATAATAATGTCTTGGGGTACCAATATTTGTGGCCAATGCACATTAGAGAGTAACATTTATTCCATAATGATACAGTTCCTCAATCCACCACGTTTATTAAGTGGCTTTGTTATTAATTTGATATTATTGATTATAGCAGCCCTGTGGATCTACAGCAATTTGAGCTCCTGCATAATTTAGACACACAGACATTGAGTATAAGTAACTAAACATTTCATCCTGCAATGCATGATAATGGATTCATTTCTGGATTAGATCAGTGGATCAGATCACTACACAATTATATCATCATCAATACATCATCTCATGATCATCTTTCTCACCGCTTTTTCCTATAATAAAAAGATGCTTTACTGCTAAAAAACGAACAGTTGAATGAAATGTAATGAAATATGACTAGAACAATAACACTCATTCATTTCTCCTGTTTCACGTCAGAGATGTAAATATTGTTCATACTGACCATTTAAATGTGGCGTGACATAAACAAATGATTTATGAGGATGTGCTTACATGGAAATATGTTAATGTTTAATAAGCAAACATCTCTACAATAAGACTAATTCTTAAAAATGAAAACTCTCTCAAACCCCAAAACTTCAACATGGTGTGTGTCCCATTGGGTAATCAGAAGTTCTACACACTCGTTGCCCATTTTAACACAAATACAAGGAAAATGTCACATAAGAAGACAAATTATGAAGAGCAAAGATCGCACGTGTGGATGGACAGGCATACATGTCAAGATGAAGAGATGTAACACGAGTTACAGTCCAGCAATATCAGTAAAGCAGCTGATTAATTATTAAAGTTAAAATATACATTTTGAATGTCCATATTTATTTGATTAAGGTCCATATATAATAATACTGTCTGACACTGATGCAATATGCAAATATAGAGAAAGAAAGAACAAACACAAATAAGGAGGAAGTAAATATGAAAATGAGTTTTCGAGAAATAACCAAATGATGTGATGCGCTGAATGAAGGATGAGAGCAGATATAATAATCACGTAGTTTAAAGCTGCAGACAGAAACATCAGACTCAGGACAGAAACACACAACCTCTAAAGTAAGAACAACTCACATGATCATTCTTCACACACAATTAGACTCTGAGATGATCATATTGTCTGAATGATTGTGAATTGAGTTATATATGCTTATTATGTTTTAATGTAAGATGAATATGAGATTTTTCAATGTGTTTCTTCCTCAGAAATGGAGCAAACTCTATATTTGGTTCTTCTTCTCATTGGTGAGTGTGTCTGTAGTTTTATTTCTGGTTTATAGTTTCATCAGGTTTGACCCTGTTATGAAAAGCATTAAATCAAACCCTCTCTTTCACAGCTCTCTGCTCCGTATCTGAATGTGTTCAGCGTCAGTATCACTTTATAAACGAGAAGAAGACCTGGACTGAAGCTCAGAGATACTGCAGAGAGAATTACACAGATCTGGCCACCGCTGACAACATGAACGACATGATCGAGCTGAAGAAGAGTGTGACTGGAGGTGTTGAGTATGTCTGGATTGGGCTGCAGAGGACGACGAGTGTTAATAAATGGCAGTGGTCTTCAGGTGATCCTGAGCTCTATCTGAACTGGGGATCTGGACAACCTGACGGCAGCGATTGTGGATATATGTCAAATGGATTGTTTTATAATTATCTCTGTAGTACTTCTCTTCCGTTCATCTGCAACAACAGTGAGTGCAACTATTTAAAATTACCTTTTATAGATTCAACATTTACCAAATACAACCGCTCCAGAATGTTTTCTACTAACACTTTATTATTAACTTATATATTACAAGTAGGGAAGGCAATTTCTGAAAGGCCACACTGTAAAATCCAACAGTTGATCCAACAACACAACAGTCAAGTTAAGACAAAAAAACAATCTGTTCACACACACACACACACACACACACACACACACACACACACACACACACACACACACACACACACACACACACACTCACACACACACACACACACACACACACACAGTCACACACACTCACACACACACACACACACACACACTCACACACAGTCACACACACACACACACACACACACACACACACACACACACACACACACACACTCACACACACACACACACACACACTCACACACAGTCACACACACACACACACACACACACACACACACACACACACACACGTCTTGTTTACTCAGAAAATCTGGTAATAATTGGGAAAAATGGTAGTTAATAGTGGTAATGTTGAACTGCACTTATGAAGCATTTATTTATTTTTGTTAATGTTAATTTCAACATTTACTAATACATTATTAAAATCATATTAACATTAGTTAATGCACCGTGAACTAACATGAACAAACCATGAACAGCTGTATTTTTATTAACTAACGTTAACAAAGATAAACAAATACAGAAACAAATGAACTGCTCATTGTTAGTTCATGTTAGTTAATACATTAACTGATGTTAACTAATGATCTTTATTCTAAAGGGTTTCCAAAAACGGTAACACTTTAGAATACTGTTTCTTACTTAATTCATAACTAATAAAGAGTTACTGCAGTACTAATGAATAATTCTTCATTAACACTCAAATCACTAATATTAACTACTAAGGAATGAGTGTTAACTAATCAATATGTAATAGCATTTTTTAATTGTGTTAAGTATCAATTAGTTAATCAGTAACTATTCAATTCAGTTATGCCTCCTTAAGAACTACTATTAAGTAACTACTAATTCAGCTTCACAAGGAATAACTATTAAGTAACTACTAATTAACAGTGATGCACAGTATCAGATCGAGGACCTTTCTTCTTCTTTAGTACTAATGTTGTTCGATAAATGTACTACTGTTATGTGTACTATATGTAAATATTCATTTACATTCACTCGCAAATGTGCCGATTAATGTTTCTGTCTGTGTGTGTCCCCACGCTATAATGTTGCAGTTCTGGCAGCATTAAATCAGAGAAAACTATTCTAGTGAAAGAGTACACAGATTCATGAGTGCACATGCAGAGTGCACAAAATGTGAGCGCACACGCAATTTCTGTGAGTCCAGTTTTGTGTGAGAGATTCCGCTTGTAAGCAGAGATTCGTTGCTTGTGTAAGGGTGGATCGCCTACAGTGGTTCTGACTGCAGGGTTGCCGAACGACTAAAGAAACGTTATCAGCGTGATGGTAGAAAACTGCACATTTCTTGTCTATAACCACCCACTGCAACTTATACCAACGACGGAAATAAGCGCAGTTACAATAGCAAAATATGTGGGAGAGCGTTGCTTTAATGTGACTATATTGTATTGCAATAAGGAGCACTTCAAAGTCAATACCAAATCAAAACTAGTTAGCAAATCATTTCTAATTGAAATAATTTAATGACAAAATCCGGTTATGGTTACACATAAAATAGTTAAAAAATAGATGAATGAGATGATAAAACTTATACCATTAATCGTACCCAGCATGTTTAGAATGTTACCTGAGAGATAGGGAGAGATAGAGAGAGATAGAAAGATAGAAAGAGAGAGAAAAGAGAGAGCAAAGAGAAGAGCCAAACCGAGAACAGGACAGCGTCAGAGGAAAGAGACCCCCAGAGAGAAGAGAAAAGCCCCCGAGCAACAGTTACAATCTTCTTTTATCCATCCCTTGACCATGTGACTGAAACCCTGAGACATTCAAACTGACCAATCAGACCAGACTTCCCCCACTGTACTACAGGTGTGGCACCATTTGGCCTACAGGCCCTCAACATCTCTTTGTCTTTAGGAATCCCAAACAGCCCCACTGATAAGAGAGAGGGGGGTGGAAAACAGTAAAACAAATGTCTTTGTTCAATGAAAAATATCAAATATCTTTGATTATTTTGGATTCTTTCACTTGTAAACTTGATGTGCTCTGGCGGTACAATATTAATACTACATTAATGAGGATGTTGATGATTTCTTTTCTTTTTTTATGTAAGTATTGTCTGCAACGGAACCCCATCCCCAATCTAAGTGCCTTGCCAACATGGCTCAGGCATTTTATGTTTATGTGATACCAAATGATTTCTGTATTTAAGGCAATGACTGAGGGGAAAATGAGAATACAGGGAACCTATGAGAAAAAAGAAAAAAGAATTACCAAATAGTTCTCAAGGAGTTACTTAGAACCTGGAACAGTATTCTAAAGTGAAAACATAAGGAACCCAATCATAATTAATGAATTATTTATGCTCCACCGCTGCTCTTATTCACATCCAAACCATAAATCAGTGTAAGAATAATGAACAAACTGACTCATGAATCTGTTTCTGTTCTTAAAGTGAGCACAGGACTCGTCTTAGTCGATCAGATGAAGAACTGGAGAGACGCTCAGAGTTACTGCAGACAGAATCACACTGATCTGGTCAGTGTGAGGAACCAGAATGAGAGTCAACAGATTCAGATGTTCATCAGTAGTTATCAGTTATCTGGATCATGGGTCTGGATCGGTCTGTTCAGAGACTCATGGCAGTGGTCAGATCAGAGTGACTCCTCATTCAGATACTGGGATTCTCCTGAACCTAATAATTATGGAGGTAATGAAAACTGTGTAGTGATCAAACCGAAGGATCAGGGACACTGGAATGATGGCTCTTGCAGCAAACAATTTCCTTTTGTGTGTTATGAAGGTGAGCAGATCCTCTCAAACACACACAATCCATCCATCACCTCCAGATATCTTAAAGTTCACGCTACATGTCTGACATGACAGATTCCTCCACAGTAGGGTTGGGTATCATTTGGGTTTTTTTAAGATACCGGTGCCTAAATTATGCCTGAACCGATACTTTTAATTTTAAAAAAGAGCCACAAAACGATGGTGGATGACATTAAAGAATGAATTTTTATTGATTTAAAAAAAATCTTTAAATTTAACAATTTATTAAAAGATTAAAGTATACTTATATAAATATAAATAGATACAAAACACAAATTACTTAACAAATTCACAGTTAGCTAAGCCACCTAAACCAACTACAATAGGCCTAATTTAACGCTAAATAAGTTACAGCACTAATAACAGTCAAATAGCAGGTATTCTTGGTCTGCTACAATCCAGTTCAGCATTATTTTGCTTTAATAAGACCATATTCTCTGGCTAAGTATTTTAGAACCCATTGCCTTATTGTTTCCAAGGCGATGTGTCATGCTTCTCACGTGACACACACCAGACACAATAACGCTGTATGACAGCTCAGCTGTGGCGGTTTTATGTTTATGTTTATTTTTTATTCAAAATATTCACAAACTTGTTATCTATGTCATGAACAATCTGGTATTTTGATTTTCAAATATATGTAAGTGAATGTGTTTTGTCATAATGATCATAGTAACGTAATGTGCATCTGATTTGAATAAAACACATATATAACTGTCAGAAAGGATTGTTATTGCAGCTTCCATAGACATCAGCGTGTTTTTTGCTATTACTTATGTAATTTTAATGTCTGAAACCTAAATAAGCATTATGTGGTTAAAAACACTGAATGATATGTGACGAGTGCTGAGCGCGTCTGTTTCTGGCTCAGCGCCAGCCAAAGCACGAGAGCACATTTAAACTTAAGTAGGCGGCACCGAAATACCGAAATGAGGACCCGAAATCTGTGTTCTGATTCGGTCCGGTATACCGGTTATATAGCTACTGATGCCATAAAAGCACCAGGTTTTGGTACCCAACCCTACTGCACAGTCTTTGTTCTGCCTGTTCATTCTCTCTCTAGTTTTAGCTTGTCCAGTTTTTGGCAGGGCTGGACTGGAGCTAATATTCGGCCCTGGCAAACCCAGCCCATCCGGCCCATGAGTTTCCCGTGAATGTATTTGCTGGGTTTAGGGCCTTAAATTCGAGCAAATGAATACAGCTAAGACAGGGACAAATAATGATGGATATTATCGAGTTTACTGCCAATGCAGATAACAAACTTAATATTGCACCTTTGTCACAAAGAAATGCACTTAACAGTAAAGCACTGATTTTGAGCTAGGATGCAGTAAAGTAAATGTACTGCTTTTAAATGATGTCAGCTGCTTGTAAATGGTCACATTTTGGGATTGAACTACACCTTTAAAATCAATCATATTTTTCAAGAGTAAACACCTAATTTATGAAAGACAATGATATGTATCTTTCATGAGGTTCTCATTGATATAACATTTAGTAAAATGTCATTAGATCTTGTCACGTCTAAACACGAAGTAAAACTGGTGCGAGGACTCAGGTGCAGAGAAAGATAATTTATTACAAAATAAACATAAACTCAAAACAAAACCCACAAGGGGGAAAAACACAATCATAAAACATAAACCAAAGACTCAAACCAAAGGAATCACGGGGAACTGGGAGACGTAGACGAGACATACACAAGGATCCAACACAGACTGACAAACACAAGGAGATTATAAAGGGAACAAACAAGGCAGATAATGAGGGAGAACAGGTGGGGCAAATAAACCAATAATCAGATAACAAGAAGGGCGGGGTTGACAGTAGCACATGCAAGACATGACAAAACCCACATGTGCACACAAGACAGGACAGGCATGTGACATTACCCCCTCCTTAAGGAGCGGCTACCAGACGCTCCACTAGGGACGGGCGGGACAGACCAGGGCGGGGCGGGAGGGACAGACCAGGGCGGGGCGGGAGGGACAGACCAGGGCGGGGCGGGAGGGACAGACCAGGGCGTGACGGGAGGGACAGACCAGGGGGGCACGGGAGGGACAGACCAGGGGGGCACCGGAGGGACAGACCAGGGGGGCACCGGAGGGACAGACCAGGGGGGCACGGGAGGGACAGACCAGGGGGGCACGGGAGGGACAGACCAGGGGGGCACGGGAGGGACTGACCAGGGGGGCACGGGAGGGACAGGGGAAACAGACAAGGAAGGAACAGACAAGGGAGGGGTCAACAAGGGACACATGAGGAAAACAAAAAGTTCAGGCACCCAGGGCGGCGCGGGCATGGCAGGGCGCCTCGGCGGCGCGGGGAGAGCAGGACGCCTCGGCGGCGCGGGGAGAGCAGGACGCCTCGGCGGCGCGGGGAGAGCAGGACGCCTCGGCGGCGCGGGGAGAGCAGGACGCCTCGGCGGCGCGGGGAGAGCAGGACGCCTCGGCGGCGCGGGGAGAGCAGGACGCCTCGGCGGCGCGGGGAGAGCTGGACGCCTGGGAGGCGCGGTGAGAGCTGGACGCCTGGGAGGCGCGGTGAGAGCTGGACGCCTGGGAGGCGCGGTGAGAGCTGGACGCCTGGGAGGCGCGGTGAGAGCTGGACGCCTGGGAGGCGCGGTGAGAGCTGGACGCCTGGGAGGCGCGGTGAGAGCAGGACGCCTGGGAGGCGCGGTGAGAGCAGGACGCCTGGGAGGCGCGGTGAGAGCAGGACGCCTGGGAGGCATCTCCGGCCCAGCGGCGTCACCCAGGGACCACCGGAACACAGTCCACCGGCATAGGGACCACCGGAACACGATCCACCGGTACAGGGACCACCGGAACACGATCCACCGGCACTGGGACCACCGGAATACGATCCGCCAGTATAGGGACCACCGGAACACGATCCGCCGGCATCGGGACCACCGGAACACGATCCGCCGGCAGCGGGACCACCGGAACACGATCCGCCGGCAGCGGGACCACCGGAACACGATCCGCCGGCAGCGGGACCACCGGAACACGATCCACCGGCAGCGGGACCACCGGAACACGATCCACCGGCAGCGGGACCACCGAAACACGATCCACCGGCAGCGGGACCACCGGAACACGATCCACCGGCAGCGGGACCACCGGAACACGATCCACCGGCAACGGGACCACCGGAACACGATCCACCGGCAACGGGACCACCGGAACACGATCCACCGGTAACGGGACCACCGGAACACGATCCACCGACACAGGGACCACCGGAACACGATCCACCAGCAACGGGACCACCGGAACAGGGTGCGCTAGAACTGGGGCCACCGGAACTGGGACCACTGGAGTGGGGGCAGAGGAAGCCTTTCTCCTCCTACGCCTCGGGGCCACTGGAGCAGGGACCACCGATCTTGGGACTGCCAGGGCAGGGGCCATCTCCCTGGCAGCTCTCTCCTGCTGGCAGGCGATAGCTTCCACCATTGCCTCAAATGTGCCTCCGTCATATGCCCTTCTGAGCCACCACTCCATGGGCTCATCTAGGGCATGATTAAAAAGGTCCTTGAGTGCAGAGTCACTGAGCCTCAGCCCCTTGGCTGTCTCCAGGAACTTCTTTGCAAAATTCCTAATCTCCATTCCCTCCTGGTGAAGTAGGTGGAGGACTCGAAACCGTAGAATCCGCTCATAGTAAGAACAGGTGGTGAGCGATTCCGGGATCGAGTCCTCTCTCTGCTGAGTCCTCAACATGGTTGGATCCTTCTGTCACGTCTAAACACGAAGTAAAACTGGTGCGAGGACTCAGGTGCAGAGAAAGATAATTTATTACAAAATAAACATAAACTCAAAACAAAACCCACAAGGGGGAAAAACACATAATCATAAAACATAAACCAAAGACTCAAACCAAAGGAATCACGGGGAACTGGGAGACGTAGACGAGACATACACAAGGATCCAACACAGACTGACAAACACAAGGAGATTATAAAGGGAACAAACAAGGCAGATAATGAGGGAGAACAGGTGGGGCAAATAAACCAATAATCAGATAACAAGAAGGGCGGGGTTGACAGTAGCACATGCAAGACATGACAAAACCCACATGTGCACACAAGACAGGACAGGCATGTGACAGATCTATTAAAAATTTCATAAAACAATTAAAGTGAAAAAAACGTTGTCCTTAATTTGTGGGATTCAGGCTTTAAAGCTGTTTTGTTGAATTATAATGACATTTTAACTGAGTTTAACTGTAGGCCAGTTTCATTTTACTGTAAGATCATAGCAGTCACAAGTAAAACCGTGCTCCTCCTCATTGCCATGGGTATATGGGCTCTAAAACATATAAACCATATATAATAAACTATTGAATTTGTAATAAAAAATATGTAAACACATGTAGAAAATACAAAAACAGCCTATAGCTATTAAAGTTATTTATATTCCGCAATATTAATGTAATAATAGCAGCATTTTTAATAAAACGTTTCTTCCAAAACACCTTCACTGTTAGTAGCTGCAAGGTGAATTGTGGTTGTGCTAAAGTGACATGTTTGTAGTGTGTGTATTGCTGTTTTCCACTTTACCTCTTCATGCATTTAAATACTCGCGCCTGTTTACAGCTGATTCGCCACAGAACCTGTAATGTTCGCATTTTACACGAAAAAATGGGAATCACACTTTATAAAACAAAATTCTGAGTCAAAGTGCCGTATATCACTGTATAGAGCAGAAATGCAGCATGCGTATACGTTCGTCAGCGGCTGGGTTGTGCGTATATTCGCCTTTTGCAGTTCCATGCGCCATGTGCTCAAATAAAAATAAAAAATAGAAAAAAGCGCCTAATATGTATCAGCCTCAAAGTGCGTCGGCCCACCGGGAAAATGGCTGGTATGCCAGATTACCAGTCAAGTCCAGCCCTGGTTTTTGGTTTTGGTACACTTTATGGTAAGGGAACATAATGATCATAAATTCTAGCAATAATTCATGAATAAAAGTCTTTCATTCATGACTTCACGGATGAACAACACCTTAATTAAAACATTAACTAAGGTGAGTAAATCATCATACATTATGGTTTATTACACATGATCATGATGCTTTCTATGTTCACAAAAAAAGAATAAAGCTATGGTTATGGTACATGGATCATTATGAATTCAGTCATGAATAAAACATTAATTCATGTCATTTCACAATTATGCCATCATTAATAACACATCATCATTGTTTCAAAGGACCATGTCACTGCTTTAGTTGAGGGGCCACAAACATGATGAAGTCATGAGAAGCTAATGCTTAGTTAATGATGACTGTGTGAGTGTGTGTGTGTGTGTGTGTGTGTGTGTGCGTGTGTGTGCGTGCGTGCGTGTGTGCGTGCGCGTGTGTGTGTGTGTGTGTGTGTGTTGTGATGATGAAGTCATGAGAAGCTAATGCTTAGTTAATGATGACTAACGTTACTGTATTATAATGTCAGCAGAATTCCTGTGCTGTGTGCTGAGCCTGGGGCCAGTTCTGGGCTCTGACCATTGACCTGCAGACTACTATGAAGAAGACATGAACATGCCTAACTCAGAGATCATGATTAATAAAAAACTTTAGTTAATCACATTAACTGATATACTGGTCTGGCCTGTGCTTTCATTAGGTAACGTGGATTTTTGTATATTCCTTTAAAAAATCATGAGTTCACACTTACAATATCCACATTAAACAGAGTAAAGGTTATGCGTGTTTGGCGTGCTGTCTGTGTTACATGTATGCCTGTTTTGTCTTTCTTGATTAAGATTATATCACTCTGTTTCTCCCCAGTTTGATGATCAGTTATGTCTTTCACCTGCACCTCCTTATCTGCCCTGTATATAAGCTTTTAGTTCTTCCCCAGTGATTGTTGGTTATCGTTCATGTGTTACGTGTAAAGGCTTCAATATACTCCGCAAGAACAAAAAAAAAAGTTCTCACTCCCAGGGCTCCAAAATTATGACATTTTGTTCTAGCATTTCTAGTTTGGGAGTTCTCGCAATATCATCCAACTGCGGCCACAAATGGGCGTTATCGTGCTAGTGGGAGTTTCCGTTTTCGCAGACTGGAACGCTCACTTCTTCTTCACCTCTTTTGCTGAACTGCTAGTTAACATGTTCAACATTTGCCGCTAGTTAATTTTTCTCAAACAGAAAATCAGAAATTCAAAATAAGAGATTAAAATAAGATCTAGCATCTTGCAACATGACATCATGACTAGAGGTCGACGGATAGTGGATTTGTGGATTTTACCGATACCATTAGCTAGGGTGGACCACGCTTGCCGATAACCGATTAATCGACCGATAGTTTTTAAAAAGATTCTAGATTAAAATAATAATGAAAACAATAATAATAATAATAATAATAATAAATAACAAATAAAAAAAAACACAAAACAATGCTAAACTTTATTACAAGAAATAAAAAAACAGTACTGAACCATGAAAATGTTCGAAATTGCATATTTAAATATGAATATATTAAAATTACAAGTTCTAACAGAAAAACATCTACAGTAAATAACTAAAACATTAAATATTACAAATAAATGTTTCTTTAGCTATAACCTAGAAACATGTAAGTGAATGTCAGGTAACAGACTGCAAGTCCCATTTGTTAACAAGGATTTATTAGCTTATTTACAGTATTGTTCAAAATAATAGCAGTACAATGTGACTAACCAGAATAATCAAGGTTTTTAGTATATTTTTTATTGCTACGTGGCAAACAAGTTACCAGTAGGTTCAGTAGATTGTCAGAAAACAAACAAGACCCAGCATTCATGATATGCACGCTCTTAAGGCTGTGCAATTGGGCAATTAGTTGAAAGGGGTGTGTTCAAAAAAATAGCAGTGTCTACCTTTGACTGTACAAACTCAAAACTATTTTGTACAAACATTTTTTTTTCTGGGATTTAGCAATCCTGTGAATCACTAAACTAATATTTAGTTGTATGACCACAGTTTTTTAAAACTGCTTGACATCTGTGTGGCATGGAGTCAACCAACTTGTGGCACCTCTCAGCTGTTATTCCACTCCATGATTCTTTAACAACATTCCACAATTCATTCACATTTCTTGGTTTTGCTTCAGAAACAGCATTTTTGATATCACCCCACAAGTTCTCAATTGGATTAAGGTCTGGAGATTGGGCTGGCCACTCCATAACATTAATTTTGTTGGTTTGGAACCAAGACTTTGCCCGTTTACTAGTGTGTTTTGGGTCATTGTCTTGTTGAAACAACCGTTTCAAGGGCATGTCCTCTTCAGCATAGGGCAACATGACCTCTTCAAGTATTTTAACATATGTAAACTGATCCATGATCCCTGGTATGCGATAAATAGGCCCAACACCATAGTAGGAGAAACATGCCCATATCATGATGCTTGCACCTCCATGCTTCACTGTCTTCACTGTGTACTGTGGCTTGAATTCAGAGTTTGGGGGTCGTCTCACAAACTGCCTGTGGCCCTTGGACCCAAAAAGAACAATTTTACTCTCATCAGTCCACAAAATGTTCCTCCATTTCTCTTTAGGCCAGTTGATGTGTTCTTTGGCAAATTGTAACCTCTTCTGCACATGCCTTTTTTTTAACAGAGGGACTTTGCGGGGGATTCTTGAAAATAGATTAGCTTCACACAGACGTCTTCTAACTGTCACAGTACTTACAGGTAACTCCAGACTGTCTTTGATCATCCTGGAGGTGATCATTGGCTGAGCCTTTGCCATTCTGGTTATTCTTCTATCCATTTTGATGGTTGTCTTCCGTTTTCTTCCACGTCTCTCTGGTTTTGCTCTCCATTTTAAGGCATTGGAGATCATTTTAGCTGAACAGCCTATCATTTTTTGCACCTCTTTATAGGTTTTCCCCTCTCTAATCAACTTTTTAATCAAAGTACGCTGTTCTTCTGAACAATGTCTTGAACGACCCATTTTCCTCAGCTTTCAGATGCATGTTCAACAAGTGTTGGCTTCATCCTTAAATAGGGGCCACCTGATTCACACCTGTTTCTTCACAAAATTGATGACCTCAGTGATTGAATGCCACACTGCTATTTTTTTGAACACACCCCTTTCAACTAATTGCCCAATTGCACAGACTTAAGAGCGTGCATATCATGAATGCTGGGTCTCATTTGTTTTCTGAGAATCTACTGAACCTACTGGTAACTTGTTTGCCACGTAGCAATAAAAAAAATACGAAAAACCTTGATTATTCTGGTTAGTCAGCTAGCTTACATGAATGATATGCAATATACATTTGCACCGTGTAATAATTGTTGAGCAATACAATTGTATCTTAATCATTCATGTTAGCTCATAGTGCATAAGAAAGGTTAACAGATACAAATAACAATGAATAATACTTCTACAGCATTTATTAACGTTACTTAATGATACAAATGGAATATTGGATATAATGTATTATAATGGATTATTGTATTGTATTAAGTGTTATTTCATATAAATCCATACAGTTTGCTTTTTTTAGAACATTTGACGGTTTTCTTATCAAAATAACAAAATATGTTTTGAAATCGAATGTGTTTCTGATGTGTTTATATTTCTGTCGGATGCCTGACCATCAGTCTGGTTTCTTACATCACTAGTTGTTACATCGCTTAAACTGCTTGAGGTAAATGTTACTGCTAATGTTAGCGTCCTCTCAGCCTTGACGACAAAGCAAAGTACATCCATACTGCTGTTCTTTCGCTGCTAAAGCATCTAGTCACCAAACAATTACTTTATAATGATTTGGCAACATGTACTGAAGTGTTCTGTATTCATACCGTTTCCCTTTCCGTGTTTTAAACGCGCGTCAGATGTGTCAGCGCTCTGTGTAGGGTGTGCTGTGAAGCGCGCGGCCTCACGTGTCCTCACGTGTTAATGTAAACAGTGATAGTTTTTTATTTGGCCTCTAGAGGCCGCTCTCGCGCTATATAATGCCAGCAGACCCTTCTCAGAGCTCTCGTAGGCTACTGTGTAAAGACAGCAGCCTTCTCAGCCGCTCCCGCAATAGACGCAAACCGGAAAAACTATCGGTATTGATTTTTGACGATAACCGATTGTTCCACCAATCAGCTATCAAATCCGATGAATCGGTTGACCTCTAATCATGATTTTGCGTAAACATACACATACAAGTGGCGTGTTATCTGTACCCATTTTGAGCTATCCGCATGTATGTCTATGCTTAAACAAACCATTGTGTGCGTGTGTGTTTCCGCGTGTATGTCTATGCCGAAAGAACCATTATGTGTGTGTGTCCACAATGTAAATGGATTCATAAACGTACTAAATGATGTTCCCTTTCAGTCGGTCACGTTCGACGTACGTCAGAACTGAACCGACGAATGGGATCTTACTTTAGAGACCAATCCTACTTCGAGCATCTAACAACGAGCCAATGAAATTTGGCATGCGTTCACGCATTCCACGCTCCGCCCCGCAGCGCGGGTATAAATAGGAAGTGGAATGGTAGATCAGCGCTTTCTACTTCGGAGCCGAGCAGTGCTTACTGTTTCCTACGAAGAGTGTCTGACTACGAGTCAAAGAGTGTTGAGTGAGAGAGTCTGCCAGTGCGGGTGATACGGCGCGTCAGTGAGAGACCGTCTGATCAGTGATCAAGCGATCTAAAGGAGCTTGTTGGTTCGCTGAGCGTTTCCCATACAAACTGTTGGTTCGCTGAGCGTTTCCCATACAAACTGTTGGTTCGCTGGGCGTTACACACACACAAATACACATCACTGAGAGCTCACACAGGCTTGCAGAACGAACTGTGTGGAGCCGCGGTCATCTCCCTGAGTGCTTCAGCACACTAAAAGAGCAGCTTTCCATTCACAAAAGAGCAACACGGTTTGACCCTGCGTCTTTTTCAAGATGTCATTCAAACCGTGTATTCCTGGTATGCAACTGTTTCCTGTCCTCTTTGACGGCCACGAGCGCATGTGAGATTGCGATCGTGGGTGATTCATGTTCTGTTAAAAGAACATGGTCACGTCGGCGCGTTGTTCGTCTCCCCCTTCTCATAAAGGGCTCGAGTGTTCAGCACGCCGTGTGCCGTCGAGTGGGCGGCTGACAGCGGTGGTTGTCACAACAACCGGCGCGCGTCAGTCGGCGCTCTAGATGCGCAGTCGAGACTATGAAACCTCAGATGGGGTCGAGTCCCTTCGCCTATCCCCCGATCTAGTTCATTTCTAGTCTTACTGGAAAAGGGCTACTTTGGCTGATAAGCGCTGGTGGCCTAAGGATTACAGTGGGGATTCCCCGCCGGGTAAATCCCCTCGGGCCCCCACTCCTCTATCGCATCAAAAGCATGCTGAGACTCTGTTCGTGGGTGGTACGGATTCTCTCATGAGAACACGACCACGTCAGGGCATTGTTCGCCTTGCCTTCTTCATAGAGGCTTGAGCGCTCAGTGCGCTGTGTGCCGTTCTGACGGCCACGTTCACTGTCTCGCATGCCTGCTGGTAGTTGAAGGTGGAATCGCTGATCCTAAAGAGAAAAGGGCTTAGCGTTTCATTTTTGGCTCTGGCAGAGGACAGATGTCAATTGCTGCATCGGAGAGAGGGAAATATGGAGGGTCAAAAGGGCCAAAAATGAGACAAAAAAAAAAAAAAAAAAAGTTTCATTGTTTTCCCTCTCTCACTGCCCTCTGCCCTGCACGCATGAGGGTAGTCCCAGCCCAGGGGTTGTGCAGGAACTGCGTGCGGTGTTGGACCTCGCCCTATGGGCGATGAAAATCACTGCACGCTCCCTGGGTCAGGCGATGTCCACACTAGTGGTCCAGGAATAGGGCTAACCTGGCAGATATGCGCAAGAAAAGCCTGTCTGTCGGGCTGGCCTCCTCGGCGGCACCATCGAGAACTTTGCCCAGCAGTTCTTGGTGGCCCAAGAGCAGACGGAGGCGTTGCACCAGGGGGCCGACGACCAGCATCCCCTCCTGCGTCCGCCTCCACCCTGCTAGAGCCGAGCAGCAGCCTCCACTGGAGGAGCAGGGTGCCGGACGCGAGGGACGCCCAACCCGTCCAGGGCCCGCTAACCGGCAGGCAAGCGCAAGGGGACGCGGCCCTGAGACGGGCCGGCTAGGGAGAACAGGAGCTGCTCGGGGGAGACGATGTTCGCATCCCTCCCCCACCCCCCCGGAGGAGGACCGGGGGGCCCTGACTGGTTTCGGTTCTGCCACTGGCTCTCCGGAGTCCAGCGGTACCCACATTTTAAGAGCAGTTTCCTCTCTCTCTGGGCCTCAAGTTACTCCTTACTCATGAAGACCCCATGATTTTATATCATGGGGTCTTCAGCCCGTGGTCCAACACTTCGTTTCTCCGGGCCTGGGTGCCCCTAGAACAAGTGTCCAGGCATGCTGTGCTATTCACAGATGCCTCCGCCACCGGCTGGGGGGCCACGTACAACGGGCATGCAGTTGCTGGTCTGTGGACGGGGCCGCAATTGCATTGGCATATCAATTGCCTCGAGTTCTGGCAGTACACTTGGCACTCCGCCGCCTCAAGGGGCCGCTGCGTGGCAAGCATGTACTGGTCCGTACGGACAGCACCACGGCCGTTGCGTACATCAACCGTCAGGGTGGTCTACGCTCCCGTCGTTTGCTCCAACTCGCCCGCCACCTCCTCCTGTGGAGTCAGAAGCAGCTGAGGTCGCTTCGGGCCATTCATGTCCCTGGTGTGCTGAACCAGACAGCCGACGAGCTCTCTCGTCAGCCGACACCTCCGGGAGAGTGGCGACTCCACCCCCAGGCGGTCCAGCTGATATGGGACCAGTTCGGAGCCGCACAGGTCGACCTGTTTGCCTCTCTGGACTCGACCCATTGCCAGTGGTACTATTCCCTGACCGGGGGTACCCTCGGCACAGATGCACTGGCGCACAGCTGGCCCCGGGACCTACGCAAGTATGCGTTTCCCCCAGTGAGCCTTCTTGCACAGACTCTGTCTAAGGTCAGGGAGGACGAGGAGCAGGTCTTGTTAGTTGCGCCGTATTGGCCCAACCGGACCTGGTTCCCGGAACTCACACTCCTCGCGACAGCCCCTCCTTGGCCGATTCCCCTGAGGAAGGACCTTCTGCCTCAGGGACGGGGCACGCTATGGCACCCGCGTCCAGACCTCTGGAATCTTCATGTCTGGTCCCTGGACGGGACGCGGAGGTTCTAGATGGACTACCACAAGCTGTCGTAGACACCATCGCTTCAGCTAGAGCCCCCTCTACAAGGCGCCTCTATGCTCTGAAGTGGAACCTGTTCGTTGAGTGGTGCGCTTCCCGCCGGGAAGACCCCCGAAGGTGTTCGATCAGTGTCGTGCTTTCCTTCCTGCAAGATGGGTTGGAGAGAAGGCTGTCTCCCTCCACCCTCAAGGTATATGCTGCAGCAATAGCAGCGTACCATGATGTAGTAGAAGGTAAGTCCGTGGGGAAGCACGACCTAATCGTCAGGTTCCTCAGAGGTGCGAGGAGACTAAATCCTCCTCGTCCATCCTCGATACCCTCTTGGGACTTAGCTCTAGTGCTCAGAGCACTTCAGAGCCCTCCCTTCGAGCCTTTGGCGTCTTGTGAGCTTAAGATCTTGTCAATGAAGACAGTGTTCCTGACGGCATTGGCCTCGATCAAGAGGGTAGGGGACCTGCATGCACTTTCGGTCAACGAATCGTGCCTAGAGTTCGGGCCAGGTAACTCTCACGTTGTCCTGAGATCCCGGCCCGGATATGTGCCCAAGGTTCCTACCACTCCCTTCCGGGATCAGGTGGTGAACCTGCAAGCGCTGCCTTCGGAGGAGGCAGACCCAGCCCTGGCTTTGCTGTGTCCGGTCCGCGCCCTTCGCGCTTACGTTGACCGGACCCAAAGCCTTCGGACCTCAGAGCAACTCTTCGTCTGTTACGGAGGCCAGCAGAAGGGAAAGGCTGTCTCCAAGCAGAGGTTAGCCCACTGGATAGTGGATGCTATAGTCTTGGCCTACCAGTCCCAAGACGTGCCTTGCCCGTTCGGTGTAAGAGCACACTCCACTCGGAGCGTTGCTTCTTCCTGGGCGCTGGCTCAAGGCGCCTCGCTGACAGACATATGTAGAGCTGCGGGCTGGGCGACACCTAACACGTTTGCTAGATTCTATAGCTTACATGTAGAGCCGGTATCTTCCCGCATCCTCGCCCCCAGTGGCCAGGAGCGTTAAGTGCCCGTTCTAAGTGTCGGCTTGCGAAACGCCACTCCCGCCCTCTGGGCCGGATACGTGCGTCTAATGTCTCCAGTTGTGTTCCCCGGGAAACCGGCTAACCCTGTCGAGCTCCTCCGTCACCCCTCCGGTGTCAGACGTTGCGGACCGTCTGACGCCAGGCCTGCACCCGTATGCTTGTGAAACGTGGCTGTAGGCTGGGTTCCATATGTAGCGGTTCCCTCACGGCAACCCCATATGTGTATTCTTCCACGGTACCAGCTACCCTTCGGGCTAGCCCCGTGTCTTTCCCTCAACAGAGCCCGCTCTGTCGTCTCTGGGCGTGTTCTTTCCCCCCTTCAATCAGGCTGGAACCACCCCAGAGACTGCCATATGTTGCACTACCCTGCCAGGTTAGTCCTTATGTGTACTCTGCCACCTCTCCTTCCCTGAAGGACATGGCCCCGCAGCGTACCCTCTCTCTCAAGAACGAGGTAGGCACGCTTTCCCAGCGTT
Source organism: Pseudorasbora parva (assembly GCF_024679245.1). NCBI lineage: Eukaryota > Metazoa > Chordata > Actinopteri > Cypriniformes > Gobionidae > Pseudorasbora > Pseudorasbora parva. Next base: position 67,507,695 of record NC_090172.1, on the reverse strand, counting down.
ATCCAATAGTCATTCTGAGTGGGTCTTGCAGAAACAGCAGTGACTGTACTCCCTGCTTGGAGCCCTGACTTCCGTACCATACTAGACGGTGCAGTGCGCTCAAGCAGGACGCTGGAAGGGCCAGCATCCTGGCGTTTTCCATAGGGATCCCATTCGTCGGTTCGGTTCTGACGTACGTCGAACGTGACCGACTGAAAGGGAACGTCTCGGTTACGTATGTAACCCTCGTTCCCTGAAGGAGGGAACGGAGACGTACGTCCCGTCGCCAGATGCTGTGCTTCCGCTGGGAGTCCGGTCACCTTTCGGCTCCTCAGCAGAAAAAGCGCTGATCTACCATTCCACTTCCTATTTATACCCGCGCTGCGGGGCGGAGCGTGGAATGCGTGATCGCATGCCAAATTTCATTGGCTCGTTGTTAGATGCTCGAAGTAGGATTGGTCTCTAAAGTAAGATCCCATTCGTCGGTTCAGTTCTGACGTACGTCTCCGTTCCCTCCTTCAGGGAACGAGGGTTACATACGTAACCGAGACGTTTTTTTGAAAATGTAAAAACGCAGAATGTGTCTTGTGATCGGTAGGTTTAGGGATCAGGGTTGGGTGTAGGCAATCGTTTTTGTGATTGACATGGCCAAATTAAATGTTTAGAATCGGTTGCAGGGCATTTCCGTTGAACTGGTTTGGGGGGGGGGAAATCATGCATATGACATCATACCCATGTGCCTTGAGAAACTCATCACGATTGGTTGATAAGACTCTACCAGGAACGTCCAATAGGCATTCTTGTTTCATGACGAGAACGCCCAAGCTGCAGCTGGACTCTTCTCAGTTCTCGCAGCTTGTTCTCGACACATCGCCAGAGCAGAACTTTTTCTTGCTGGTGTCTGAGAACTATTGTGTGATTGGTCAGACATTTAAAGTGGGCAGGGTTAATGCAGAGAAACGCAGATGATCGGCACCTGCTTTTCTCTTGAAGTATAAATGTAACTGGCCAGAACAAACTTTGTTCTTGTTCTTGCCACCTCGAGAAAACAAACTAATTTATTTGTTCTTGCAGAGTAAGTTCCAAGTATGAAACAAAGAGTGTTCCGGAGTTTAATGATTAAAATACCCGTTCCCTGTTCTCCTTTGTCTCCGTGCTCCACTGTATCAGTCTGGGTGAGGGCTCCGAGCTCTGAATTTTGGCCTGAACTCAGAGTAGCCTATTAATTCGGTTAATTATCTGAATGTGCTCCTCGTGATAAATAAAATAAATATAACAATTTCAAGTAGTCCAGTCAACCAATGTTTTTTGTGAACATAGAAAACATCATGATCATGTGTAATAAACCATAATGTATGATGATTTACTCACCTTAGTTAATGTTTTAATTAAGGTGACGTTCAGTCATGAAGTCATGAAGGAAAGACTTTGAATTCCTGTTAGTTCCTGATGATTCATGAGATATTAATGCATAAATCATGGATGAATTCATGATAATTAATGTACCCTTACCATAAAGCGTTACTGTGGTTTGTTTTGTGTCCAGATACTGGACTGATTCTGATCAAAGAGAACCGGACGTGGTCTGAAGCTCTGAGATACTGCAGACAGCATCATGTGGATCTGGTCTCGGTTCATTCAGTGAAGATACAGCGTCGTGTGATGAATGTGGTAAAAGAGGCGTCTACTGAGGAGGTGTGGTTGGGGTTACGTCACTCCCGCATTTTGGGCATCTGGTACTGGGTGAGCGGAGACACTGTGTGCTATCAGAACTGGGCTCCAGGGAACGGCAGCGACTGTGAGAATACAGGGAGATCTGGAGCAGTTCAGTCTGGAGGAGTCTGGATCAGCCGTCCTGAGACCGACAAACTCAACTTCATCTGCAGCAGATATCAAAAGTGAAGCATTTATTTTTTTGTTCTTTTATGACTGGCATATATACTTTTAACTGGCAAACACATTTTTGTACTGTTTAGAAATTAATTTCTGTAATGTAAGAGTATAAAATACTAATGTGTATTAAAACATGTGTATTATGTTTTAAAGACCCCATGATATAAAAACGAGTTTTCATATGTGGCTTTTAGAAACACTTAAAAAAAACTTATTTTTAACACACACACAACAACAACTGCAAGTCTTTATGAAAGGGTTGAATCATTATCACATGGATATTTTGGTTGCATTGTTCCCTTTTTACTAATTTTGCTAGAAGGTATTACCAAAAAAACTAAAACAAACTGTTGACCCTTTTATAATCTCCAACAAAATAATCCCAATAATGAAAGTTCATGAATAGGTTCACTGGACTCAACACAACAGTCCAGATGGAAAAATCAAGTTTCCTCACTGCAAAAAATAAAGTCTGCCTATAGGGGGAGAAAAATAATCTTCTTTTTGTTTGGGACGGAAACAAGAAACAAGATTTCAATCAGAAACAAGATTATTTTTCTCACCCCATTGGCAGATAATTTTGCCTGTTTTAAGCAAAAACTCACTTCATTTAGATTTGATTTTCAACAAAACAGGAAAAAATATCTTCTGTCATTTTACTGATCTAGTAAATGCATCTTGACTTAAGAATATATAGATATTTGGACTACTTATTTAGTAGAAAAAAAAAACTAAATAAGAAGAGCATTTTTTGCAATGCCCCAAACTAAGAAAAAACTAATCCTAAAACGTGTATTCCAGAGTAAAGCGTGCACCAATTAAATAGCTCAAAAGTCTAAAACACCCTGACTGATTGATTTTCACAGATCATTTTTGGATGGATGCTCTGGAGTTAGCAAACACACACACACACCGCTTCAAAATGGCCGCCCTTCTTTCCTATGGGCTGCCCCATTATAATAAAAGTCCTTTGAAACCAACAAATGTCCCCCATAATTCCCCCTCAAACTAAATCATACATGCACACATGCAGTTAAAAATATAATGGGTTTATGGGATCTTGGTATTCTGGTGGTGTGTCTTCTTTCTTTTCATTGCTGTATTTTGAACTAATCATATCTTTACAAATTACATGTTTAGAGAATTATTGTTATCATCTACATGTGTCTCAATTAAATTATATATTTTAGGTAATCTGTAAGAATAAACCATGAGTATAAAGCTTTCTTTTCCAACAGCTTTCTTGTGTTGTGATGTTTATTTAAAAAAAAAATAATTATAACAGAAAATGATTTAAACTTTAATTGTTTTCTAGTCAAGTCAAGTCAACTTTATTTACATAGCACTTTTTACAATACTGATTGTTTCAAAGCAGCTTCACATTATTATTACAACATAATTTGGAAAATATTACAACATAATTTGATTTGGCTGTTCAGCCGCTCTGGAGAAAACGGTGATGTTATCAGCTAATTTCAATTTCCATATAGTGTTCCATATGTGGGCAGATCAGTATTATAGCTGAAATTTTAGTGTCCCCAAATGAGCAAGCCAAAAGCTAAAGGCATCTGTGGCAAGGAAACAAAACTCATTCAGGGCCAGAATGGAGAAAAAAACCTTGGGAGAAACCAAACTCCCAAAAAACCTTGGGAGAAACTGGCAGTCGGCATTCCAGTTCTTCTCTGGCCTATTAACAAACAGTGTATGATTATAATTCTGGCAACTTTACAGATCAGAAGTCATATTAGATCAATAAATATTCATAAGAATATTCAAAAGATTGAAGTCGTCACGCCAGAGACGGGATTATTGAGGATGTCGTGCCGATGCAGCATTTACAGGGGGAGTTTAATTGACCCACTTTCTGCTGACACTTCAGGGATGAGTTGGTCATGTCCAGGCACAGGTCCACCATCTGATCTGGATACAGCTCGGATCCGCTGACTGCAGTAAACCTCAGGATAAACAGAGAGACCAATATTATATGATGTAACGAGTACATCAGGTGTTATGGGAAGTGTTCCCGGTTCCGGCTGAACTAGAAAGCCAACACATGAGAGTTTACAGCTGAATACTCAGAATTACTCAGACAGTTATTAATATAGAGATGTATAGGCTAACACATACAAATAAAAAAAAAATATATATTTTAAATATTTTTCTTCATGTATAAAAATAATATGTGAATGTAGTATAAAGACTTATACCTAACCAACTAAATTGAAGGCACAAGTGTGGTCATGTTTTATTTAAAATCTGAGGCTGTTGTGTCCAAAAAGTCTCGGTTACGTACGTAACCCTCGTCCCTGAAGAAGGGAACGGAGACGTACGTTGGAACTGAACCGACGAATTGGGATCTGACTTCAGAGACCTATCCACTTCGAGTGTATAAAAATGAGCCAATCGGAGATTGGCATGTGATCCGCACATTCCACACTTCGCCCGCAGCGCGGGTATAAATAGGAAGTGGAATGGCAGATCAATGCTTTTTTCAGCCGAGGAGCCGAATATGTGACTTGAAAGAACACGCCCACAGACGACAGAGGGAAAGACATGGGGCTAGCCGTCAGGGTAGCTGGTACCGTGGAGGAATACACATATGGGGTTGCCGTGAGGGAACCGTTACATATGGAACCCAGCCTACAACCACGTTCCACAAGCATACGGGTGCAGGCCTAGCGTCAGACGGTCCGCAAAGTCTGACACCGCATGGGGTGACGGAGGAGCTCGACAGGGTTAGCCGGTTTCCTGGGAAACACAACTGGAGACAATAGACGCACGTATCTGGCCCAGAGGGCAGGAGTGACGTTGCAAGCCGACACTTAGAATGGGCACTTAGCGGTCCTGGCCACCAGGGGCGAGGATACGGGAAGATACCAGCTCTACATGGAGGCTATAAAATCTAGCGAACGTGTTAGGCATAGGCGTCGCTAGGCCCTTTTTAGGGGGGCTTCAGCCCCCCTAAACTTATGCCTCAGCCCCCCTAAAAAATATGTGATTAACCTTTAAAACATATGAAACTGGCGGCAGGCTTCGGCTTCGTCCCGTTTTTTAGTCTGTCTCTCCAATCCGCAGCGGCTCTGAGCAGAGCGCAGCACACGTCAGAAGCAGAGGTGTGTGTGTGTGTGTGTGTAAATCTGAGCGTCATTGGTCTGTCACCGCTCGTCAATGTCAAAATATTTGATAAAACCAATCAAATCAGAGTAGGCGGGCTTTATGGTCACACCGAAACTGCTGAGGCTGAGCGCAAATTTTAGCAGAGCAACTCGACGTCAAGTAAGATAAATGCAGCTAAATTAAACATTCATGTTTGACAGCTTCTGCTTTAATTCAGAAATGTTAATCAAAAAAAAAAAAAATATTTAGGCAAACGAATAAACTTGTTGTGTCTAATTTTTAGACATTTTTAACTGGAAATATGCCAATGTGATTCATAATGTAGGCCTTAACGGACAGAAAATATTAACAAAGCCATTTTCATCAGATTAGGCGTAAGTTTAATAATGAATGTGTATATATTGTAAATTAATATAATTCTATTTGTAACATTCAGTAAATTAAAAAAAACATCAGCTTTTCAGCCTGTATTGGGCATAAGATTAGTAGCCTAATGAATGTTCATACGATTTTAATAAACTTAAAACTTTGATAAACAGTAAATTAACGTGTCTAAGAAAATTATTCATGAAACATAAATATCAGTATGTTAATATGTAAACCATATGTTCACTTTATTCACTGACGAAAACGGAAAAAAAACAAAGCTCAGTGTTATGAAGAGACAGGGCAAGATAAAAACAGAGAAAACGAGAGATGTGGAGATAAGAAAGACAAATAATTTACTGCCCAGTGACATGGTTTTCAAGCTATTGTTATCAAATTTTTTGGCCTTCAGAACATCATAAAATGCTCATATGTAGATCATAGAAATCAAAATTTTCTCGGGGGACCATGTTAGAACCCCCTAACATTTGGGATCTTGGTTAAACCTGCCTACATTATTAGGTATGATAATTGCATGTACAGTATGGCCATGCATTAAGGTATTAATATTTGCTTTATAAGTAATGATAAACAGCCAATATCTTCTGGGTATGCGTGTTTGTAAGCTATTAGTTAATAGCGCAATTTGGACCCTAAACTAAATAGTGTTACCATTTTTTCTACAGACCTACCCTCACTGGGGGCTGAGCCCCCCTAAAATAAAAATCCTAGAAACGCCCCTGGTGTTAGGTGTCGCCCAGCCTGCAGCTCTAAAAAAGTCTGTCAGCGAGGCGCCTTGAGCCAGCGCCCAGGAGGATGCTACACTCCCTGACTTTGCACAGTGTCTGTGCAAGAAGGCTCACTGGGGGAAACGCATACTTGCGTAGGTCCCGGGGCCAGCTGTACCCCAGTGCATCTGTGCCGAGGATACCCCCGGTCAGGGAATAGTACCACTGGCAATGGGTCGAGTCCGAAGAGGCAAACAGGTCTACCTGTGCGGCTCCGAACTGGTCCCATATCAGCTGGACCACATGGGGGTGGAGTCGCCACTCTCCCGAAGGTGCTGGCTCCCGAGAGAGCTCATCGGCTGTCTGGTTGAGCGCACCAGAGACATGAATGGCCCGAAGCGACCTCAGCTGCTTCTGACTCCACAGGAGCAGGTGACGGGCGAGTTGGAACATGCGACGGAAGTGTAGACCACCCTGACGGTTGATGTACGCAACGGCCGCTGTACTGCTAGCAACTTGTGGCAATTGATATGCCAATGCAATTGCGGTTCCGTCCACAGACCCGCAACTGCATGCCCATTGTACGTGGCCCCCCAGCCCGTGGATGAGGCATCCGTGAACAGCACAGCTCTGCCACGCCCACCTCGGGACTCAGCCATGAAGCCAGTCTTGGAGCGGTCTCATATGAAGCAATCCGAGCGGCGTCACCGCGGTCTTCGTAAGACGTGAGGTGACAGGGACAGCCCGAAGGGCAGGACCTTGTACTGGTATGCCCTTCCCTCGAACGCAAAGCGTAGGAACAGTCTGTGTCGAGGGAGAATAGAGACATGAAGTACGCGTCCTTTCTGGGTCCCAAAACTATCCGTTCACCCAAAAGTCCCATGCACCTATTAAAAAGATTATAATATAATATAATTAGTTGAATAATCCATCAAAAACACTTAATAGCAAACAAAGAATAAATTAAATGGATAATATTAATAGTTCCTTTTTTGAGCACGGTTACTTACATATACAGGCAATGTGTTAGAAATTAGAAGAGTAATTATTAGACACTTACCTGTGTTTCGGTATCCTTAGCGGCACTGGATCAGCTTGGGACTGTGAGATTTGGCAATGGGTCATCAGCGTGGTTTTCCAGAGGGCCACTAAGGGTGTACTCACTCTAGCCAGTTTGAACCGGGCCCGAGTGCGTTTGACTACCAAAGAGCGGTTCGTTTGACTAGTGTGAGTGCTCCGAACCGTGCCCGGGCTCGGCTCGATTAGCCGGCCCTGGCCCGCTTGGAAGAGGTGGGCCAGAGCACGGATCAGTTGGACTCGAGCGCGGTTCGCATGCAGTGTGAGCGCTAACCGTGCTGGAGTCCGTAATCAAAGCTGCAAATTCCTTGCTGCACTTCAGCTGGTACCTTGCAAACCTCATAATACGAGCAGCACGATTACGTGAACATTTTCGCGCCACTAAGGCGACACATCTGTTTAACAACAGGCTGTGAGAGGGCTGTGGACCAAACGACACAAAATGATCCGCAAAGAAAACAAAGCGATGGACTCCATTGTGTTCAGAGAGCGCCGCTCTTCCTGTTTATCCCGAAACCGTCACACCATAATGACGTAAGCGTGCTCCGGCACGAATGCTGAAACCCGAAACCGTCGCAGCATAATGACGTAAGCGTGCTCCGGCACGAATGCTGAAACCCTCCTATGTGAGTGCAGGCCAGCAGGGCCTTAACAGCTTTTCTTTTTCCACTCATTCTCTTAAACATAGAGCATATATCCCCTAACTCTACTCCCCTACCAATGGTGGAACAGAACTCTACAGTTACTCTTTTTAGCATATTTAATTATCCCACGTGTCACTGCTCTTTTCCTTTGATATTCCATAACATTCTCTTGTGACAGATTCTTCTTCAATATTCCAAATGCCTTGTTTCTTTCTTTTACTGCTCTACTACATTCCTCATTCCACCAAGGAACTACTTTCTTCCTAATATTTGTTGTTCTTTTTGGAATGCTCAAAATTACTGCAATTAAAATGTGTTCAGTAATTTGCTTTGTGGATTCCTCTATGTCTCCTTCTAACATAATCAATTTACTGACTTCTCACAGTATGCCCTAGCCTGACGTGGTCATACTCAGCTCTAGTCAGAATATGAGTCTGAAACTGCTCCCTTGGGCTGTGATTATGGGGCGTGTTTCAACTGAAACAGAAAATACATCAATTGGACAGACCAACAACCAATCAGAGCAACGAAGCGACGCATTTTCAAATGTCAACACAGTTCAACTGCACTGTGTTGCCAATGCCAAGTCCACGTTTTTTCCGTGGGTTGTTTTCTATGTCCGCGAGATAAGGCGACTATTATGTGATATATAGACCCATGAGTGCAAATTTTAGCAGGCAACCTTGCCAAAATAACACATTTTACCCCCCAAACGCCATTGTTTCCCTGGAGAACCCCCCGAGAAGCTATTGTTTAGGGCTAGTAGTTGGCGGGTTTTGTTGTAAAAACTTGGCAACCCTGTCTGCACGCGTGCTGGAATTAACGATCTTTGCCGGTGTTGTAAAAAAAAAAAATTTTTTAATGATACACAGAGTACTTACCCAACATGATCATCATTTCAGAGAGAAATTGTGAAGGTAAATGCAGATACAAACAAGCTCTCCGTTTAGGATTTGAACAAATATAATCCAAGCCCCTTTGATTACGTGATGATTACGTTACTGTTTATCATCTGTCCGTCATCGTCTAAAGCCCGCCCTGATGATTTCATTGGTCTGAACAGTTTCTGTTCGGGGATAATCACTCCTCTATGGAGTGAGGCCAGACCGAGTCACCCGACCTAAAAATGTTGTGGGCGGGGCTAAGTTCGGCTGGCATCCAGGCTAAGTATGCCCTAAAATTTTCCCAGTCTTCTTTCTCAAAACACCACCTGTTTATTGTACTTTCTTCTTGTATACATTTACATTTTGCATTTACATTTACATTTATGCATTTGGCAGACGCTTTTATCCAAAGCGACTTACATTGCATTCAAGGTACACATTTTACATTTTTTTGCCAATTCTTGCCGATTCTTTTGCCAATCCTATACATACATTTGTATTTATTATAGTGAGAACTGGGAAGTGGTCACTTCCTATAGTAGTATCACACTTGACATACCAATCACATATTTTAACTAAATTATCTGACACCAAAGTGAAATCCAAATATGACGTATTACCCCTATTCACATCTATTATTGTACCCTGGCCATTATTAATGCAGACCAATGATCTTTCTTCCATCATTTCCAAAACTATGTTCCCATTGATGACTGTATGTTTGCTACCCCATAAAATCTCCAGACCATATTTCTTTCATGTATACTTTTCCTGCCATTTAATTTAATATGTTAATATCTAATAAGTTTTTGCATGGATTATAAAAAAATAATCAACCTAATATTTTCATCTTTCCTTGTACTATAGATCTTAACTATTACACACTCCATGTCTTCTGGGCAGGGAACGTCCCTACAGGCCAACCCATCCTTAAGAAAAGTGATACACCCTCCACCATTTTGATTATTAGGCCTATCATACCTTATAGAACTAAATCCTGGTATTACAAAATCTAACTGTGCTTTTAGCCAAGTCTCTTGTACACATACTACATCTGGAACAACATCTAATTCATGAATGTATTTTTTAAATTCTTGACCATTAGCTATCAAGCTTCTGGCGTTCCACTGTAATATGTGTAGTACCATGATTATATTAACCCTCAACTTGTGTGTTTTCTCCATTTTCAGTAATTGTTAACAATGCATGTATCTGATGCAGAACATCTGATGCAGAAACCTCCCCAAGTCAGTCCAACTGGAATATATAAATTATAGTATGAGAGAGTACATACCTAAGCCTCTAAGAGGCTATACATGTCAAAGAATGGGGCACACGGCACAGCAGCGCAAAAGAAAAGATAGACTGTGCAAGATGTGGAGGTCAACATGAGTACGGCAAATGTGAAAAAGATGCAAAGGTTAAATGCTGTAATTGTGGAGGAGAGCATAGTGCTACGTTTGGAGGATGTGAAGTACAGAGAGAAGCCAGATAAACCCAGAAGGTTAGGTACTTGGATAAAGTATCATATGCAGAAGCATTAAAGAAAGTAAGAGAAACAGGACCAAATGACAGAAAGTCCAGTGGATTGGTACAAAGAAGCATTACAGCAGATAAACAGGCAAGTTCAGTGTCCAGGACATACACAGAAAGGTTGTGAACACAAATGTAAAGTTGATGATGATACTTTAATAGTGAGGAAGGTAAACGTTGTGGGTTTCATTTGTTATACTATTAATGTTGCATCACAGTTTAAAAAGAAATGTGACAGAATTAAGGCTATAGTTGAAGCAGCAGGAAAATTCCTTGACATGAGAGATGTCAAAGCAGTGTATTACCACAGATAACGTTTCTTTTAATAATCCATCTTGCTTAGTTTTTAGCCGTGTAGCCTCAACTGCTTCGCCTCCCTGAATCTCATTTTTGACATCTTCCATTGACATACTTAATGGAACTCCTGAGATAACTCCTCTCACCTTTGCCATTGCTCCTGGAATGTGAGCCTTCATCCCTTCCCCTTAAAGTGATGACATACTTAGCATATTTTCTTGTTGTTGCTTGCTCATTGCATGTATTAGTACGCTTTTGTTGTTCATAAACCTTGCAAATTTAATTTTACCAATCTCTTTCTCAATTGCCCTGGTAAGTTTGATTGGATGATAGTGCCCACCATCCTGGTTAAACTCGATTATAACTTTCCAGTTATTTACTTGTGTTCCCTTTCGAAAGGGAACTCGAGCTGCGTCAGCTGACGCTATGGGGAACGCCTCCAGCGTGACCGGTGTCTGAGCTACTATCAAACCACAGCAATCCTATTGACCGGCGACAGCCTATGATGTCATCAAGGTGCGACCAGGAAGTATATAAGGGCGCCTTGCAAACATGACACCAGCATCTTCGTCTTCAGGGACTGTTTTTTGTCTGAATGCTTCAAATCAAAGGTAATCCAGATTCATTTATTTTCTGCCTGGGATTAAGAGCATGCACAGTCAAGCTCTTGTGGAGTCATTTGTTCGATTGTGTGTAATGTGAGCGAAGTTTTCAATCCGAGATCGCTCCGTTCTCGTCTAGCGCTCTTCCTGAGGGAAGAGCGTTTTTGCATCTGAGATTAGTGATGTGATCCCCGCTCACGCTGAGGCTGAGCGCGGATGCACGTCACATTCCCTCGGATGGGGTCGCCGATCGCCGCGAGGGGATGTTTCCCTCCGGCGATCTATCGACTGACGAGACTAATCACGAATGCTCGTAGGGATGGCTGGTGAGAAGGGAAATTAATTTCTCAGCCATCCTGACTGTGTATGCTGAGCCGATGGCTGTTATGAGCGCGCTGCATGCAGGCTGCGGCCGTCATGTGGGCGCATTAAAGGAGAGATCGCTCGTTTAAACGGAACGATCGATTTCTCCCCGGCCATAAAACCGTCGGCTCAGTTGAGCTTTTCCATTCCTTCCTGATCTCCTGACTGAGATCGTGAGGGTATGGAAGAACCCATATTCAGTGTATTCACGGACATCAGCGGGTGTTAAATGCTGATGTTTGGAGGATGGGTGTTCTAGCTCCAACCCTGCCATCTGAGCTTCTTTCAACTTGGTTCAAGAAGTTTAGATGGCGGGGCATACACGGCAGCGGGTCAGCCTGGTGCTACTTTTACGCCGTGTCGGTGTTGCAAGTATACTGGGAAGACCTGCTGAGGGATCTCAAACAGGGAAAATACCCTGACCCGCGGCGCAGCTGTGCGCCATATCAGCGATAGCAGGGCCTGAGGGCCAGTGTCACAGAAGCGCGGGTGGTGGTGTCCGAGGACCCGCACACCGCTGAGATCCGGGTCCCAGGCAGGCGGGAGGCGTCACGGTATACGGACCAGTGACGGGGCCTGAGTGCCAACATCGCCTCTCATGCTCCCCGCGGTTAAGGGCGGGGCGCAAAGAGGCGGACTCCCACATAAGAGGAATAGTATCACAACGCTGTTGGCGTGAATGAAATATCCCTCCCTTAGGTGGGTGAGTTAAGAATTACATCTCATTTACTGCTCTTCTTCATTTTCTCCCCAGGCGCTTCTTACATCCGGCCCTGAGGGGGGCCATGACGATGATACTCTAGACCCCGCCTAGCTGGGCTGTGAGAAGCGCACCCTCAGGCGGTTGCGCTCCCAAGCATGCATACTGTGAGTAAAACTTATGTGTGGATATCGTCGCGCAGGAGGCGAGCTGGTAAGTCCCCCTTGCGAGGGAAACATTTATTATTTATGTTGTGTGAGACTTCATGCTCCCCGCCAAGGGTTTGGGGATCACGGTATCGATGGAGGACACCATAGGGCCCTGTAGTTCCCCTGTCCGGTGGCTAGAACGATTTTCTAGATGCCGTTATGTGGTATGTCTAGAGCTAGCTTTGCTAGGAGAGTATAGCCGCCATTGTATGTACAGCTGTGCGAACAGTTTGTTTGCCTTCTCTCTGTGTGATGAAGCAGTATTGAGGCAACCGCTCATTCTTGTAGGAATGTGCTGTTGTTTTAGGCGAGTGTGCTCTCCTAGTCAAACAGGAAGCTCTTAGCCACCTCAGGGTAAAGCGGTCAACGTTGCCCCTCGTGGAATTTCATAGACGGGAGGGTGAGTTTAGGCTTACGCACGAACTACAGATTTAAGTCTAGCCTCGCAGGGCTTAGACGGAGTATTATTGAGGTTTTTTCGCTTCCCCGAGCCGCGTATAATACTCTTATGTAGGCTGGCCCTCTCCGGGCCACTGCATCGGTTGGCCTAGGCTTTTGCGGGATGGGGGGCATTTCTTTCCAAAGAAGGAAAGTAATTATCGCCCGAGGCCCTCGGTTTGAATATTGCAGGGCATTTTCTTTCGCATCCCTAGTCAGCCTCCTCTTACATTAGAGTCGTCCGGCCAAGGCCCGCCCCCTTCTCTGCGTTTTGGGGTTTTTAGTAATGCAGGTTGGTGTGAAGCAGAATGAACAGCGACTTAGCCAGTGGTCGTGGGGCGGGGTTTGGCGTCCCACGCTTGTACGCAGGTGGGCTATTTTTGCGAAAACCCCGCTTTCCAGAGCTTGTTGTGGCTGCCACCTTCTGGCGGCCCCTGGCCCCATCCTGGAGGATGTTGGGCCGGTGGGTAGCATATTTGTGAATATTTTTTTTTTTGCCCTCTGCTCTGTGTCTTCTGCTCCACCTTTTAGGGCTCGGGTTGAGCTGCACTCGCAACCTGCGTGCTTCGTAATGGTTCGGTCGGATGCTCCCCTGGAAGCCGAAGCATTGCCATGGCTGACGCCCTAGCGTGAACGGTAGGCCGCTGCATGAAGGAAGAGCGGCCGCCCTGACGCAGGTGACGTAAGTTGTACTCCCCTCGCTTTGAGGGTCTAGGTACTTTCTGCTGAGTACACTGCTTTTGGCAATGTGTTTAGGCTATGTCTGTAGGCACTGCCGGGTGGGACTGCGTCATCGCATGGAGGACCCCGTGAGCCTCCGGGATGAAGCCAGCCCCGGGAGGGGCATGGGCTACCAGCTGGCTGTGAGCAGCCAGCTTGGGCAGTCCTGGCAGTGGACTCTGAGCAGGAGGCCTCAGCAGGCCTCCTTGCGGGTGAGTCGCGACATCGGGCCAATGTGCGCCTGGGAGGAATATCCCTGACGATGTCGGCTTCAGCAGTACCTCGTCAACAAGCAGGACCATCATGGCCTCCCTGGGGTGATTCCCCAGGTGGTAACTGGATGTCTAGGTCTTCGTCAGCCAAGCAGACAGCCACTGTCAGCCCGACTTGGAGCGGCCAGCATTCATCCGACCTGCCAGCGAGCATTCGTCGCTGGCATGGCTACAAGCCCAGTTAGTAGGCCTCCCTAGGCCTCCCTGAGGGCCTGCTGGGGTGCAGCAGGCCTTGCCGGGCTTCCCTTGAGGGGGTATTCCCGTGCTTCAGGTGTTAGACGGCAGGTAGTAGGCCTCACCAGGCCTCCCTGAGGGCCTGCTGTGGTAGCAGTAAGCCTCGTCTGGCTTCCCCCAAGGGGTCGTTCCTGGGCTTCAGTCACTGGATGATAGGTAGTAGGCCTCGCGGGGCCTCCCTGAGGGCCTGCTGGGATGCAGCAGGCCTTATCTGGCTTCCCCTGAGGGGGTACTCCAGGGAACTAGCGCTGGATAACAGTTCCTGGGCTCCAGGCACCAGATGGCAGGTAGCAGGCCTCACCAGGCCTCCCGGAGGGCCTGCTGGGTTGCAGCAGGCCTCATCTGGCTTCCCCTGAGGGGGTGGTCCAGGGCCTCGGCCACTGGGTGACAGGGATTAGGCCTCGCTAGGCCTCCCGGAGGGTGAGCCCCGGTTCCCGGTTCCTATGACAGTGAGCATGGTTGCTAGCCAGGGCGGCTAGCATGATCTGCTATCAGGTAGCAGGCCTCACCAGGCCTCCCTGAGGTCGTTCCCTGGTCTCAGTGCCGGCTACGAGTAGCCTGGCAAGTAGTAGGCCCAGCGGGGCCTCCCAGGGGGAATGAGTTCCTTGGACGGAGACACATAACTGGCTCAAGCTGACAGCTAGTGGTTCCTGCCATCAGGCTTCGGTCCTAGCCGGCAGCACCTGATGGCGGGCGCATACTCTAGCACGACGAGTTTACACTGCTGCTATGCGGTCCTTACAGGACAGGGACTTGCATAGGTTGCCTACAGCATGGTACCTACCAGGCAGGCTTAAGAGCTCCCCTCTTAGGAGGGTTGTCTGTGAGCTTACGGCCGCCTGGGCCTGGTCAGTTGGTCGTAGGCCCCTCGGGGCCTCCCTGTGAGATCAGCCTGTAGGCCTTCTCAGGCCTCCTGAGCACCCCTGTAATGTATGTGCTCGGTAGATCCTAGGATCGAGCAGCTGACTCCCCTCGCTAGCAAGGGTGGGAAAGCACTACGCTGAGCGCTGTTCTCCAGGATAGCCCGTCTCTGAGTTCCGGCCTGAGGCGGACACTGCCAGTTCGCAGTCCC
This sequence comes from Pseudorasbora parva, assembly GCF_024679245.1. Lineage (NCBI taxonomy): Eukaryota > Metazoa > Chordata > Actinopteri > Cypriniformes > Gobionidae > Pseudorasbora > Pseudorasbora parva. Next base: position 67,492,567 of record NC_090172.1, on the reverse strand, counting down.
TCAGCTTGATGCCTCTCCAGAGGCGAGTTTCCAGAGGCTCTGTTGTTAACAGACTGGGCTGGCAGACGGAAGCGTCCCGCATAGTGACGCCAGGTCAAGCCTCCCTGGTGGCATTCGGTGAAGTTCTTCCCGAATAGTGACTGGCTGGGGCGCCCTCGGGTCCCCTAGCCACATTCCCTTAAAGGAACCCCTTCTGTCGAACAGGTTGGTTCCAGGCCTTTGAGCGGCCGGGGTAGGGTACATGAAGGTGCCCCAAGGCCACAGCTCGGGCTATGACCGTAGGGAATGCTGTCACTGACAGCCTAATGTGACCAGAGGGGGAGTGGTTCAGGCATTTCAGTTGAATTTGCTTGTCCTGACAGTTGTCACTGCCAGTAGGCATGCACTCCCCTCGGCATGGCGGCGTGGGTATATCGTTCCCCATAGCGTCAGCTGACGCAGCTCGAGTTCCCTTTCGAAAGGGAACGTCCCTGGTTACGAATGTAACCTTAGTTCCCTGAGAACAGGGAACGAGACGCTGCGTCACTTTTGCCATGCCTCGGGGCCTGCCTGCGAACAGTCCCTTCAGACGAAGAAGCTGGTGTCATGTTTGCAAGGCGCCCTTATATACTTCCTGGTCGCACCTTGATGACATCATAGGCTGTCGCCGGTCAATAGGATTGCTGTGGTTTGATAGTAGCTCAGACACCGGTCACGCTGGAGGCGTTCCCCATAGCGTCAGCTGACGCAGCGTCTCGTTCCCTGTTCTCAGGGAACTAAGGTTACATTCGTAACCAGGGACGTTTTCTCTGTACTCTCAGGTTTCTGGGCGGCAGTGGCTCAGTGGTTCTTGTAGGTTGTCTACAAACTGAAAGGTTGGTGGTTCGATCCCCGGTTCCACCTGACCAAGTGTCGAGGTGTCCTTGAGCAAAACACCTAACCCCAGCTGCTCCCGACGAGCTGGATGGCGCCTTACATGGCTGACATCGCCGTCGGTGTGTGAATATGGGTGAATGTGAGGCAAGATGTAAAGCGCTTTGGATGGCCATAGGGTCTGTTAAAAGCGCTATATAAATGCAGTCCATTTACCATTTTCTCTTTCTCATGTTGATTAGCTCAGTTTTTTGCTGAGGTTTCTCTCAATTCTCTGACCAACCTTTCCCTCTATTTCTATCTCTCATCGCCCTTTTCAGTCTTGTAGATTTTAAAATTATCCAATTCATTTCATCCCCATCTGAACTATTTGACATGATGTTACATTCACTGTATATAGTTTATGCAGACCCGTCAAAAGAAAGTTTTACTCTCACAAACAAACTACCGTCTCCTCGCTTGAAGTCTGGTCAATGCTCTTACTGGCTTCGACGTCGGCCCCCTTCAATTCCGCAAAGTGATTTCTACACTTTTCTTTCTTCACCTGCATTAACTTAACTTATTTTACAAAGCACACTATCACAAAATGGCCTTGTTTGCATTAACATGACGCATAACAATTGGCCTGTGACGCACTTGATTTTAACATCACATTTGATTAACTCAGATTGGTTTTATGACAAAATCTTTATGTCTTCGTAACATATACATTTCAATATGCATTCAACATCTGTTTGTTATCGATCATATTTCTCACTATAAATCATGAATTGAACACATATGAACAATTACAGAGCAACAACAGAGGAACAAACACTCTCCGGAGTTTCTTTAAATTAAAGTGTGAAAGATCCCAACGGATAATCACCCAGAAAGTAACCTTTTCTCTATTTAATCATTTTAAGATAGATGTGCTCTGAATCAACAACTGTTTTCTTTCTCCTCTCGATCTCAAATGGCTGCTTGCTTCCTTTGTCTATTACTATATTAATCGCGGAGAAAACGACCTCTAGTGGGGAATAGTAGGTACTACCTTTTTCTTTTTTCAAATTAAGAGTCCTTTAACCACCTTCTTTTTTTTAAAAGGGTTACATAAAAAAAAATAAAAAAAAATAAAAAAACTCAATCAGATTCAGCAAAGAGAGACTGACCAAACCAAAAAAGGGAATGTATCTACATTTTAAACCTGTCATCGACAATTCAACCATACCAGTCGGTTCTGGCATATCCTTCTCAGGTCAAATCTCCCCTTTAACCCCTGTTCACAGATGAACCCAACATACCTGTGACACGCTTCTGGTTGCAGAAACACCTCAAATCTGTTTTCCAACAGTCAGGCGTCCCAGCAAATAACTTCTCGAATCACTCTTTCCCCATTGGGGCAGTAACCTCAGCAGCTCAAAAAGGCCTCTCCCCAACAGCAGATCCAAGCTCTCGGAAGATGGCCCTCAAATGCTTTTCAAAACCATATCAGGACTAACCGGTTCCACAGCAAAAGCCCACTAAACCCTCATCGATTAAAACCCTCTGGGTCATCCACCGGGGGCTTTTTCTCTCAGTTCAGCGAGCATTTTTCTCCCAGCGGACCCAGTGAGAAATCTCTTTTTTCTCACTTTTTCTGTGCTTTTTCTTTCCTTTTTTTAAGCCTTTCAATAAGAAGTGGAAAGTTCCCAGCAATATAGTGTAAAGTGGCAGTGAGAAGTGGAACGTTTTTCTTGCAGTGAGGAAGTGGAAAGTTTTCACAAATCTCTCAGTCAAGCTCTTGTGTTTTCTCTTTCCTGTTTTCTCTTCAGGCAATGTCCCACATATAAGGCCACACACTGCTCCCATTAAGAAACGGTTCCATCCCTCCTGACTTTTTGTTCCAAATTACAGTTGCTCCCCGTTCATTATGCAACAGGGCCCATCCACCTGGCGCCACAAGCCACTCTCACGGGACCGCCTAGGGGGTTTTGAGCCAGACAGCTGTCCTATGCTCTTTAGCCTTTTGGGGGGTACTCTGGGCTCCGGACAAATTCCGAGCTTGTAGCCCTCCTGCTGGACAGCACGCAAAAGACGCATTTAAATTTACTCTCTATAAATTATATGTAAGTGTGAACTCATCAAATTATGTTTTATTAACAAGGTTCGGAAGGAGCATGTTCATATAATTGACACAAGTGGAGAGCACTCAGCTAATCAACAATACGATGTTTATAAAGGCAGCAGTCTTACCTCCTTTATTGACAGTTCATCAGCATCCCTCCACCACCCCTTCTCCACACGTTTAGTTCTAACCACTTACATACACAGGGGGTACTCTGCATTCGGGCTAAATTCAGAGCTCAAAATTCAGAGCCCCCCTGGACAATACGCCAAATACACATTTAGATCTTCTATCCATAAATTATATGTAAGTGTGAACTTGTTAAAGGACATTTTGTTCACTTCAGGTTCACTTTGTGTCCCAACACGCACTTGAATTTTTCAGACCGCCCGCTCCCATCCAAAGTACACCAAAGTTACCGACCAACATTCTTTCACAGGGAAATGTAATCCTGTGCTGCAAGAAAACAGATCGGGTGCCACAGGATTGCAGACCAGTCTATGCAAATCCTGTCGTCATCATTTGCCCGAAAGAAAATCCTGTCGTCATCATTTGCCCTCCATTGCCCGAAAGAAAAGGTGCATTTCAAATCACTTTCGAATTGCAGCAGCTTTCGTCGTGCCATGGTGACGCAATCAGCCTTGGAATGCAGCCTTTGCAGGGTCCAGACTTACAGTCTTTAAATGCGTCCTTCCAAGGCATTTTCTCTCTCATTCCCTTTGTTTCTCACGGTTGCCGCTCTCTTTGCTTCTTAGGAGCAATTCTTTTTTTCCACTGTAGTTTACAATCTTAGCGTTCCTTGTTTGCTTTTCAGTAACTGGTAGTGTATTCATTTATTAGTTCACATTTTGGTTATGTATATAGTCTTTTGAGCGAAGCAGTGGCCAGGAGGATTCACCCATTTTAGTTTAATTAGGCAGGCATTATTGGTTTTCCTAGCTGCCCTGCCAGTTTAATATTGTTGATGTTTTTTTCTTTACTTATGACAGTGTTTTTTTAACAGTTTATGCAAATCATTATGTATTGTGCTCTTGAAGTTGTATTTTTGCTATTGAAGGAATGTAAGGCGTTTTGGCATCTTGAACATAGCATCACACTAATGACTCACTTATATGTTCGATGTGTACCCACTATTTGTTTTTATTCAGTTTAACAAGCAATCTTTTGTGGATATGGCTGATGATACTCTTTTTATAGTGCAGGCTGATGCAGAACTTCAGTCTTCTTCAAGCTGACTTCAAGACCGAAGATCTGAGCAGTTTTTGCAAAACAAGACGTGATTCGCTGCATAGCCACCACTGTGTGAGCAAGGAGGGTGGCATCATCAGCAAACAGCAGCTCCCAGATCAGTAGCTCCATGGTCTTTGTGTGAGCCTGCAGACGCATCAGGTTGAACACACTCCCGTCAAGACAAAAGCGGATGTATATGCCATCAGCATCGTCGAGGTCCTCTGTGGTTTGCAGGATCATCATGTTGAACAAAAGGGTGAACAGTGTCGGTGCAAGAACACAGCCTTGTTTCACGCTGTTTGCAATAGGAAAGGGCTGCGATAGGTCATTACTGTATCTGACTTGTCCAAACTGATCTTCATGAAGCTGGATGATCACGGTCAGGAAATTTGGTAGGCAGCCTAGTTTTCCCTGAATTTTCCCTGAAGTCCCTGCCTGCTCATGGTGTCGAATGCTTTTGGCAGGTCCATGAAGGTGATGTACAACCCTTTGTTCCCAGCACTTCTCCTGTATCTACCTCAGGAGGAACACCATGTCTGTGGTTCCCCGATTGACTCTGAAGCCCCAATGTGCCTCCGGAAGGTGATCTTCTGCTATCGCGGGTACCGTTCGATTCAGCAATACCCTTGTGAGGATTTTGCCGGCAACGGAAAGAAGTGTTAAGCCGTGATAATTTGATCAGTCTGACTTCTCCGCTTTGGTCTTGTACAGAGTGATGATGACTGCATCACGGAGATCATGAGGAAGTTTTCCCTGCTCCCAGCAGCAGACGAGAAATTCATGGAGTTTGGTGTGCAGTGCAGGGCCCCCGTTTTTCCATACCTCAGGAGGGATGGCATCAACTCATGCAGCTTTTCCACTCTTCAGCTGTTTAATGGCTTTCTCAGTCTCTTGAAATATTGGTGCCACATCCAGTTCAGTTTTCACTGGTTGTGTAGGATGCAGTCAATCGCTGGTTCTTGGACTGAGCAACTAGCATTGAAATGGGTATGAAAGTGTTCAGACCAGTGGTTCAGGATAGAGCGCTTTTCGGTGAGTAGTTTTTTCCTGTCTGCACTCTGCAGGGGGCTCAGGGTTTGGTACGAGGGACCATATACTGCTTTTAGAGCTTCATAGAATCCTCTGTAGTCACCAGTATCAGCACAAAACTGAGTCTTTACTGCAAGATTTGTCCACCACTCATTTTGAATCTCTCAAAGCTTGCGCTGGAGGATGCTGGATTCCAGACAGAAGGCAGTTTTTTTGGGACAGGACAGTTAGGCCAGGTGGGCCTTGTGTGCTAATCTCTTCCTTGACAACAGCTCCTGGACTTCGAAGTTGTTCTCATCGAACCAGTCTCTGTTTTTCTTTATGGCGTATCCAAGGGTATTTTCAGATGTTTGCAGAACAGCAATTTTGATGCAGTCCCACAGCACTTCTGGAGCTAGAGGCTGGTCAGCAAGGCAGATGGGTTCCTCTAGCCTAGACTGTAGGCTCTCCTGGAAAACTGCTCGGACTGCGGCAGACTGAAGGCTGCAGACCTTGCACTTCTTCCTCGCTGGGCCACCTTTTCTTGGTTTAGGTTTAAAGGGGAAAATAATATTGCAGCAGACAAGGCGGTGGTCTGTGCAACACTTGGCACTGGGCATTACCCTGGTGTGAAGGACATCCTTTAGGTTGCGCTGGCGCACTAGGATGTAGTCCATGAGATGCCAGTGTTTTGACCAGGGTGCATCCAGGTTGTCTGCCACAAAGCAAAAAATGTTCAGGAATGGTTTGAGGAGCACAACAACGAGGTGTTGACTCTGCCTCCAAAAAAAGTTTTGGTAGCAAAAGGGGGACCAACACAATATAAGGAATGTGGTCATAATGTTAGGTCTGATTGGTGTATATTTCCCTAACCCCAAAACACTACTATTTTCTATATATCATCATTAATACTCATGATAATTTTTCTCACTGTTTTTTATCAATAAATCATAATTGTGCTTCATAATCTTTAAGTTACAGCCAAATAAAAACTAATGTTGAGAAGTGTAACGTTTACTGTTGCAAAAAAAAAAACACAAAAACGGAATAACAATGAATAAGACTGAATGAAACATAAGGAAATATGACTAGAACAATAACAATCATTGTTTCTCCTTCTGTTTCATGTCAGAGATGTAAATATTGTTCATCCTGAACGTCTAAATGTGGCATGACATAAACAAATGAGTGATATGGATGTATTTACATGGAAATATGTTAATGTTTAATAAACAAACAAATAGCAGGAGTATGAAACATAAGAACATAGGAATTACATAACATAACATAAGAATTTCCACAATAAGACACATATATTTTAAAAAAGAAAATTTGCTCAAGCCCCAAACTCTCTCAATAGTAGAACTCACACCTTCATCTCACACACACTTCTTTCTCTTTGCCTGAGCTTCAAACAGAGGGTTTGTAAAGGCTCAGTGAGCAGTATCACCTGTCTTCACTAATGAACTCAACCCTCAGTTCAAACAGCAACAGATAAAAAGTGTCCCAAAAACAGATAACCACAAACATTAGTCCAAACATCCACACTTTCAGTCTTGGCCACTAGAGAGTATGTGCATGAACATGATGTGTGTCAATTAGAGATTCTACACACTGTTACAGTCGTTTAGCCCACTCGAACACTTACAAATATAAAATACAAATACATCAAATACAAGGGAAAATGTCACGTAAGTAGACAAATTATGGAGTGTAAAGATCGCAAGTGTGGGTGGACAGGCACACATGTCAAGATGAAGGGATGTAACACGAGTTATGCAGTCCAGCAATATCAGTAAAGCAGCTGATTAATTATTATAAGTGAAAATATACATTGTGAATGTTCATAATTGTTTGATTAAGGGACCGAAGTCAGTGTACTGACTGACAATGAAGCAATATGCAAATATAGAAAAAGAAAGGACAAACACAAATAAGGAGGAAGTAAATATGAAAATTTGTTTTCGAGAAATAAGCAAATGATGTGATGCGCTGAATGAGGGATGAGAGCAGATATAATAATCACGTAGTTTAAAGCTGCAGACAGAAACATCAGACTCAGGACAGAAACACACAACCTCTAAAGTAAGAACAACTCACATGATCATTCTTCACACACAATTAGACTCTGAGATGATCGTTATATGTATCTGCTTATGAATATGTTTTACTCTAAGGTGAATTTAATTTTGTGTTTTTTCCTCAGAAATGGAGCAAACTCTATATTTGGTTCTTCTTCTCATTGGTGAGTGTGTCTGTAGTTTTATTTCTGGTTTATAGTTTCATCAGGTTTGACCCTGTTATGAAAAGCATTAAATCAAACCCTCTCTTTCACAGCTCTCTGCTCCGTATCTGAATGTGTTCAGCGTCAGTATCGCTTTATAAACGAGAGGAAGACCTGGACTGAAGCTCAGAGATACTGCAGAGAGAATTACACAGATCTGGCCACCGCTGACAACATGAACGACATGATCGAGCTGAACAAGAGTGTGACTGGTGGAGGTGTCTGGATTGGGCTGCAGAGGACGAGTGTTAATAAATGGCAGTGGTCTTCAGGTGATCCTGAGCTCTATCTGAACTGGGGATCTGGACAAACCAACGGCAGCGATTGTGGATATATGTCAAATGGAAAGTGTTATAATTGTTCCTGTAGTACTCTTCTTCCGTTCATCTGCAACAACAGTGAGTATTTAAAATGATAACAACCGTTCATTTAGGGATGCACCATGTACCACATACAACCGCTCCAGAATGTTTTTTCTACTATCACTTTATTATTAACTTATATATTAAAGGTAGTTTAGGCAATCTCGGCGAGGCCACACTGTAAAATCCAACAGTTGATTCAACAACACAATTTTTTATCTTAACTTAATTGTTAATCTTTTCATACACCATTTCTTGTTTACTCAGAAAATCCAATTTCAGATTCATTGATTGGCTTGAGTGCCATTTTATCGAATGTCCTCCACTGCTGCAGTTATTGTTATCTGTTTGCATTCACTTATTTCCCAAAGTCATCTTAAATGTTGAATTGTCAATACAACTAAAACATTAGAGAGAACATCACATAAGCGGACTTTATAAATTGATGATAATTTATGCATTTTCCTAAAATGTTTTAGTTTGAAGTCACCATTATGGAGATCAGTGTTCCCTTTGGTTGGGCTCTTGAACTTCATTTATTTTATTGTAGTTGTAATTTTCTTCCTATTGATGAAACAATAAATCACAGTTATTTAATTTAAAGAAAGGGAAATAATAAATAGGTTACTTTTAAAAGGTGACTAACTTCTCATTAAATAATCTGTTTTAATGTTGAGTGATAATCTTTTAAAATTGTATTGCTACCAATCTCTCATCGTGTGACAATGTGGTATATATATTTATATTGTTCTAATAATTCTAACATAATTGAATATTAAACACAATCAAGTCTCCCCCGTTCTCATCTTGCTCAAAAATACATACAATTACAATTTTACATTTACAACATTTACTCTCTCTTGATTTAGCCGAATGCAAAGCATTCTGGGAACTAACAAGCCCCTCCCAGTATCAGTTAATGCAACACAAATCATTCATGTAATGTCAACTCAAACGGATTAAGTAAACATAATTTTGACTTATATTTAAGTAGATTGAACACAATCAAATTAAGTTAGGGCAAAATATATAACTATTGTGTTGCTTTAGCTCATTTTAATTAAGCAATTTAAATAAGCAGTAAAAAAACATTTTTACTACACAATTTTACTGAAAACAGAAAACAATATAATTATGCTTACCCCATTGGCAGATTATTTTGCTCATTTTAAGCACAGAAATCATGTAATTTAGCTTTTTTTCAAAACGAAGACAATAACTTGATTATCTATTAAATGCTTCTCGATGGAAACAAAACAAAAATACTGAGAAAGAAAAGTTTTTTTGTTTTGCTTTTTGCAGTGGGAAGTTTTATGTTGTTTTTTAAGTTTTATATTTATGTCTCCATTATTAAGATTCATATGCTGATCCGTTGTGTGTGTGTGTGTGTGTGTGTGTGTGTGTGTGTGTGTGTGTGTGTGTGTGTGTGTGTGTGTGTGTGTGTGTGTGTGTGTTTTAAACTTTGTCAGATAATGAAAGCACTGCAGGATTTACTGTAATGTAAAATTAATAGAACATTAACTATATAACAAGTTAATAATGCTGGATGAGACCAGTGAAACCGCCATTACATGATTATAGTGTCAGCATCAAAACTTGTGATTACCTAGATATCATAATTTCTTCTGTCATAACAAATCTGCTTCATAAAGACAAAGTTAGCAAAAAAGGGTCAATAATCACTTAATTATCTCATTAACTCCAAAAGTCTCTGAATGAAACATGTTTCTGATGCTCCACCGCTGCTCTTATTCACATCCAAACCATAAATCAGTGTAAGAATAATGAACAAACTGACTCATGAATCTGTTTCTGTTCTTAAAGTGAGCACAGGACTCGTCTTAGTCAATCAGATGAAGAACTGGAGAGACGCTCAGAGTTACTGCAGACAGAATCACATTGATCTGGTCAGTGTGAGGAACCAGAATGAGAGTCAACAGATTCAGAAGTTCATCAGTGATCGTCAGTTATCTGGATCATGGGTCTGGATCGGTCTGTTCAGAGACTCATGGCAGTGGTCAGATCAGAGTGACTCCTCATTCAGATACTGGAGGTCTGATCAACCTAATAATAATGGAGGTAATGAAAACTGTGCTGTGATTAGACCGAAGGATCAGGGACAATGGCATGACTTCTCTTGCAACAACCAATTTCCTTTTGTGTGTCATGAAGGTGAGCAGATCCTCTCAAACACACACAATCCATCCATCACCTCCAGATATCTTAAAGTTCACGCTACATGTCTGACATGACAGATTCCTCCACAGTGTGTGTTCTTCATGTTGTTTTTGATCAGTCTCTCTCTAGTTTTTGCTTGTGGTTTGTTCTGTGTCCAGATAAACTGATTCTGATCAAAGAGAACCGGACGTGGCCTGAAGCTCTGAGATACTGCAGACAGCATCATGTGGATCTGGTCTCGGTTCATTCAGTGAAGATACAGCGTCGTGTGATGAATGTGGTTAAAGAGGCGTCTACTGCGGAGGTGTGGTTGGGTTTACGTCACTCCCGCATTTTGGGCATCTGGTACTGGGTGAGCGGAGACACTGTGTGCTATCAGAACTGGGCTTCAGGGAACGGCAGCGACTGTGAGAATACAGGGAGATCTGGAGCAGTTCAGTCTGGAGGAGTCTGGATCAGCCTTCCTGAGACCGACAAACTCAACTTCATCTGCAGCAGATATCAAGAGTGAAGGATTTATTTGTGTGTTCTTTCATCTTTTTTTAACTGGCAAACACTTCTATGTACCGTTTTCAGATATCAGATAATGCACTTGTATTCAGGCGTGGATTAACGCACAGGCTACAGTCTAGGGCCCCGGATTGGCCAGGCTTCTTTTTTTTTTTTAAGTATTTACTTCAGCGAGAAAAAAAGACCCTCATTGGCCCATCATTTTATTTATTTTTTAATTTAAAAAAAAGGCTGGCGATTGGATATATGTGGTGTGGGTCTGTGCATCTGTCCAATCAGCTGCTGGCCAAATCATGTCAATCCTATTCATTTGTTTCACTGCTATTGCTAGATGGGCAAGATGGCTAAATCTCCACACAAAAAAAAGTACTATGATAGTGGAGCAAATTACAAAGTAAAATAAAAAAATCCCTAAATTGACAGGAGACTTCAAGTCTGCCGAATCTACAGTCAAAGACGAGATCCACAGCAGGAGCACTGCCAGCTAGCATCGCTTTTTAAGGCTCGTTGTATTTTTTTTTTATTTTTTTATTTCTGCTATATGCGGGTTTAAAAAGAGCTCGCGGGCTGCCGTGTCCTCGGGTGTAGATCTTCTCTCGCTGAAGTGAGTTACAGTGTGTGCAGCATCAGTTGTGCACTCAGTTATTAATGGCATTTTAATACAGAATAACAGATCTACACCCGAGGACAGGGCCGCCTGCGAGCTGCTTTTAAACCCGCCTATAGCAGAATGTGTGTAGTGATGTCGTCACTGAGGATGCGTCACTTGTCTGTTGCCTGGTTACCAGTTTCTCTGTAGCTGACTAAGTGCACTATTTGAGTGACGTAAACACAGATTAATAATTCTTAAACTCAAACCAATACTTTGACAATTTTCTATCTGGTTTCCGACTGCATTAGAGCACAGAGATAGTGCTCATAAAGATTATAAATTATAATCTATTATTAACCTGTATATGCTGCCACTGAGCCAAATGATGAAAAAGAAGAAAATGGCTTACCACAGCTATGCTGACGACAATCAGATATAATGCCTGTGCAAATGCAGTTTAAGGGTGCGTTCACACTTGTAGTTCGGTTAGTTTGGTTCGTTTGGTCCGGACCAAAAAACAAAAACAAAACATAATAGTCCTGGTCCGCTTAGCGTTCACACAGGCATTTTTAACACCGACCCTAAAGTTACCGAACCAAAGGCACAGGGAGACGCTCACAACCTGATTGGTCGGTTTATATGAAGTAGGAGCTCGCTTACCGAACATTCAAAACAATGCTGTGTGCGGATTACACGCGCGGGCATTTTATGCGTGTACATATGGCATTATTTTTTACCAGAGAACTCATGAAGAGGTCATGAAATGTTCAAAACAACGCTGTGTGCTGGATTAAATGCGATCATTTTATGCGTGTTCATATGGCATTATTTTTTTTTACCAGAGAACTCATGAAGAGCTTATGAAATGTTCAGAACAACGCTGTGCCGGATTAAACGCGATCATTTTATGCGTGTAACACATGTGGCATTATTTTTACCCGCTGAGAACTCATGAAGAGCTCATGAAATGTTCAAAACATTCAAAACAGCATCAGGATTTCCTTTGTTGTGCAGAAAAGAGATGGGCGTCTCTTATGCAAAAGAGACGGCCATTCTGTCGTCTGCACCTGCTAATAATGGGCAACACAGGAACTTTGATGAGAAGAGCCAGGTTTGCTTTTTGTGTGTTTTTTCTAGCATTTTCGAAACATGCTCATCTGACCAAATATTGATGAGGCTCTTCCTCGTTGCTCCACGTTTGCCCTCTAACGTTAACGTTACTCATTTTGGATACACCGATCTTTCCGCGTCGTCAAATCAGCTGACTATGCGTCGCATCTTGTGACATTACGTCCGGTTTTTGGTCCGTTTACATGTCTTTGGTCCGTGTTGCGTTCATATATCAGTCGAACCGCACCAGAGTTCGTTTGGAAGCGGACCAAGACCCATCTTTTTAGCGGTCTCGGTCCGCTTGTTTGGTGCGCACCAGGGTTCAGATGGCAGTGTTCACATATGTTCAAATGAACCGCACTAACCAAGCAACCGCACCAGGGTTCGTTTTAATCCAACCAAACATGACAAGTGTGAATGCACCCTAAGTTAACAACTGGATGTGCCAAAACTATTGTAAACTGAAGGATGTTTTATTTTTATTTTTTAATTATTCTTGTTTTTCATTTTTAATTCTTACACGTTATTCTTATTTCTCATGCATAAGTTATCAATATTGTAATTAACTTCTATGTAAAGCACTTTGAATTGTCATTGGGTATGAAAATGTGCTATACAAATTAATGTGCCTTGCCATACATAAACAGACAAGTTGATGTCAAATGTTATAAATAAAAAAATATAAAGAGATAAAATAAAACAAATATTACTGCCTGAGTTCAATAAAGAAAACACATTGACATGAAAATGATCAGTAGTAACACAAAAAAACACATTTCCACTTAAAACAATAGTATGACCATAAAATCAAAACCACACACACACACACACACACACACACACACACAAAAGCTTCTTATGCACATACAGAAAGCCAAAACAAAAGGTTTCAATAATAAAATAATGCACAAAATAAATCAGGTAAAAATAAATAAAATAAAAACAACTTAATATATGTTTAGTTATACACAGTTCAGAAAATCTACATTTAAATTAATTTAATATATCAGGATTCAAACAAATGATTCATGACCAAACAGTCCAAAACAAATTATGCAAAGTAATAATGAAAACAAACCAAACAAAGAATCTTAATCGAGAACACAATTCAAACCATGTAAAGCAGCGAGTATGAAAGTATAATAACTGGAGCAGCAGAGTCAAACAACCTGTGACAAAACAGCGGTGCCATCACTGCACTGACTGCAATCCTCCTCAAATTCATACAACTGATAAAAAAAATGATGCTGTTCCTTTTAACCGGGAAAATTGAAATGCGTGCGATACACACTAATCTTCTTCTATAGCTTGCTCAGTAAATTAAATTGAGAGTATAACTAATGCAGATATGCTATTTTAAATACTGTAGTCTATAACATGAAGTTATGGCTGACATTCTCACAACACAAACTCAGACTCTTACTCGCACCATACACACCCACCCCGATCCCATCCCCCCCTCCATCCGTCTGCCTCCTTCCCTCAATTCCTCCCTTACCCAAACCAAACAAAAAATCCCATCACGTGACCACGTGTGCTGTGTTATGTTATGTTGTGTTTCTTTTATGTACGTATGATATGCTTTGCAAAATCTGCATTTATTTTCTTCGGAGAGCGCGTGGCAGCGCCGCAATTGGCTGCAGCCCGGAGGCTTACTCCAAACGTATTTTCGTTGCTGTGTACTTGTACATTTGTAATGACAATAAACTTCTATTCTATTCTATTCTATTCTATTCATATATAGCCTACATTTTAAAATAATAAACGCTCAAATATCCATTTCATAAGCATGCGTGTTTATTTTCCATGCGTGTGTGTGTGTGTGTGTGTGTGTGTGTGTGTGTGTGTGTGTGTGAAACAACACACTAGCCTGTAAAACATTTAAATGATTATAAGTAAATAATGGTAATCTTAAGAATATAAAAACATTTAATATACGTTTGAAAAAGATTTATTTCATAACCTATTTCCCCACAAACTGTGCAAAGATGTGTCATGCCGGTCTGCGCTTTGAGATGAATGTGGGACACGAGATAGAGAGAGACATCTTCTCGAATATCTTCGTCTTCATGTTTTCTCCTCATGCTGCAAAGCAACACTTGTTGTAAAACGTCTGAAGAGCGAGTTTTATCTTCCACAGGGTCAAGATATTTAGGCTATGTTTGATGATGCACTGCTAGAGAAAACAAAAGTAAACCCGCTGCGTGTGAACTGAGCTATTCAAATAAACTTGACAAGGACACAAAGCGAGAACAAGACTAGAGACGGACGCGAATATCAAACAAGGACTCCGTGCCACATACTAAGACAGACCGGATAAATACACAGGGAGAGACAAACACTAATGGGGAATTAACTGAGTGCAATAATTACTGACCAGAGACAGCTGAGGGCAATGATTGGACAGAGACCGCGGGAAATGTAGTTCAAGAAGAGACAGACACCGTGGGGAAGGAGGACATCTAGTGGATACCCAGGGAACAACCCAGACACCGTGACACCTATAGTAAATGATATATTTGTATACAAATTTTAAAAAAACTATGATTTCAACGTCCATCACAATAAAGTGAACAATAAGAAAAACATATGAAGGCTGCATGTAAACCTCTGGGTTTTTTTGGGGGGGGGTCCGCATTGATCTTAGACTCGCGGTAGGTGTCACGTGACCACGGTATTGTGGTAAAAAGATAACCGTCCCAGCCCTGTTCACAGTAGTCATTCATAGATCACAAACTACAAAAACAATACAGAAGTGTTACTTCCTGACCAAGTGTTACATTCTAAAATGTCGACCACAATCCTTTAAAACCCGTCACACCTGCACCTGAAGGGCACAAACGCCCGCACAGCAGCCAGCTGATGACAAACGGGAAGATCCCAAAACCACATCTGAGATGCAAACTAGATTACCACATCAAACCGGTGCTCACTCGAAACGCAGAACCAAGCCAAGGCATACGAACAAACAGACGAGAACCCACCACAGGTGTGCTCCAACCTAAAGGTGGACGCAACTTAATGACGTCCTGGCATTTACTCCAACACAGGCAAATGTGCTTCCAGCTCATTGTAAGAACTGGTTTTACTTCAAAGACAAAAGCTGAGATCCATGCCCTGCAATAAAGCAATAAAACTCATTAATCTAGAGAGATGTCACTGAAAGAGTGTGACTGCCCTGTCCTTCTCCCCTTCTCCCCTTTCTCTGATTCAGTCACAGAATGCAAATATACCACAGATGATGTATTTTGTGAATCTATTGTTTTATTCCTTTCATGTTTGGTGTCTTTTTAAAGGTCTCAGTGTGATTGGTAAATTGGTCTCAATTTCACTATATTCACTAGTAGGATGAGAAAGATTGAAATGTTTGAGAATTCTGGGCTTCTCTGAAAAGTCTTACACGCAGAAGTCCTTCGACCAGGCCGTTAGATTCCGTCCTTGGGCTAACGGATGGACCTTACATCATCATGCCGCACTGGCATAAATCATGTTAGTTGAGTTTCATATGCTGAGTCTAAACGTCAGCGTAGATATTAACTTAATCCTCACAATATGGTTTCATAATTATCTTTAAATATCTGACTGTCACCACAGTGCTTATGTTCCTCTGTAGTATCACATGGTGAAAACACACTTCTGATCAGGCTGCTTTATGAAGATGTAAATATTAAAGAAGTGACGAGTTCACACTTACATAAAATTAAATAGTGTTAAAGTTATGTGTATTTGCCAGGCTCTGAAACACAGAGTCCTCCCCTCATCCCAGGTTTGGGAGAGGAATAGTTAGGACTGAGGAGATGGGGTGGTGGAGGGATGCTGGAAAACGTCTCGGTTACGTATGTAACCCTCGTTCCCTGAAGGAGGGAACGGAGACGTACGTCAGAACTGAACCGACGAATGGGATCTTACTTTAGAGACCAATCCTACTTCGAGCATCTAACAACGAGCCAATGAAATTTGGCATGCGATCACGCATTCCACGCTCCGCCCCGCAGCGCGGGTATAAATAGGAAGTGGAATGGTAGATCAGCGCTTTTCCTACTGAGGAGCCGAAAGGTGACCGGACTCCCAGCGGAAGCACAGCATCTGGCGACGGGACGTACGTCTCCGTTCCCTCCTTCAGGGAACGAGGGTTACATACGTAACCGAGACGTTCCCTTTCAGTCGGTCACGTTCGACGTACGTCAGAACTGAACCGACGAATGGGATCCCTATGGAAAACGCCAGGATGCTGGCCCTTCCAGCGTCCTGCTTGAGCGCACTGCACCGTCTAGTATGGTACGGAAGTCAGGGCTCCAAGCAGGGAGTACAGTCACTGCTGTTTCTGCAAGACCCACTCAGAATGACTATTGGATAACGCTGGGAAAGCGTGCCTACCTCGTACTTGAGAGAGAGGGTACGCTGCGGGGCCACGTCCTTCAGGGAAGGAGAGGTGGCAGAATACACATAAGGACTAACCTGGCAGGGTAGTGCAACATATGGCAGTCTCTGGGGTGGTTCCAGCCTGATTGAAGGGGGGAAAGAACACGCCCAGAGACGACAGAGCGGGCTCTGTCGAGGGAAAGACACGGGGCTAGCCCGAAGGGTAGCTGATACCGTGGAAGAATACACATATGGGGTTGCCGTGAGGGAACCGCTACATATGGAACCCAGCCTACAGCCACGTTTCACAAGCATACGGGTGCAGGCCTGGCGTCAGACGGTCCGCAACGTCTGACACCGGAGGGGTGACGGAGGAGCTCGACAGGGTTAGCCGGTTTCCCGGGGAACACAACTGGAGACAATAGACGCACGTATCCGGCCCAGAGGGCGGGAGTGGCGTTTCGCAAGCCGACACTTAGAACGGGCACTTAGCGCTCCTGGCCACTGGGGGCGAGGATGCGGGAAGATACCGGCTCTACACGTAAGCTATAGAATCTAGCAAACGTGTTAGGTGTCGCCCAGCCCGCAGCTCTACATATGTCTGTCAGCGAGGCGCCTTGCGCCAGCGCCCAGGAAGAAGCAACACTCCGAGTGGAGTGAGCTCTTACACCGAACGGGCAAGGCACGTCTTGGGACTGGTAGGCCAAGACTATAGCATCCACTATCCAGTGGGCTAACCTCTGCTTGGAGACAGCCTTTCCCTTCTGCTGGCCTCCGTAACAGACGAAGAGTTGCTCTGAGGTCCGAAGGCTTTGGGTCCGGTCAACGTAAGC
Organism: Pseudorasbora parva; assembly: GCF_024679245.1. NCBI lineage: Eukaryota > Metazoa > Chordata > Actinopteri > Cypriniformes > Gobionidae > Pseudorasbora > Pseudorasbora parva. The sequence goes on along the minus strand of NC_090172.1, from coordinate 67,475,160 downwards.
GCGAAGAGCGCGGACCGGACACAGCAAAGCCAGGGCTGGGTCTGCCTCCTCCGAAGGCAGCGCTTGCAGGTTCACCACCTGATCCCGGAAGGGAGTGGTAGGAACCTTGGGCACATATCCGGGCCGGGGTCTCAGGACGACGTGAGAGTTACCTGGCCCGAACTCTAGGCACGATTCGTTGACCGAAAGTGCATGCAGGTCCCCTACCCTCTTGATCGAGGCCAATGCCGTCAGGAGCACTGTCTTCATTGACAAGATCTTAAGCTCACAAGACGCCAAAGGCTCGAAGGGAGGGCTCTGAAGTGCTCTGAGCACTAGAGCTAAGTCCCAAGAGGGTATCGAGGATGGACGAGGAGGATTTAGTCTCCTCGCACCTCTGAGGAACCTGACGATTAGGTCGTGCTTCCCCACGGACTTACCTTCTACTACATCATGGTACGCTGCTATTGCTGCAGCATATACCTTGAGGGTGGAGGGAGACAGCCTTCTCTCCAACCCATCTTGCAGGAAGGAAAGCACGACACTGATCGAACACCTTCGGGGGTCTTCCCGGCGGGAAGCGCACCACTCAACGAACAGGTTCCACTTCAGAGCATAGAGGCGCCTCGTAGAGGGGGCTCTAGCTGAAGCGATGGTATCTACGACAGCTTGTGGTAGTCCATCTAGAACCTCCGCGTCCCGTCCAGGGACCAGACATGAAGATTCCAGAGGTCTGGACGCGGGTGCCATAGCGTGCCCCGTCCCTGAGAAAGAAGGTCCTTCCTCAGGGGAATCGGCCAAGGAGGGGCTGTCGCGAGGAGTGTGAGTTCTGGGAACCAGGTCCGGTTGGGCCAATACGGCGCAACTAACAAGACCTGCTCCTCGTCCTCCCTGACCTTGCACAGAGTCTGTGCAAGAAGGCTCACTGGGGGAAACGCATACTTGCGTAGGTCCCGGGGCCAGCTGTGCGCCAGTGCATCTGTGCCGAGGGTACCCCCGGTCAGGGAATAGTACCACTGGCAATGGGTCGAGTCCGGAGAGGCAAACAGGTCGACCTGTGCGGCTCCGAACTGGTCCCATATCAGCTGGACCGCCTGGGGGTGGAGTCGCCACTCTCCCGGAGGTGTCGGCTGACGAGAGAGCTCGTCGGCTGTCTGGTTCAGCACACCAGGGACATGAATGGCCCGAAGCGACCTCAGCTGCTTCTGACTCCACAGGAGGAGGTGGCGGGCGAGTTGGAGCAGACGACGGGAGCGTAGACCACCCTGACGGTTGATGTACGCAACGGCCGTGGTGCTGTCCGTACGGACCAGTACATGCTTGCCACGCAGCGGCCCCTTGAGGCGGCGGAGTGCCAGATGTACTGCCAGTAACTCGAGGCAATTGATATGCCAATGCAATTGCGGCCCCGTCCACAGACCAGCAACTGCATGCCCGTTGTACGTGGCCCCCCAGCCCGTGGTGGAGGCATCCGTGAATAGCACAGCATGCCTGGACACTTGTTCTAGGGGCACCCCGGCCCGGAGAAACGAAGTGCTGGACCACGGGCTGAAGGTTTGGCGGCAGTAAGGAGTCACTGGGACCCGGTACTGACCGCTCTGCCACGCCCACCTCGGGACTCGGCCATTGAGCCAGCGTTGAAGCGGTCTCATATGAAGCAATCCGAGCGGCGTGACCGCGGCTGCAGATGCCATATGCCCCAGGAGCCTCTGAAAGAATTTCAGTGGGACCGCTGTCCTGCTCTTGAACATATTCAAGCAGTTCAACACCGACTGGACTCGCTCCTCGGTGAGGCGCGCCGTCCGGTTGACCGAGTCCAGCTCCATACCGAGATAAGAGATCCTCTGTGTGGGACAGAGTTTGCTCTTCTCTCGGTTGACCCGAAGGCCCAACTGGCTGAGGTGACTGAGCACCAGGTCCCTGTGTTCGCACAACTGGTCCTTCGACTGGGCTAGGATCAGCCAATCGTCGAGGTAGTTGAGAATCCGAACGCCGCGTTCTCTGAGTGGAACAATGGCTGCCTCCGCGACCTTCGTAAAGACGCGGGGCGACAGGGACAGCCCGAAGGGCAGGACCTTGTACTGATATGCTTTCCCCTCGAACGCAAAGCGTAGGAACGGTCTGTGTCGAGGGAGAATAGACACATGGAAGTACGCGTCCTTCAGGTCGATCGCTGCAAACCAATCCTGGGGACGGATGCATTGGAAAATGCGTTTCTGCGTCAACATCCTGAACGGGAGCTTGTGCAGGGCCCGATTCAGAACTCGCAGGTCCAGGATTGGCCGTAACCCACCCCCTTTCTTGGGCACAATGAAGTAGGGGCTGTAAAACCCCGTCTTCATATCGGCTGGAGGAACCGGCTCGATCGCGTCCTTCGCCAGTAGGACCTCGATCTCTGACCGCAAGACTTGAGCATCGCTGCTTCGCACGGAGGTGAAGAGGATGCCCTTGTACTTGGGTGGCCGGCGTGCGAACTGAATCGCGTAGCCGAGTCTGATGGTACGGATGAGCCAGCGAGACGGCCTGGGGAGACCTAGCCAGGCCCCCAGAGACCGTACAAGCGGGACCAACGGCACCACAGACGTGCCCGGGGTGGGGCAGCGAAGCGGAGTACTCTGGCCCGACTCGGGAGGCCCGGAGGCGGCCCGTAGTGTTGCCTGAGCACTCCTGGTTTGGACAGAGAGTGGGTGAGAAGGCCCGGGGGCGTCCTCGGAGCCCACTCTGCTGTCCACTGCCCGGAGGCAGGGAAGTGAAGCACTCAGCCCCGACCCGGAAGGCCCGTGGGCGGCCCGGAGTGTTGACTGAGTGCTCACAAGAGAGGCAGTGTGTGGGTGAGAAGGCCCGGGGGCGTCCTCGAGGCCCACACAGCTGCCCCCTGGCGACGGGAGGGTAGGAAAGGAGTGACAAGGCCCGTGGGCGTCGCACACTGCCAACCTGACCCTCTTGGGGCCCAGAGAGAGAGGAAATTGCTCTTTTGGTGAAAATGTGGGTACCGCTGGACTCCGGAGAGCCAGCGGCAGAGATGTTGTGACCAGTGTTGCCCCCCCGGTCCTCCTCCGGGGGGGTGGGAGGGATGCGGACATCATCTCCCTCAGAGCAGCTCCTCTTCTCCCTGGGCTGCCCGTCTCAGGGCCGCTTCCCCTTACGCTTGCCGGCAGGTTTGGCGGGCCCTTGGACGGGTTGGGCGGCCCCCTTGCGTCCGGCGCCCTGCTTCGCGGGTGGAGGCTGCTGCTTGGGCTTGGCAGGGGCGGAGGCGGACGCTGGAGGACGCCCTCGGCGACGAGCAGACTGGGGGGCTGCCCCGGGCGGCTGGGTGGAGGCAGCAGCGGGCCGCCGGGGCAGGATGTTTTTGATGGCCTCCGTCTGCTTCTTGGCCACCGAGAACTGCTGGGCAAAGTCCTCGATGGCGTCGCCGAAGAGGCCGGCCTGACAGACAGGGGCGTTTAGAAACCGAACCTTGTCCGAGTCCCGCATGTCTGTCAGGTTCAGCCACAGGTGGCGTTCCTGGACCACCAAGGTGGACATCGCCCGACCCAGGGAGCGGGCCGTGACTTTCGTCGCCCGGAGGGCGAGGTCCGTCGCGGCTCGCAGTTCCTGCATAACTGCCTGGTCGGAACCACCCTCGTGCAGTTCCATGAGCGCTTTGGCCTGGTGGACCTGCAGGAGCGCCATGGCATGCAAAGCTGATGCAGCTTCTCCGCAGGCTGTGTAAGCCTTGCCCGTCAAGCCGGACGAGAACTTACACGCCCGGGAGGGGAGACGCGGGGCGTGCCTCCAGTCCGCAGCGGTCTTAGGACACAGGTGCATCGCAACCGACCGCTCGACTGGAGGGATCCCCTCGTAGCCCTTAGTTGCACCACCATCGAGAGTGGTGAGGATGGAGGAGTCAGTCGATCGCTGGCGTACGCTATACGGCGCTACCCAGGACTTCGTGAGCTCCTGATGCACTTCCGGGAAGAAAGGCACCGGGGCGGGACGCTGAGAACCAGCGCGACCCGTCCCGAGAAACCAATCATCCAGCCGCGAAGGTTCGGGACGTGGTGGAGGGTTCCACTCAAGCCCGACACTTGCGGCGGCCCGGGCAAGCATAGCCGTAAGTTCCGGGTCAGACTCGGGCAACGCTGTCACACCCGAAGGGGGCAACGCAGCCGAGTCTTCATCCTCGGAACCCATTAGCTCATCCCCCGATGCAGCAACCGACATCTGGTCCTCCGCCGGAGCCCCAAAAGAGACGACTGGCGCTCCACGTGGGAGGTCAGCGCGCCCTTCCGGAAGCTCCACCGGTACAGTGGAGGGGGGAGGGGCCCGAGGAGCCGTGAGACCCGTCGGGTTTACCCTGACCGACACCCTCAGGTCCCCACCAAGGTCATCAGCCAAAGTAGTAGCCCTCTGCTTTGCAGCTGGAGGACCACTAGATCGGGGGATGGACGATGGTGTTCCACCTCTTCTGAGGTACTGGAGACGGGACCGCAACACTGCAATGGACATATTCCCGCAATGGGAACATGTCTCATCCACGAACGCAGCCTCAGCGTGCTGTGCGCCCAGACACGAGAGACAACGAACGTGTCCGTCAAGCGGGGACAGAAATCGACCGCACCCAGAAACACACGGCTTGAATGACATCTTGAAAAAGACGCAGGGTCAAACCGTGTTGCTCTTTTGTGAATGGAAGTTTTGCTCTTTTAGTGCTGAAGCACTCAGGGAGATGACCGCGGCTCCACGCAGTTCGATAGTGCAAGCCTGCGTGAGCTCTCAGTGATATGTATGTGTGAGCGCCCAGCGAACCAACTGTAATGTGTGTGTGTAAGGAAACGCTCAGCGAACCAAAGCTCTTTGTACACTCTATCACTGAAGTGACGGTCTCTCGCTGACGCGCCGTATCACCCGCACTGGCAAACTCTTTCACAGGATATTCAAGACTCGTAGTCAGAAAGCTCTTCGTAGAAACAGCAATGAAGACTGTTCGGCTCCGAAGTAGAAAGCGCTGATCTACCATTCCACTTCCTATTTATACCCGCGCTGCGGGGCGGAGCGTGGAATGCGTGATCGCATGCCAAATTTCATTGGCTCGTTGTTAGATGCTCGAAGTAGGATTGGTCTCTAAAGTAAGATCCCATTCGTCGGTTCAGTTCTGACGTACGTCGAACGTGACCGACTGAAAGGGAACTGGCATGTAGCAGAGGTAAGTTTGCTGTAAATATACACCTCTTATTCGTTAACGGAGATTATTAACCCTTTCATGTTGTTCGGGTCTGTGGGACCCACTTTTGTTTTTTATCAAAAGAAAAAGTATACGATTAATTATTTTTTAAAACTGAGACTCATTGGCCTTGGCTCACTTTCTGTGAAGAACATATATCAGAACACATTTTGCGTGTGCGTGTGTGTGTGTGTGTGTGTCTGTCTGTGTGTCTTTTCATGTTTTTCTTTCCTAATGGGGACTTCAACCTAAATGCACACTGAGGCCGTGTCCCAAATGGCACACTTCATGTGCACTTTCGGTCTTGTGGACTTACAGTGGCTGCTGCGTGCCCGTTAACTCCACAAGACCGTAGGGTGTCCCATTCATCATGTAAGCTTAAATATGGGTGTTCGTGATTGCCCCCTTTGCGGCTGCTATGCGCCCTTGTGTCAGGACGCCGGTTTGATGTGTCTTGTGTTGTCATTGTTCGGCGCTTGGGTGTCCTGTCTGTGCACGCGATTTTGCGTGTGGTGTTTGTGTTCGTTCGCCATGTGCTTCGTCATTATCGTGCATCCGCCCCCTTGTTACCCTGTTAGTTCTTCATTACACTCACGTGCTTCCCTCATTAGACTCCCTATATATTCCCTTCGTGTTTTTTGTTCCCTGCCAGATCGTGTTTGTTCTTTGTGTCAGTCACGTCTTGCTCCTCCTATTTAGAAAGTCTAGCTTTTGTCTAGAACGCGATTTATTTCTTCAGCTTTGTGGCTTAGCCTTCTTTGTGTTTTTGGCTTGTCCTTAAACTTAGCTTTTGGTCTTGGTTTTTTATTATTATTTTTTATTATTATTTTTTCAGCTTGATATTTAATTATTTTCCTTTTTTCTATAAGAATAGATTTCGGATTTTATTTTTCTATTTTTCCCTGTGTCTTCTTTCAGGTCAGGTTTTTTTTTTCTTCTTTCTCTCTCTCTCCCTCTCCACTCCAGTTTTCCAGTTACTCAGGCTGCTGGGTGGTGTTCACCTTCTGCCACCATCAGCTCCTCCGCTGCCTCTTCATTTTCCTGCCAGCCTCTCCTGCCACCTCGGCCTGTCACTCACACAGTCTCATCCTGCATCCCGGATCTTCGGAACAGGCTTCTCGGGGTTGAGCGTTACTGCTCTATGGACTTATTTCTGCCATTGATTACTCCTGACTCTTCCTCTGTTGTCCCCTCCTGGTTTCTAATACACATTTTGCCCTGCAAATTGAATCCTTCTCTTTCTCAACCGTGACACCTTGATGTGCACTTCAGCTGAGCCCGCAAGTTTGTGAGCTACGCAGAGGACTTCTACCCGGCAGTCAAAGTGGCATTACGCCGTGAAAGTGCGGACTCAGAGGAAGACCGTGAGGGTTTAGAGTGCCATTTGGGACAGGGCCTTACTTATGGTGGCATAAATTGAGGTCCTGGAAATCCACAGTCCTGCAAAGTTTTACTTCAACCCAAATCAAACACACCTGATCAAGCGAATCAAGGCCTTAAGGTTTACTAGAAAGCACAGACAGATGAGTTTTATCAGGGCTGGAACTAAACTCTGCAGGACTGAGGCTCTCCAGGACCGGAGTTTGCCACCCCTGTTGTAGAGGAAGAGATTTCAGAGTGTGAGGATCACATTTCTGGTCTTTATATTGGTTGTAATTGGGATGAAGTAAACATTGGTTGAGTATTTTTGCATAAAATTATTTGATTGTGTTGAATTAAATACCCAAAAATCCAGCGGGTCTGTCAGGGACCAATCAAGCTCGGTCCCATCCACGACTCAAGTTTTCAGTCACCTGAGTATTGATCACCTCTCGTACTATTTATACGCATTTTTGTGAGATCAACAGCACTCCAGCATCTAATAGGACAGACCACTAACCTGCTTGTCTACTTAGTCCATTCCAAGTTCACAAAGAGAGGTATACTGATCTGAAGATTGTTTAACTCTGTGTCTCTATTGATCTTCTTTCACATCTCCTAAAATATTTCTGATCTGATCTCCCAGCTCCTGTGTATCCTCTGAGGCTCTGTTCCTAACTGCCTTGTCCGTATCTGTGAGGAAAAGGACCAAGTAATATTGACTTTTGTCCGCTAAAGTACAACGTATTGAATGGTGGACATACTCACCGGCTCCCCTCCGATGCATCGGGTGATCACCTCCAGCCTTGCCACTATTTCATTTGCCACTGCTCTACAACACAGACATTGAGTATAAGTAACTAAACATTTCATCCTGCAATGCATGATAATGGATTCATTTCTGGATTAGATCAGTGGATCAGATCACTACACAATTATATCATCATCAATACATCATCTCATGATCATCTCTCACTGCTTTTTCCTATAATAAAGATGCTTTACTGCTGAAAAAACAAAACACAAACTAACAGTTGAATAAGACTGAATGAAACATAATGAAATATGACTAGAACAATAATACTCACTGTTTCTCCTCCTGTTTCACGTCAGAGATGTAAATATTGTCCATCCTGAACGTCTAAATGTGGCGTGACATAAACAAATGAGTGATGAGGATGAGCTTACATGGAAATATGTTAATGTTTAATTAACACAAACATTTCCACAATAAGATTAATTCTTAAAAATGAAAACTCACTTAAACACCAAACTTTAACATGGTGTGTGTCCCATTGGGTAATCAGAAGTTCTACACACTCGTAGCCCATTTTAACACTTGGACCAAATACAAGGGAAAATGTCACATAAGAAGACAAATTATGAAGAGCAAAGATCGCAAGTGTGGGTGGACAGGCACAAACATGTCAAGATGAAGAGATGTAACACGAGTTACAGTCCAGCAATATCAGTAAAGCAGCTGATTAATTATTCAAGTTAAAATATACATTGTGAATGTCCATAATTGTTTGATTAAGGTCCATATATAATAATACTCACTGACACTGATGCAATATACAAATATAGAGAAAGAAAGAACAAACACAAATAAGGAGGAAGTAAATATGAAAATTAGTTTTCGAGAAATAACCAAATGATGTGATGTGCTGAATGAGGGATGAGAGCAGATATAATAATCACGTAGTTTAAAGCTGCAGACAGAAACATCAGACTCAGGACAGAAACACACAACCTCTAAAGTAAGAACAACTCACATGATCATTCTTCACACACAATTAGACTCTGAGATGATCATATTGTCTGAATGATTGTGAATTGTGTTATGCTTATTATGTTTTACTCTAAGATGAATATGAGATTTTTCAATGTGTTTCTTCCTCAGAAATGGAGCAAACTCTATATTTGGTTCTTCTTCTCATTGGTGAGTGTGTCTGTAGTTTTATTTCTGGTTTATAGTTTCATCAGGTTTGACCCTGTTATGAAAAGCATTAAATCAAACCCTCTCTTTCACAGCTCTCTGCTCCGTATCTGAATGTGTTCAGCGTCAGTATCACTTTATAAACGAGTGGAAGACCTGGACTGAAGCTCAGAGATACTGCAGAGAGAAATACACAGATCTGGCCACCGCTGACAACATGACCGACATGATCGAGCTGAACAAGTGTGTGAAGAATAGACGTGTCTGGATTGGGCTGCAGAGGACGAGTGTTAATAAATGGCAGTGGTCTTCAGGTGATCCTGTGCTCTATCTGAACTGGGGATCTGGACAAACTGACGGCAGCGATTGTGGATATATGTCAAATGGAGTGTTTTATAATAGTCCCTGTAGTGCTAATCTTCCATTCATCTGCAGCAACAGTGAGTGCAACTGTTTAAAATTACCATTTATAGATTCACCATTTACCAAATACAACCGCTCCAGAATGTTTTCTACCAACACTTTATTATTAACTTATAAATTAAAGGCTAGGTAGGCAGTTTCTGAATGGCCACAGTTGATTCAACAACACAACAATCAAGTAAAGAAAAAAACAGTATGTTAGGGAATATATATATATATATATATATATATATATATATATATATATATATATATATATATATATATATATATATATATATTCTCTCATGTCCTTCACTTATGCAGTCATTTACTCTGTTTGCATTCACTTATTTCCGAAAGTCATCTTAAATATTGTTGAATTTTCAATACAACTGAAACATTAGAGAGAACAGAGCTAGGCCCTTTTTAGGCCCTTCAGCCCCCCTAAACTTATGCCTCAGCCCCCCTTAAAAATATGAAACTGGCAGAAGGCTTCGACTTCGTCCCGTTTTTTAGTCTGTCACTCCAATCCACAGCAGCTCTGAGCAGAGCGCAGCGCACATCAGAAGCAGAGGTGTGTGTGTGTGTGGGGGGGGGGGGGGGGGGGGGGGCGGGGTAAATCTGAGCGTCATTGGTCTGTCACCGCTCGTCAATGTCAAAATATTTGATAAAACCAATCAAATCAGAGTAGGCGGGCTTTATGGTCACACAGAAACTGCTGTGGCTGAGCGCAAATTTTAGCAGCGCAACTCGACGTCAAGTGAGACAACTGTAAGCAACTAAACTAAACATTCATGTTTGACATGTTAATTCAGAAAAATTAAACAAAAGAAAAAAATAAACTTATGTCTAATTTCATCATTTTTAACTGGAAATATGCCTATGTGGTTCATGTAGGCCTTAACGAACAAGAAATATTAACAAAGCCATTTTCATCAGATTAGGCATAAGATTAATAATGAATGTGTTCATATTGTGAATTTAATAAACTTAAAATTTTAATAAACAGTAAATTAGCGTTTCTAAGAAAATTATTCATGAAACATAAATCTCAGTATTAACTCTTTCCCCGCCAGCGTTTTAAAAAAAAAGTTGCCAGCCACCGCTAGGGTTTTTGACAATTTTCACCAAAATTTAATAGCCCATAGAATATTTTGTTAAATGAATATCTGAGCATGCAATGTATCAAAATAAAGAGCTGACCCTCTTCTTTTAAACAAAAAAAATCGTTTTATTCTAGCTTCATGCATTCCTTTTTTATCAACACTTGAATATGGGTACCCTTGTGAAAAAGAAGTGTGCTTAATTGTATTGAAAGTGTATTTTTTGTGCACTTAATATATTTAAAGTATATTTTTTTAAAACTGCACTTGTAGATAATATGATATAATTGAAATTAAGTGCCACTTAAGTGTACTTAAAGAGAATACACTTTAATGACAATATTTCTAAACACACTTAAGTACACTTTTTTAAAATTCACTTTGTAATAATATCGAATTAATTTGTATTTTTAAAAAGTACACTTTCATGACAATATTTATAAACACACTTTAGTGTACTTATAATAAGTGCACTTTATAATAATATCAAATTAATTTGTACTTTAACAAAGTACACTTTCATGACGATATTTATAAACACACTTTAGTACACTTATAATAAGTGTACTTTGTAATAATATCTAATTAATTTGTACTTTAACAAAGTACACTTTCATGACAATATTTATAAACTCACTTTAGTACACTTTTAATAAGTGCACTTTGTAATAATATCTAATTAATTTTCACTTAAAGAAAGTACACTTGTATGACAATATTTATAAACACACTTAAGTGCACTTTTTAAAAATGCACCTTGTAATAATGTCTACACCTAAACTTACTTAAACCATTTTAATTATGAGTTTGTTTCATAAAGTGCACTTATTTTACTAATGACAAAGCACATGGAATTAGTTGTTCAAATTTACATTGGTTAATGTATTTTTCTTCAAAATTTCACTCGCTTACACTCCAGTACAACTGTTGAAATGTTATAACTAGCTCCTATGAACTCAACTACAAGTGTCAGTTTTCTACATAATTTGACATTGTCAATCTTTATGAGAGGAGTTGTCTAATGTACTGTAGGCTACTTTACATCTGTGTAGAATAACCTACTTTCAATATTATGTTGTTGTATGGCGATTAAACACACATTTAATTGCATTAATTGCAAGAAAAAGTTGAACAAATCTAAACCAAATTAATTTGCATTAAAATTCACTTAAAATCGGCTACATTTCATTTTAATCAGACTCACTGTAAACATGATTGACTTTTAGTTAGGTGAATGAGTCAAGTTGTCTGAAATACAGTCCAACTACACAGTGTGTTAGAACAACCTGAACAGAAATGGATAATTAGTAAGTAATTTATAATCAACATTTAATGCACGAAATATCTTATTTTATATTTATACTTAATATTTCAATGCGCATGTGTCACGGAGTGACTTAATGTAGCGGAACCTAAAATGGCGGAAATTGTTCCGCCCGGACCGTTGTCCATGAAACACGCGACCAGTTCCGGTAACTCCGGGCAACTGAAAGGGAGGATTATTAAGAACAGGTGTGCGAATGGACGTGGCGATTGATGGTTGGACAATTCAGAGAAAAGGAGGCATATAAATAAGGTAACCGGAGAATATGAAGGGGTGAAGTTTATTCCGGCAAACGCTGTGGGTGAGACGGAGCGATCGGTGAGTAGGAGGGACGTCTTGAGGCGGATGGTACAGACTGGGCGAAGTGAAAACAGAGTACTGGGCTGAAGAAACCATGGAGTTAAGTGTTTGAAGCATTCTTTGTTGAAGCAACTGTGTTGATATGTATTATTACCAGTGTTGCCACAGTTACTTTGAAAAAGTAATCTGATTACTGATTACTGATTAATCCTTTAAAAAGTAACTTAGTTACTTTACAGATTACTTGATTTTAAAAGTAACTAAGTTAGATTACAAGTTACTTTATTAGTTACATTCAGGAGTTGCCGACAACACCCCTGCCGCCTCAAAATAGAAATGACAACCGTTTTTGGCAACACACTTTATTGCATTTATGCCAGAGCCTGACGGCCCCGACTTTTTTACGCCCCTTTTTTAGGCTTCTCCTTCGTTTTATATTTATTTTAATAATTAAAATGAACAATGAGATGTGCTGGTGGAAACAACATGAGACCATGATAGCTTGCGCCACTGTCGAGAAATGGCTCGCGCAGGGTTAAAGAGTCCGTTTCTTCAGTGCAGCTGCTAGAGTTATGGCCTTTTTACAACCGGTTCCTTCATTCGTTTTCTCTGAGCAGGTATCTATCGGATTGCTAAATGACCAGGAGTAACGTTAGGCCTAAATGCCTTCCGAGAGTCTTTCGAGACGTATTTAATTCTGATCACTCAAACAAACCGATTCAGAAGGTGCATGAAAGCATTTCAAACTAAACCGGACAAATGTAAATATATCTGGTTGTTTAAACCACATGTGTAAATTTTACTCCTGGCAAATAATTAAGAAATAAATGTGTGAGAGCGTGTTATGGTGTAGTCAGATAGATATGATGGTGCTAGGCTACTGCTACATCGCTGCAAATGAGTAAAGCAAGCCAACGCAAATGGCCGTTAATGAAACTTTAAAATAAGTCACACAAAACACAATCATCTTCAATATAAATTAATGAGACTAATGATCTTACCAGTGCTTAGTTCGCTCTCTCTCATATTGCGATCTTTGAATTTGAAATGGGCTGCTGAATAAAATGCTAGAATCTTTTGCTTTGATGTAAACTCCGTTAAATGAGCATAGGCTATACCGCGGGATTTGAAGATCGGATTTATATTAATTTAGCTGAAGTCTAAGGTAGGCTATAAGACAACCTGCATGTCCTTTTTTTTTTTTTTAGATTGTGTAGCCCGTTTCGTTGTTTTGAGCGCCGTTGCGAGCAATAGGCTAATCTACCAGCCTGCCTCAGCTCGTCAGAAATGCCTTTGTGGTGGTATAATAACTAGCCTACTTTGTTTTTAATGTCAAAGTGGTTATATTTCGTTTCATTTCTTTATTGAGTTCATTTAGAAAAATGTTTAGAGCAATTTTTGTTTGTTAAATTAAAGTTTTAATTTTTTTATGTGACGACCCAGTGAGTTAACCGCATGAGTCTCTCAAACCAACTCTTGAATTGTCTTGCCTATATAAACTTTAATTTAACAAACAAAAAATTGCTCTGAACATTGTTCTAAATAAGGATAAAAAAGAAACGAAACGAAAAATAACTACTTTGACATTAAAAACAAAACTGAACTATTTTAATGGCTGCAACAATGTAAAAAGTAAAATAAATAAATAAAAAACACGGGCTCCAGCCGGACTCGGGCTGAGAATTTTGATAAGCTGTTGGTTTTTACAAAGGAAAATGACTAAAATAGTAACTCACAGTGACTTGGATAAGTAACTTTAATCTGATTACTGGTTTGGAAATAGTAACGCGTTAGATTACTCGTTACTGGAAAAAAGTAGTCAGATTAGAGTAACGCGTTACTATGTAACGCGTTACTGGCATCACTGATCATCGGCCGGTGGATGGACTCGACGCTGCTGATCGCTTCTGGGGATTTTCTTCACACAAACCAATCGTTTGGCCTCGGGACACTTGGAATATTTGTACTTTTTGAATAAATTGTTCCTGCAGTCGTATCTGCCTGTTTTTTTATTTTAAAACACAAACGGGTAGGTTTAGGGAAGGGATTGGTTATGTGACGAATAAGAGTTAAATGCTTTCAGTAATTAGATGAATTACCTATTTACACATTTCTATTGCAACAGGTGAGGAATAGCAGAATTTAATTTTCACATTTAATGTTAGATTTGTTGTAGCAATCAATGGACGCATTTGTGATGGGTGAGAAATGTCTACAAATGACGTGTAAAACATTTACAAGTGATGAATAGTCTACACTTTAGATTAGGGGATGCAGAAAGCGTTGTAAATGCCTTGTATACTTGTACAGATCATTTGTAACGGGTGATAAAGATTTGTAAATGATTTATTTATGCGTTTACAACATCATCTCTAACAGGTGATGAACACTTTGAGGTGTGTACTTTAATGTAAATGCTGACTGGTGAGGGTATAGACCGCTGTCTTCTCTGACACGGGCACCTGATGCTTCACTGGAGGGTAAACCAGTTCACATTATCACTAACGTTAGACCCCTCACAGAACACCAGTTCACATTATCACTAATGTTAGACCCATCACAGAACACCAGTTCACATTATCACTAACGTTAGACCCCACACAGAACACCAGTTCACATTATCACTAACGTTAGACCCATCACAGAACACCAGTTCACATTATCACTAACGTTAGACCCCTCACAGAACACCAGTTCACATTATCACTAACGTTAGACCCCTCACAGAACACCAGTTCACATTATCACTAACGTTAGACCCATCACAGAAAACTAGTTCACATTATCACTAACGTTAGACCCCTCACAGAACACCAGTTCACATTATCACTAACGTTAGACCCGTCACAGAACACCAGTTCACATTATCACTAACGTTAGACCCGTCACAGAACACCAGTTCACATTATCACTAACGTTAGACCCGTCACAGAACACCAGTTCACATTATCACTAACGTTAGACCCGTCACAGAACACCAGTTCACATTATCACTAACGTTAGACCCGTCACAGAACACCAGTTCACATTATCACTAACGTTAGACCCCTCACAGAACACCAGTTCACACTATCACTAACGTTAGACCCATCACAGAACACCAGTTCACATTATCACTAACGTTAGACCCATCACAGAACACCAGTTCACATTATCACTAACGTTAGACCCATCACAGAACACCAGGTCACATTATCACTAACGTTAGACCCGTCACAGAACACCAGTTCACATTATCACTAACGTTAGACCCCTCACAGAACACCAGTTCACATTATCACTAACGTTAGACCCGTCACAGAACACCAGTTCACATTATCACTAACGTTAGACCCGTCACAGAACACCAGTTCACATTATCACTAACGTTAGACCCATCACAGAACACCAGTTCACATTATCACTAACGATGTAAGACCCATCACAGAACACCAGTTCACATTATCACTAACGTTAGACCCATCACAGAACACCAGTTCACATTATCACTAACGTTAGACCCCTCACAGAACACCAGTTCACATTATCACTAACGATGTAAGACCCATCACAGAACACCAGTTCACATTATCACTAACGTTAGACCCATCACAGAACACCAGTTCACATTATCACTAACGTTAGACCCCTCACAGAACACCAGTTCACATTATCACTAACGTTAGACCCATCACAGAACACCAGTTCACATTATCACTAACGTTTGACCCATCACAGAACACCAGTTCACATTATCACTAACGTTAGACCCATCACAGAACACCAGTTCACATTATCACTAACGTTAGACCCCTCACAGAACACCAGTTCACATTATCACTAACGTTAGACCCCTCACAGAACACCAGTTCACATTATCACTAACGTTAGACCCATCACAGAACACCAGTTCACATTATCACTAACGTTAGACCCATCACAGAACACCAGTTCACATTATCACTAACGTTAGACCCCTCACAGAACACCAGTTCACATTATCACTAACGTTAGACCCCTCACAGAACACCAGTTCACATTATCACTAACGTTAGACCCCTCACAGAACACCAGTTCACACTATCACTAACGTTAGACCCCTCACAGAACACCAGTTCACATTATCACTAACGTTAGACCCATCACAGAACACCAGTTCACATTATCACTAACGTTAGACCCATCACAGAACACCAGTTCACATTATCACTAACGTTAGACCCCTCACAGAACACCAGTTCACATTATCACTAACGTTAGACCCCTCACAGAACACCAGTTCACATTATCACTAACGTTAGACCCCTCACAGAACACCAGTTCACATTATCACTAACGTTAGACCCATCACAGAACACCAGTTCACATTATCACTAACGTTAGACCCATCACAGAACACCAGTTCACATTATCACTAACGTTAGACCCATCACAGAACACCAGTTCACATTATCACTAACGTTAGGCCCCTCACAGAACACCAGTTCACATTATCACTAACGTTAGACCCATCACAGAACACCAGTTCACATTATCACTAACGTTAGGCCCATCACAGAACACCAGTTCACATTATCACTAACGTTAGACCTATCACAGAACACCAGTTCACATTATCACTAACGTTAGACCCCTCACAGAACACCAGTTCACATTATCACTAACGTTAGACCCATCACAGAACACCAGTTCACATTATCACTAACGTTAAACCCATCACAGAACACCAGTTCACATTATCACTAACGTTAGACCCATCACAGAACACCAGTTCACATTATCACTAACGTTAGACCCCTCACAGAACACCAGTTCACATTATCACTAACGTTAGACCCATCACAGAACACCAGTTCACATTATCACTAACGTTAGACCCATCACAGAACACCAGTTCACATTATTACTAACGTTAGACCCATCACAGAACACCAGTTCACATTATCACTAACGTTAGACCCCTCACAGAACACCAGTTCACATTATCACTAACGTTAGACCCATCACAGAACACCAGTTCACATTATCACTAACGTTAGACCCCTCACAGAACACCAGTTCACATTATCACTAACGTTAGACCCATCACAGAACACCAGTTCACATTATCACTAACGTTAGACCCCTCACAGAACACCAGTTCACATTATCACTAACGTTTGACCCATCACAGAACACCAGTTCACATTATCACTAACGTTAGACCCATCACAGAACACCAGTTCACATTATCACTAACGTTAGACCCATCACAGAACACCAGTTCACATTATCACTAACGTTAGGCCCCTCACAGAACACCAGTTCACATTATCACTAACGTTAGACCCATCACAGAACACCAGTTCACATTATCACTAATGTTAGACCCTCACAGAACACCAGTTCACATTATCACTAACGTTAGACCCCTTACAGAACACCAGTTCACATTATCACTAACGTTCGACCCATCACAGAACACCAGTTCACATTATCACTAACGTTAGACCCCTCACAGAACACCAGTTCACATTATCACTAACGTTAGACCCCTCACAGAGCACCAGTTCACATTATCACTAACGTTAGACCCCTCACAGAACACCAGTTCACATTATCACTAACGTTAGACCCCTCACAGAACACCAGTTCACATTATCACTAACGTTAGACCCCTCACAGAACACCAGTTCACATTATCACTAACGTTAGACCCCTTACAGAACACCAGTTCACATTATCACTAACGTTAGACCCCTCACAGAACACCAGTTCACATTATCACTAACGTTAGGCCCCTCACAGAACACCAGTTCACATTATCACTAACGTTAGACCCATCACAGAACACCAGTTCACATTATCACTAACGTTAGACCCCTCACAGAACACCAGTTCACATTATCACTAACGTTAGACCCGTCACAGAACACCAGTTCACATTATCACTAACGTTAGACCCGTCACAGAACACCAGTTCACATTATCACTAACGTTAGACCCATCACAGAACACCAGTTCACATTATCACTAACGTTAGACCCGTCACAGAACACCAGTTCACATTATCACTAACGTTAGACCCCTCACAGAACACCAGTTCACATTATCACTAACGTTAGACCCATCACAGAACACCAGTTCACATTATCACTAACGTTAGACCCCTCACAGAACACCAGTTCACATTATCACTAACGTTAGACCCCTCACAGAACACCAGTTCACATTATCACTAACGTTAGACCCCTCACAGAACACCAGTTCACATTATCACTAACGTTAGACCCATCACAGAACACCAGTTCACATTATCACTAACGTTAGACCCATCACAGAACACCAGTTCACATTATCACTAACGTTAGACCCATCACAGAACACCAGTTCACATTATCACTAACGTTAGACCCCTCACAGAACACCAGTTCACATTATCACTAACGTTAGACCCATCACAGAACACCAGTTCACATTATCACTAACGTTAGACCCCTCACAGAACACCAGTTCACATTATCACTAACGTTAGACCCGTCACAGAACACCAGTTCACATTATCACTAACGTTAGACCCCTCACAGAACACCAGTTCACATTATCACTAACGTTAGACCCCTCACAGAACACCAGTTCACATTATCACTAACGTTAGACCCCTCACAGAACACCAGTTCACATTATCACTAACGTTAGACCCCTCACAGAACACCAGTTCACATTATCACTAACGTTAGACCCCATCACAGAACACCAGTTCACATTATCACTAACGTTAGACCCATCACAGAACACCAGTTCACATTATCACTAACGTTAGACCCGTCACAGAACACCAGTTCACATTATCACTAACGTTAGACCCGTCACAGAACACCAGTTCACATTATCACTAACGTTAGACCCGTCACAGAACACCAGTTCACATTATCACTAACGTTAGACCCGTCACAGAACACCAGTTCACATTATCACTAACGTTAGACCCGTCACAGAACACCAGTTCACATTATCACTAACGTTAGACCCGTCACAGAACACCAGTTCACATTATCACTAACTTTAGACCCGTCACAGAACACCAGTTCACATTATCACTATCGTTAGACCCCTCACAGAACACCAGTTCACATTATCACTAACGTTAGACCCCATCACAGAACACCAGTTCACATTATCACTAACGTTAGACCCCTCACAGAACACCAGTTCACATTATCACTAACGTTAGACCCCACACAGAACACCAGTTCACATTATCACTAACGTTAGACCCATCACAGAACACCAGTTCACATTATCACTAACGTTAGACCCATCACAGAACACCAGTTCACATTATCACTAACGTTAGACCCCTCACAGAACACCAGTTCACATTATCACTAACGTTAGACCCATCACAGAACACCAGTTCACATTATCACTAACGTTAGACCCATCAAAGAACACCAGTTCACATTATCACTAACGTTAGACCCCTCACAGAACACCAGTTCACATTATCACTAATGTTAGACCCTCACAGAACACCAGTTCACATTATCACTAACGTTAGACCCCTCACAGAACACCAGTTCACATTATCACTAACGTTAGACCCATCACAGAACACCAGTTCACATTATCACTAACGTTAAACCCCTCACAGAACACCAGTTCACATTATCACTAATGTTAGACCCTCACAGAACACCAGTTCACATTATCACTAACGTTAGACCCCACACAGAACACCAGTTCACATTATCACTAACGTTAGACCCCACACAGAACACCAGTTCACATTATCACTAACGTTAGACCCCTCACAGAACACCAGTTCACATTATCACTAACGTTAGACCCCTCACAGAACACCAGTTCACATTATCACTAACGTTAGACCCCTCACAGAACACCAGTTCACATTATCACTAACGTTAGACCCATCACAGAACACCAGTTCACATTATCACTAACGTTAGACCCATCACAGAACACCAGTTCACATTATCACTAACGTTAGACCCCACACAGAACACCAGTTCACATTATCACTAACGTTAGACCCCACACAGAACACCAGTTCACATTATCACTAACGTTAGACCCCTCACAGAACACCAGTTCACATTATCACTAACGTTAGACCCCTCACAGAACACCAGTTCACATTATCACTAATGTTAGACCCTCACAGAACACCAGTTCACATTATCACTAACGTTAGACCCATCACAGAACACCAGTTCACATTATCACTAACGTTAGACCCCTCACAGAACACCAGTTCACATTATCACTAACGTTAGACCCCTCACAGAACACCAGTTCACATTATCACTAATGTTAGACCCTCACAGAACACCAGTTCACATTATCACTAACGTTAGACCCATCACAGAACACCAGTTCACATTATCACTAACGTTAGACCCATCACAGAACACCAGTTCACATTATCACTAACGTTAGACCCCACAGAACACCAGTTCACATTATCACTAACGTTAGACCCATCACAGAACACCAGTTCACATTATCACTAACGTTAGACCCCTCACAGAACACCAGTTCACATTATCACTAACGTTAGACCCCTCACAGAACACCAGTTCACATTATCACTAACGTTAGACCCCTTACAGAACGTGTTTACCGTGTGAGTTCTGAACCCTGCACTATGCTTATTTAAATCTTTTCGTTTCTACACATATTAGGCTACATATTCCTCATGTCTGTGAGGCAAGCCTGCTGAGTTTCAGTTTATTTTTGAGACGCGCTTCAGTTCATGAGCATTGAAAGCGATGGCTTCCGCGACCTCACGTCACGTAAGTCTACTTATATGCTTCTTATTTATTAAATACATACAATTGGCTGAAGAAACCTTTATTAAAATTAAGAGACAATTTGTACAAAATGAAAGAGAGGCTTTTTACGAAACAAAACTTAATATTAAACTAAATATAACCACCAAAATCATTTCTGACCCACTCGCATCTTTGCACTTATAGGCTATCATAATCAGATGAAATTAAAAAATAATATTATAATATTTAAACATAAATATGAAAAAAAACATTGTTTAATGGCTACAACAAGTATAGTAAGCTACAGATGTATGTCATGTCTGAGCTGGATTTGAGCGAACATCATTTTACCGGCGGGTTCATGAGTGCCTGTGGATTATTGAGCTGATCACACCGGCTTCGCTCCGCTCATTAGTCATTACAGGCTCGTTCTCGCCAGAACGCCCACAAATTCAAAAATGGTCGGGTTTAAATTGGGCTCGGCCTCATAATTACAGTTAATGTGTCAGGCTTGATTTTTCTGAGCTTATCTAAGCTCTAGTTCTGGCTAAAAATGTAGTTATTATGTGCCGGCCCGTTGGCATGAATTGTACTCGTGATGGAGGGGTAGTGGAGGGGTAGTGGAGCGGTAGTGGAGCGAGTGAAAACCACACAACGCTCCAACTTTTAAAAATCCGCTCCTCACTCCATTCAAAATCTCTCCACTCCACTCCGCTCCCACTCCACTCCGCTTACATACTCTGGCCCTCTCGCGGCTATAGAAGGAGCTAAATGTTTATTCTTGTCAGTCAGTATGAATTAAATTTGATATATAATTGGCAAGACCAGCCAAACTATGAAAAAAAGTGTGACTTATAGTCAACTTATAGGAAAAAACAGTACTTAATAAAATCATGCAAACTGATTTCCTGAAAATAAGAATAGTGTGTTGTGCTGGCAAATGCTTATTAAATATATCTCACTTACACAAGAGCTCTAGTGACTAAACAAGAACTGTCTGAACTGTGTTTTGATTCTGAATGTGTGTGTGTGTGTGTGTGTGTGTGTGTGTGTGTGTGTGTGTGTGCGCGACTCAAGCATGATTAATTGCAAGATATTGTCACAAATATAGAGAGATTGTTTGCAATATAATTGAAAAAAAGATTATTACTCAACAATAAAAACAGACTAGTTAATTATGTTAGATGTTAGTAATCTTTTAAAAGCAACTTTATTCCTTCCCTTTCTTTAAATCAAATTACTGTGATTTATTGTTGCATTAAAAGGAAGAAAATTACAACTACAATAAAATAAATGAAGTTCAAGAGCCCAACCAAAGGGAACACTGATCTCCATAATGGTGACTTCAAACTAAAACATTTTAGGAAAATCAACATTAGTTCATGAAGTCTGCTTATGTAATGTCAGGGGCGTTTCTAGGATTTTCATTTTAGGGGGGCTCAGACCCCAGTGAGGGTAGGCCTGTAGAAAAAATGATAACACTATTTAGTTTAGGGTCCAAATTGCGCTATTAACTAATAGCTTACAAACTTGCATACCCAGAAGATATTGGCTGTTTATTATTACTTATAAAGCAAATATTAACACCTTACTGCATGGCCATACTGTACATGCATTAATCATACCCAATAATGTAGGCAGGTTTATAGATCCCAAATGTTAGGGTGGTTCAGGGGGAATGCTCCCCCAGGATCATTTTGATTTTTATGATCTACATATGTGCATTTTAAGATGTTCTGAAGGCCAAAAAATTAGATAACAATAGCTTGAAAACCATGCCACTGGGCAGTTTTTATCTTGCCCTGTTTCATCCCCTCATGTTGAGCTTAGACTGATAGTTTTTCCCATTTTTGTCAGTAAATAAAGTAAACATATGGTTTACATATTAACTCTTTCCCCGTCAAACACGGAAATTTCCGTTATTTGTGAGAACGCTTCCAGGCCAATAACGGAATTTTCTGGGTTTCCGTGTTTTCACTGTCGGGCGCTAGGGGGCGCTATTGCGCATCTTCTGAATGAGAGTACTGAATCTCCTGATCAAAACACACGTGAGGAAGACGCAGTGAAACGAGCGATCGCATGTAATCATATGCATATTAAAAATAACATGATCATCCTCATTAAACAGCATACCCTTGTGAGAAAAGTGCACTTTAGTGTACTTTTATAAAGTGTACTTATTACACAGATAATATACTTATACTAAATATACTTAATTGTGAATTAAATGCAATGTTTTCGGTGTACTTAACACACATTATATGTAATTGATTTCAAATTTATCACATATTAAGTTGAAATAAAATACAATAAGTTGCAATTAAGAGTGATTTTTTTGGAACAACTTAAGTGGTACTTAAATACAACTTTATATGTACTTTCATAATCGCTTCTAGTGAATTAAAATTGTAATTAAAGTGCACTGCTCAATGTACTGACAAGCAATTAATGTGAACTAAAACATACTTTAATGTCAGCTAAATATACACTTAAGTGTGAATTAAATGCAATGTTTTCGACACACTTAATACACATTAAATGTAATTGATCTCAAATTTATCACAAATAATTTGAAATAAAATGCAATAAGTTGCCATTAAGAGTGATTTTTTTTAAACAACTTAAGTGGGACTTTAATACAACTTTATATGTACTTTCATTATCCATTCTACTGTCTTAAAAACAAGCAATTAATGTGAACTAAAATATACCTTAACGTAATTTACATGTACACTCTAATATAATTAAATACATTCATAATTAAATTTTTCAAATAATACAGCTGCAATTTCGTATAATAAACACATCCAAATTTAAATCCTCTACATTTATTGACAAAACAATCTGTAAAACAAATATACAAAAACTTTTTTTGATGCCCAAGAAAAACCCAAAAAACTATTTACACAAACACAAATTCATTTAGAAAGAGTCTGGAGGACAATGAGGATTATATGCAATTATATGTAATTATATGCATTATTATTTATCTCCCTCATTCAAAGGTACCTAAATCTACCCATCACAGAAAAGTACCTCACACAACAGATGAATAAATACAAACAAATGGAAAGAAAAGAATCGTTTCATGTAAAACACTAAGATTCAAAACTTTGGGTAACGTTTAATTAGTTAACTACTTAATTTAACATGAACTTAGAATGAATACTAATATAAACATTTATTTATCTTAGTTAATGTTAATTTTAACATTTACTAATTAGGGGTGTAACGGCACATGGTTTCATACCGAACCGGTTCGGTAAAGGACTTCCGGTACAGTGCACGTGTGTACCGAGCGGTACGAATGCAATCTTTAACAGTTAACAGACGGCTTGTTTAATGAGTGGAACACACTTCAATACAAGTTTCCATAAGAACATTAGGTATCAAGTGATGCCATATTGATGCTCTTTAATGTGACATGACAGATCACTGTAAAGACACATCAGTTCAAGCAGCACCGCGGCACGAGTGAATGTGTTCACCTTGTCATAGTCAAAGAATAAACATGAATTAACATCAGAAGGTATGTTAAGGATACATTACAACTTACTAAAACGTATCACATCGTGTAATCGTTCAGTGTTTCAACAGCAGAAAGACGTCGATAAAACACGGCTGTTAATTTACTAGAGAGATGAACCCTTTCACTAAATATATGCATTATATTAGCCCATATATTCATCATATTCTACTTAACCTGTTAGTGATATCTTGATTATTTAAATTTATTGGAGTAATTTATATAATGTTTAAATAAATCTGTCATAAAAATGACAGCCACTGTGTATAAATTATTATATTTCAACAACGAATTGGAGTAGGAACATCATTTTATAATTAGATTTATAAGTTAATGCAAAAACGCTCTTATGAGAAGTTTACATGTTTGCATACAATGCGAGTGCAAGTAAGGCCTCACTATATAGTCTACACTATACAGCATTCTTTCGTTGGATCGTTGGATTAAACGGAAACAACAAGGCAGTTATATATTACATTCTGAATCAAATTATAATCTTTGTGTGCCCTTTGTTAGAGATAAGCTTGGTAAAACGTCCTTCAAATGTGTCGCAGCCTCAGATTGGAATTTGCTCCAGACTGAGTTGAAGCTAAAAGATCTGGTGACATTTAGTCATTTTAAAATTTTACTACATCATTTTGAGAGTAAATTAATGGTGTGTAATTGTTTTTGACTGGTTGTATGTTTTATGTTTTTTATGTGACTATTTATGTATAACTGTACATGCAAACACAGCTGCCTATCTTGGCCAGGACAGGACATTTTAATCTCAGTGAGTTTCTCCTGGTTAAATAAAGGTAATAATAATCATAATTAGCAGAGATATTTTTTAGATTATATTTTTAATTCTTTAAGAAACCTTTAGTTTAGGACAATTACAATTTGTTCAGTAAACCAAAAAAAAAAAAAAAAAAAAAAAGCATTTTTATATTTAGTGTTCCTCCCCGAACTGTCAGCTTTGTGTACTGTTACACCCCTATTATTAATGCAATCTTAAGATCAAAAGTTGTATACGTTAATTATTTAATGCAGTGTTAACTTGCATGAACAATGACTATAAATTTAATTAACTAGCTTTGAACTATCATTGATTAAGCAAGGTCACCCTTGTGAAAAAGAAGTGTGCTTAATTGTATTGAAAGTGTATTTTTTGTGCACTTAATATATTTAAAGTATATTTTTTAAAAACTGCACTTGTAGATAATATGATATAATTAAAATTAAGTGCCACTTAAGTGTACTTAAAGAGAATACACTTTAATGACAATATTTCTAAACACACTTAAGTACACTTTTTTAAAATTCACTTTGTAATAATATCGAATTAATTTGTATTTTTAAAAAGTACACTTTCATGACAATATTTATAAACACACTTTAGTACACTTACAATAAGTGCACTTTATAATAATATCTAATTAATTTGTACTTTAAAAAAGTACACTTTCATGACGATATTTATAAACACACTTTAGTGCACTTTTAATTAGTGCACTTTATAATAATATCTAATTAATTTGTACTTTAAAAAAGTACACTTTCATGACAATATTTATAAACACACTTTAGTGCACTTTTAATTAGTGCACTTTATAATAATATCTAATTAATTTGTACTTTAACAAAGTACACTTTCATGACAATATTTATAAACACACTTTAGTACACTTACAATAAGTGCACTTTATAATAATATCTAATTAATTTGTACTTTAAAAAAGTACACTTTCATGACGATATTTATAAACACACTTTAGTGCACTTTTAATTAGTGCACTTTATAATAATATCTAATTAATTTGTACTTTAACAAAGTACACTTTCATGACAATATTTATAAACACACTTTAGTACACTTATAATAAGTGCGCTTTGTAATAATATATAATTAATTTTCACTTAAAGAAAGTACACTTGTATGACTATTTATAAACACACTTTAGTGCACTTTTTAAAAATGCACCTTGTAATGTCTACACCTAAATTTACTTAAACCATTTTAATTATGAGTTTGTTTCATAAAGTGCACTTATTTTACTAATGACAAAGCACATGGAAAATAAATGATTTTTTAAAAAAAATTAGTTGTCCAAATTTACATTGGTTAATGTATTTTTCTTCAATTTCACTCGCTTACACTCCAGTACAACATACTGTTGAAATGTTATAACTAGCTCCTATGAACTCAACTACAAGTGTCAGTTTTCTACATAATTTGACATTGTCAATCTTTATGAGAGGAGTTGCCTAATGTACTGTAGGCTACTTTACATCTGTGTAGAATAACCTACTTTCAATATTATGTTGTTGTATGGCGATTAAACACACATTTAATTGCATTAATTCCAAGAAAAAGAACAAATCTAAACCAAATTAATTTGCATTAAAATTCAGTTAAAATAGGCTACATTTAATTTTAATCAGACTCTAAACATGATTGACTTTTAGTTAGGTGAATGAGTCAAGTTCTCTGAAATACAGTCCAACTACACAGTGTGTTAGAACAACCTAACCATAAATGGATAATTAATAAGTGATTTATAATCAACATTTAATGCACGAAATATCATTTTATATTTATACTTAATATTTCAATGCGCATGCGCCAAAAATACTACGTCATGATTTTGAAAAATGCGCGGTCCGCCATGATTGCGTCATCGCGATGCGTGAGGAAAATGAAGCTGAAGAGAACAGACAACAGAGGAGTGAACCGTTTGGATCATTACAGATGAGACGTTATATGCTACAAATAACGAGTCAAGTAAGTATATCTTGATATAAGCTCTCTTGATTTTACATTTTCACCGTAACATGGTAGCTCTCTATTACAGTGTAGTAGTTATTTAGTTTAATCGCAGATAGGATAGACGCAATATGGACTCGGGAGGTGAATTAACATGAATCATGTTTCCTATGTATCTAAGATTGTATTATTCATATTCATGTATCTAAGATTGCATTATAATAATTTCTTAAATCGGAATGTGATCGCCGGTGTGGGCATGTTCAATGAATTTGCCTGCTGTAAATACAATATTTTAATCGATCTCCTACTTTTTAAATGGACAGAAGACATTTAACGTTATATACATTTATTCCATATATTAACTTAACGTATAACAACAACCAGTAATGAAATAATGATTTTAATATGTTCTTTTCTTTTTGCATTTGGAGAGTAAGATGTTAAAGTACTATTTGTGTTTTTAATATTTTGTGCTTATTATATTTTTTATTTTGTAGTATCAATACAGATGTGTTATTGGAGATCCAGTGCAAGCTGTGTGGAATCACGGAGCCATCTTGATGAGGTCAAGTTAATGTTAATTATGAATTTATGCCCAGCCATGACACTGATCACACAAGCTAAAACATAACTATCAAGTCTTTAGCTTTTTAAATGCTTTGCATCTTGTCCATTTGTAAGTAATACATTCCCACTTGTGCATTTACAGATCCCCTAATCATTATATATTTTACAGGCCACACACCCAAAGGAATGGAGCCGCAGCATTGCTGTGCCAGGCGTGGTAAATGCAGGAACATCCTTCATGGAGATGGTGCGGTAAGCTGAAACTTGCAAGGCAAGATGAGGAAAATTCAAGAATACTTTTCTCAATTTACTTTGGTCTTGGGTTATTTATCTATATTTAAGTTATGTTTAATTCCCTGTAAAGTAGGAATAAAAACCATTATTAAAATGTTCTCTATTTTTAAAGTCCAGTGTCAGTGAAGATGATGTGCTCAGTGGGATACGTGAAGGAACCTCTCCAATCATTCTACCCTGACGACTGAGGTATTCATCACATAGGGGATGCAGTTGTGGTCAAAAGCTTACACACACGTGCAGAATAAACTGCTTCATCAGGGCAGTACTAGATAAAAAAGAGACAACATGCTCATTTTTATGATCCCTCTTATGGCTATTTCTTTTTTTTCTTCTTTTTTTCATACAGATACTGCTGTGTGAATATAAACTGTACATCTATCGTTTTAATTTAATTGAGCCAATTATAATAATGGATAGATCTGTTTTATAAACAAGTTTTTTCTTTGCGTTTTCTTTTCTTGCTTTCCTGCCTCTTTGGAACATGTCCATTCACATCTACTGTGGAGAGATGGTGCGCCAGTTTCCTACTGATGGAGAGCTTCTGGGACATTGACATAAACAGCACTTTCCAAACAACTTGAAAATAGTTGGTGACAAACAATTTTGTGTGCCTTTGGAGTTCTTCAGTTTTTTTTCATTCACTAATGCTGGAATAAGATTTTAGAATAAATCTTTTGGTCCTAATTTTGGTGCTAGTAAAGGTTTAAGAGCTTATAAGTTCAGTAACACTTTACAATAAGATCTAATTTGTTAAGTTTATTTAATGTATTGACCAACATGATCTAACAGTGATTTCTTTTTATTTATTTATTTTATTTAATTTTTTATAGTGTTTATTAATAGTTGTTGACCTTGCTTAATAAATTATAGTTCAAAGCTAGTTAATTAAATTTAGTCATTGTTCATGCAAGTTAACAATGCATTAAATAATTAACATTTAAGATTGCATTAATAATAGGGGTGTAACAGTACACAAAGCTGACAGTTCGGGGAGGAACACTAAATATAAAAATGCTTCTTTTTTTTTTATTGGTTTACTGAACAAATTGTAATTATCCTAATCTAAAGGTTTCTTAAAGAATTAAAAATATAATATAAAAAATATCTCTACTAATTATTATTATTATTACCTTTATTTAACCAGGAGAAAAACTCACTGAGATTAAAATGTCCTGTCCTGGCCAAGATAGGCAGCTGTGTTTGCATGTACAGTTATACATAAAAAGTCACATAAAAAACATAAAACATACAACCAGTCAAAAACAATTACACACCATTAATTTACTCTCAAAATGATGTAGTAAAATTTTAAAATGACTAAATGTCACCAGATCTTTTAGCTTCAACTCAGTCTGGAGCAAATTCCAATCTGAGGCTGCGACATATCTGAAGGACGTTTTACCAAGCTTATCTCTAACAAAGGGCACACAAAGATTATAATTTGATTCAGAATGTAATATATAATTGCCTTGTTGTTTCTGTTTAATCAAATGACAAAGAATGCTGTATAGTGTAGACTATATAGGGAGGCCTTACTTGCACTCGCATTGTATGCAAACGTGTAAACTTCACATAAGACTGTTTTTGCATTAACTTATAAATCTAATTATAGGTTAGATTTTTTTCAGGTTTTCAGGTTAAGTAGAATATGATGAATATATAGGCTAATATAATGCATACATTTAGTGAAAGAGTTCAACTCTCTCGTGTTTTATCGACGTCTTTCTGCTGTTGAAACACTGAACGATTACACGATGTGATACATTTTAGTAAGTTCTAATGTATCCTTAACATACCTTCTGATGTTAATTCATGTTTATTCTTTGACTATGACAAGATGATCACATTCACTCGTGCCGCGTTGCTGCTTGAACTGATGTGTCTTTACAGTGATCTGTCATGTCACATTCAAGAGCATCAATATGGCATCACTTGAATTTAATGATAAAATTGACAGAATACATATGTTCTTATGGAAACTTGTATTGAAGTGTGTTCCACTCATTAAACAAGCCGTCTGTTAACTGTTAAAGATTGCATTCGTACCGCTTGGTACACACGTGCACTGTACCGGAAGTCCTTTACCGAACCGGTTCGGTATGAAACCATGTGCCGTTACACCCCTAATTAGTAAATGTTGAAATTAACATTAACTAAGATAAATAAATGTTTATATTATTATTCATTCTAGGTTCATGTTAAATTAAGTAGTTAACTAATTAAACGTTACCCAAAGTTTTGAATCTTAGTGTTGTACATGAAACGATTCTTTTCTTTCCATTTGTTTGTATTTATTCATCTGTTGTGTGAGGTACTTTTCTGTGATGGGTAGATTAAGGTACCTTTGAATGAGGGAGATATATAATAATGCATATAATTACATATAATTGCATATAATCCTCATTGTCCTCCAGACTCTTTCTAAATGAATTTGTGTTTGTGTAAATAGTTTTTTGGGTTTTTCTTGGGCATCAAAAAAGTTTTTTTTGTATATTTGTTTTACAGATCGTTTTGTCAATAAATGTAGAGGATTTAAATTTGGATGTGTTTATTATACGAAATTGCAGCTGTATTATTTGAAAAATGTAATTATGAGTGTATTTCATTATATTAGAGTGTACATGTAAATTACGTTAAGGTATATTTTAGTTCATATTAATTGCTTGTTTTTAAGACAGTAGAATGGATGTCAGTACATTGAGCAGTGCACTTTATTTACAATTTTAATACACTAGAAGCGATTATGAAAGTACATATAAAGTGGTATTTAAGTACCACTTAAGTTGTTCCAAAAAATCACTCTTAATTGCAACTTATTGTATTTTATTTCAACTTAATATGTGATAAATTTGAAATCAATTACATATAATGTGTGTTAAGTACACCGAAAACATTGCATTTAATTCACACTTAAGTGTATATTTAGCTGACATTAAAGTATGTTTTAGTTCACATTAATTGCTTGTCAGTACATTGAGCAGTGCACTTTAATTACAATTTTAATGCACTAGAAGCGATTATGAAAGTACATATAAAGTTGTATTTAAGTACCACTTAAGTTGTTCCAAAAAATCACTCTTAATTGCAACTTATTGTATTTTATTTCAACTTAATATGTGATAAATTTGAAATCAATTACATATAATGTGTGTTAAGTACACCGAAAACATTGCATTTAATTGCACAATTAAGTGTATTTAGTATAAGTACATTATCTGTGTAATAAGTACACTTTATAAAAGTACACTAAAGTGCACTTTTTTTTCACAAGGGCAACAACTATTAATAAACACTTTAGGAAACTGGCGCACCATCTCTCCACAGTAGATGTGAATGGACATGTTCCAAAGAGGCAGGAAAGCAAAAAAATATATACCTTGAGGAAAGAAAAAGAAAACGCAAAGAACAAACTTGTTTATAAAACAGATCTATCCATTATTATAATTGGCTCAATTAAATTAAAACGATAGATGTACAGTTGTGCTCTAAAGTTTATATTCACACAGCAGTATCTGTCTGAAAAAAGAAAAAAAAGAAATAGCCATAAGAGGGATCATAAAAATGAGCATGTTGTCTCTTTTTTATCTAGTACTGCCCTGATGAAGCAGTTTATTCTGCATGGTGTGTGTACGCTTTTGACCACAACTGCATCCCCAATGTGATGAATTCCCTCAGTCGTCAGGGTAGAATGATTGGAGAGGTTCCTTCACGTATCCCACTGAGCACATCATCTTCACTGACACTGGACTTTAAAAATAGAGAACATTTTAATAATGTTTTTTATTCCTACTTTACAGGGAATTAAACATAACTTAAATATACAGGGAGTGCAGAATTATTAGGCAAATGAGTATTTTGACTATATCATCCTCGTTATGCATGTTGTCTTACTCCAAGCTGTATAGGCTGGAAAGCTTACTACCAATTAAGCATATTAGGTGATGTGCATCTCTGTAATGACAAGGGGTGTGGTCTAATGACATCAACACCCTATATCAGGTGTGCATAATTATTAGGCAACTTCCTTTCCTTTGGCAAAATGGGTCAAAAGAAGGACTTGACAGGCTCAGAAAAGTCAAAAATAGTGAGATATATTGCAGAGGGATGCAGCAGTGTTAAAATAGCCAAGCTTCTGAAGCGTGATCATCGAACAATCAAGCGTTTCATTCAAAATAGTCAACAGGGTCGCAAGAAGCGTGTGGAAAAACCAAGGCGCAAAATAACTGCCCATGAACTGAGAAAAGTCAAGCGTGCAGCTGCCAAGATGCCACTTGCCACCAGTTTGGCCATATTTCAGAGCTGCAACATCACTGGAGCGCCCAAAAGCACAAGGTGTGCAATACTCAGAGACATGGCCAAGGTAAGAAAGGCAGAAAGTCGACCACCACTGAACAAGACACACAAGCTGAAACGTCAAGACTGGGCCAAGAAATATCTCAAGATTTTTTGGACTGATGAAATGAGAGTGAGTCTTGATGGGCCAGATGGATGGGCCCGTGGCTGGATTGGTAAAGGGCAGAGAGCTCCAGTCCGACTCAGACGCCAGCAAGGTGGAGGTGGAGTACTGGTTTGGGCTGGTATCATCAAAGATGAGCTTGTGGGGCCTTTTCGGGTTGAGGATGGAGTCAAGCTCAACTCCCAGTCCTACTGCCAGTTTCTGGAAGACACCTTCTTCAAGCAGTGGTACAGGAAGAAGTCTGCATCCTTCAAGAAAAACATGATTTTCATGCAGGACAATGCTCCATCACACGCGTCCAAGTACTCCACAGCGTGGCTGGCAAGAAAGGGTATAAAAGAAGAAAATCTAATGATATGGCCTCCTTGTTCACCTGATCTGAACCCCATTGAGAACCTGTGGTCCATCATCAAATGTGCGATTTACAAGGAGGGAAAACAGTCCACCTCTCTGAACAGTGTCTGGGAGGCTGTGGTTGCTGCTGCACGCAATGTTGATGGTGAACAGATCAAAACACTGACAGAATCCATGGATGGCAGGCTTTTGAGTGTCCTTGCAAAGAAAGGTGGCTATATTGGTCACTGATTTGTTTTTGTTTGGTTTTTGAATGTCAGAAATGTATATTTGTGAATGTTGA
The DNA here is from genome assembly GCF_024679245.1 of Pseudorasbora parva. Lineage (NCBI taxonomy): Eukaryota > Metazoa > Chordata > Actinopteri > Cypriniformes > Gobionidae > Pseudorasbora > Pseudorasbora parva. Next base: position 67,442,563 of record NC_090172.1, on the reverse strand, counting down.
GATGTTATATTGGTTTCACTGGTAAAAATAAATCATTGAAATGGGTATAAATTTGTTTTTTGTTAAGTTGCCTAATAATTATGCACAGTAATAGTCACCTGCACACAGATATCCCCCTAAAATAGCTAAAACTAAAAACTAAAACTTCCAAAAATATTCAGCTTTGATATTAATGAGTTTTTTGTGTTCATTGAGAACATGGTTGTTGTTCAATAATAAAATTAATCCTCAAAAATACAACTTGCCTAATAATTCTGCACTCCCTGTAGATAAATAACCCAAGACCAATGTAAATTGAGAAAAGTATTCTTGCATTTTTCCTCATCTTGCCTTGCAAGTTTCAGCTTACCGCACCATCTCCATGAAGGATGTTCCTGCATTTACCACGCCTGGCACAGCAATGCTGCGGCTCCATTCCTTTGGGTGTGTGGCCTGTAAAATATATAATGATTAGGGGATCTGTAAATGCACAAGTGGGAATGTATTACTTACAAATGGACAAGATGCAAAGCATTAAAAAGCTACAGACTTGATAGCAATGTTTTAGCTTGTGTGATCAGTGTAATGGCTGGGCATAAATTCATAATTAACATTAACTTGACCTCATCAAGATGGCTCTGTGATTCCACACAGCTTGCACTGGATCTCCAATAACACATCTGTATTGATACTACAAAATAAAAAATAAAATAAGCACAAAATATTAAAAACACAAATAGTACTTTAACATCTTACTCTCCAAATGCAAAAAGAAAAGAACATTAAAATCATTATTTCATTAGTGGTTGTTGTTATACGTTAAGTTAATATATGGAATAAATGTATATAACGTTAAATGTCTTCTGTCCATTTAAAAAGTAGGAGTTTGATTACAATATTGTATTTACAGCAGGCAAATTCATTGAACATGCCCACACCGGCGATCACATTCCGATATAAGAAATTATTATAATGCAATCTTAAATACATGATAGGAAACATGATTAACGTTAATTCACCTCCCGAGTCCATAGTGCGTCTATCCTATCTGCGATTAAACTAACTTAAATAACTACACCGTAATAGAGAGCTACCATGTTACTGTGAAAATGTAAAATCAAGAGAGCTTATATCAAGATATACTTACTTGACTCGTTATTTGTAGCATATAACGTCTCTTCTGTAATGATCCAAACGGTTCGCTCCTCTGTTGTCTGTTCTCTTCAGCTTCATTTTCCTCGCGATGACGCAAACATGGCGGACCGCGCATTTTTCAAAATCATGACGTAGTATTTTTGGCGCATGTGTCACAGGTCGGAGCGGACCGCCACTAGCGCGAGGAGGGGGAACCAGCCCTCTAGGACTGGGGCCTTGGGATCTGAGTCGCTTCTGACTCTCAACGGATCTTCCCAGCTCTCTCTCTTCTTCGTACAAGCCTAGGCTTACAGGTGAATATACAGACGGTACACTGGACTCTTAGTTTTGGGCGTACAGGTGAGTATACAGGCGGTACACTGGGCTCTTAGCTTTAGACGTGTAGGTGAGTATACAGGACAGTACACTGGGCTCTTAGCTTTGGGACGTACAGGTGAGTATACAGGACAGTACACTGGGCTCTTAGCTTTGGGACGTACAGGTGAGTATACAGGCGGTACGCTTGGGTAGACACAACTCACAGCTCCGTAGTTAGACAGATGTCGGCTTTAGCGCTTCAAGGCTCAGGTGGCTGGAGAGGGCGTATTTTCACACAGCGGACTTCCAGCCTTCCTCACTAGGACAGACTTCTAAGGAACACGTTGACTTCCCACACGTAGTAGAACAGTCCCACGATGACGCAGAGCCCTTGGCTCAGTCCTGAAAGCACTTCACAGACATACGATTATACAGAGACAGCACATAAGCTCCTTCTACACAGCAGCCAATTCAACTTCCCTTCTTTTTATACTCCACACACTATTCACCGCAAGCTCTTACTTCATACAGTTGCCACGCCACCACCAGGTGGGGAAAGGGGTTGACGAGTCACAGTCGGGTGGATATATATATATGCAACAATCGCCCGTCGTCACCAATTCGCTTCCTCTAATGCAGGGCTTTCTCTTCGGCCTGGGGAGGGATCGCTGACAACGTTTGCACAGCACAACACTATAATTCTTCAGGTGGACACACATCAAAAAGGCTCACCCACTGTACTCCACACACACTCATGGTGAATTAGGGTCAGGATCACCACGTTGGGCCGGGAAATAGGTCCTGGATAGTAGAAAGGGTCAGTGCAGAGGATGACCATATGGAAACGTCAAGACCACGACCTTTCAGCACACTCCTTCCTCTTCTCAATATGTTCCCAATGACTTCTCAAGGTAGACAATCTCTTCAAGGCAGTAATAATCAGTGATGCCAGTAACGCGTTACATAGTAACGCGTTACTCTAATCTGACTACTTTTTTCCAGTAACGAGTAATCTAACGCGTTACTATTTCCAAACCAGTAATCAGATTAAAGTTACTTATCCAAGTCACTGTGAGTTACTATTTTAGTCATTTTCCTTTGTAAAAACCAACAGCTTATCAAAATTCTCAGCCCGAGTCCGGCTGGAGCCCGTGTTTTTTATTTATTTATTTTACTTTTTACATTGTTGCAGCCATTAAAATAGTTCAGTTTTGTTTTTAATGTCAAAGTAGTTATTTTTCGTTTCGTTTCTTTTTTATCCTTATTTAGAACAATGTTCAGAGCAATTTTTTGTTTGTTAAATTAAAGTTTATATAGGCAAGACAATTCAAGAGTTGGTTTGAGAGACTCATGCGGTTAACTCACTGGGTCGTCACATAAAAAAATTAAAACTTTAATTTAACAAACAAAAATTGCTCTAAACATTTTTCTAAATGAACTCAATAAAGAAATGAAACGAAATATAACCACTTTGACATTAAAAACAAAGTAGGCTAGTTATTATACCACCACAAAGGCATTTCTGACGAGCTGAGGCAGGCTGGTAGATTAGCCTATTGCTCGCAACGGCGCTCAAAACAACGAAACGGGCTACACAATCTAAAAAAAAAAAAAAGGACATGCAGGTTGTCTTATAGCCTACCTTAGACTTCAGCTAAATTAATATAAATCCGATCTTCAATTCCCGCGGTATAGCCTATGCTCATTTAACGGAGTTTACATCAAAGCAAAAGATTCTAGCATTTTATTCAGCAGCCCATTTCAAATTCAAAGATCGCAATATGAGAGAGAGCGACCTAAGCACTGGTAAGATCATTAGTCTCATTAATTTATATTGAAGATGATTGTGTTTTGTGTGACTTATTTTAAAGTTTCATTAACGGCCATTTGCGTTGGCTTGCTTTACTCATTTGCAGCGATGTAGCAGTAGCCTAGCACCATCATATCTATCTGACTACACCATAACACGCTCTCACACATTTATTTCTTAATTATTTGCCAGGAGTAAAATTTACACATGTGGTTTAAACAACCAGATATATTTACATTTGTCCGGTTTAGTTTGAAATGCTTTCATGCACCTTCTGAATCGGTTTGTTTGAGTGATCAGAATTAAATACGTCTCGAAAGACTCTCGGAAGGCATTTAGGCCTAACGTTACTCCTGGTCATTTAGCAATCCGATAGATACCTGCTCAGAGAAAACGAATGAAGGAACCGGTTGTAAAAAGGCCATAACTCTAGCAGCTGCACTGAAGAAACGGACTCTTTAACCCTGCGCGAGCCATTTCTCGACAGTGGCGCAAGCTATCATGGTCTCATGTTGTTTCCACCAGCACATCTCATTGTTCATTTTAATTATTAAAATAAATATAAAACGAAGGAGAAGCCTAAAAAAGGGGCGTAAAAAAGTCGGGGCCGTCAGGCTCTGGCATAAATGCAATAAAGTGTGTTGCCAAAAACGGTTGTCATTTCTATTTTGAGGCGGCAGGGGTGTTGTCGGCAACTCCTGAATGTAACTAATAAAGTAACTTGTAATCTAACTTAGTTACTTTTAAAATCAAGTAATCTGTAAAGTAACTAAGTTACTTTTTAAAGGAGTAATCAGTAATCAGATTACTTTTTCAAAGTAACTGTGGCAACACTGCCGATGATTAATGGTTAACCTGTTAAGCTGACTTCCAAATTTTGAAAAAATCCTAAGAAAAGTATACTCAGACTAAAACAAATACAGTTTGTGAATCCTTTGCACTAAAAGCATAATTATGGTGTCATTTGAAAGCAGACACCTGGCAGTTTACTGTAAAGTCAAAATGATAATATTTTTTATAATCAAAAAAAGCTATAATAAGCTTCAAAGTTTTGTAAAGTTATTAGAAATTTATTTGTATGAAATATCTTTATGAAAATAAAATTGAAGTGGGCCTTGGAGAAATCTAGAAATGCACTACAGCTAAAGCCACAAGTCTGACCATGTTATATTTCAGATCTGAAGATGATCAGTCTAAAACTCTGAATTTTATTAAACGTTTTACAAGATCGTTTCATGTGATTTTATTTTGAGATATCGCTGTAATATCAACTGATGTTTATTGCCACATCTTCTCAGCTTTCATTCGCTATTTTGCCTCTGTTGTTTAGAGGTGCAAACTGCCCCATTCAGTTTGTCTCCCCGGGACACATTCACACTTCTGCGGACTGGTTATGGCTCCAATTATTATTCTTTTGTCTGCATTATAATTGTAACGAATGTTCGTGGGGGTGTGAAGGAAGAAGACGGGGTCGGCTTTGACTGGGACTCGCTCTCTTTATTCAGTCTTGTTCAAAAACAAATAACGGTCACACGTGTGTGTGTGTGTGTGTGCAAAACTCAGTTTCTCCACGATATGGATCGCTCCTTCTTTAATTCACTTTCTTTCTCAGTGTCTCTCAGTGTCTCTCAGTTTCTCTCAGTTTCTCTGCTGTGCACGCGAAGTCCCAGTCCAGGTCTCTCTCTCTCTCTCTCTCTGTACTGCTGGGGTTTAAATGCTGTCTCTCCAAGCCAATTACTGCAAACAGACACAGGTGTTAGTGATCTGCACTTGACCTACTTACTCATCGCTCGGCTCCGCCTCCTCTCTCCCGCTACAGACCTCATGAAACCACGCCCCTCCTGCCACATACCCCCACCGCCCGACTCAGGCCGGGGAGCCATCCGGCCTGCAGCCTCCCCCCCCCCCCCCCCCCCCCCCCCCCCTCCCCCCCCCCCCCCCCCCCCTCCTCCTGGAGAGGAAGTCAGCCACAACCATCTGAACACCCGGCCTGTGGACCACCTTGAACTTAAACGGCTGTAAAGCGAGATACCAACGGGTGATCCGCGTGTTGGTATCTTTCATGCGGTGGAGCCACTGCAAGGGGGCGTGACCCGAGCAGAGGGTGAACTCTCGTCCCAGGAGGTAATAGCGAAGGGTGAGGACGGCCCATCTGATGGCCAAACACTCCTTCTCTATGGTGCTGTACATCGTCTCTCTCTTAGAGAGCTTACGACTGATGTACAGCACCGGCCGCTCCTCCCCCTCCACCTCCTGGGACAGGACTGCGCCCACGCCCCTGTCCGAGGCGTCGGTCTGTAGGGAAAAAGGGAGAGAAAAATTAGGAGCTTGTAAGAGCGGCCCACCACACAGAGCAGCCTTTATCTGGGTGAAAGCCTGCTGGCACCGCTCTGTCCACTGTACCGTATCTGGTACTTCCTTTTTAGTTAAATCAGTCAGCGGGCTAGCGAGGTCCGAATAGTTAGGCACAAACCTTCTGTAATATCCCGCTAGCCCCAGGAACTGTCTAACCTCCTTTTTGGTCTTGGGCCTTGGACAGGTTGCAATCGCTGCCATCTTATCAATTTGGGGACGCACCTGTCCATGACCCAAGTGGAAGCCCAGATATCTTACTTCCACCCGCCCAATCGCACATTTCTTAGGGTTTGCCGTGAGTCCCGCCCTTCTCAGCGACTTCAGGACAGCCCGCAAATGCTGCATATGTCGCTGCCAGTCTGTACTGTAGATGATGATATCATCCAAGTACGCAGCGGCATACGCAGCATGCGGCCGGAGAATTCTGTCCATCAGACGCTGGAAGGTTGCGGGTGCCCCGAACAAGCCGAAAGGAAGGGTGACGAATTGGTGTAATCCGAACGGCGTGGTGAAAGCGGTTTTTTCTTTAGACATTGGAGACAAGGGGATCTGCCAATAGCCCTTTGTTAAATCCAGTGTCGAATAAAAGCGAGCGGTTCCTAGCCGATCAAGCAGTTCGTCAATCCTCGGCATTGGGTACGCATCAAATTTTGACACCGCGTTCACCTTTCTGTAGTCTACACAGAACCGGACCGAGCCGTCAGGCTTTGGAACCAAAACTATCGGGCTCGCCCAATCACTGCTAGACTCTTCTATTACGCCCATATCCAACATAGCCTCTAATTCTGCCTGAACTACTTTTTTCTTGTGTTCTGGCAAACGATACGGCCGGCTGCGAATGACCACGCCCGGCTCCGTCTCAACGTGGTGCTGAATGAGTTCGGTGCGACCCGGTAGGGGCGAGAACACGTCCGCAAAAGCTGCCTGTAACGTTCGTATGTCAGTGAGCTGCGAGGGTGAGAGGTGATCCCCCCCCTGGGGCCAGAACGAAAGATTGAGGTTTTTGAACCGCTTCTGGCCCGAGATCCTCCTCTCCGCTCACTACCGTCGCTAGCATCACCGACTCCGCCTCTGACCACTTTTTTAATAAGTTGAGGTGGTAAATTTGACGTGCCCCGTCCCTATCGGATCGTACCACCTCATAGTTGAGGTCTCCCACTCGCCGTGTAACCTCAAAAGGCCCTTGCCACTTCGCGAGTAATTTTGAACTGGAAGTGGGGAGTAATACCAAGACTTTATCTCCCGGTGCGAATTGACGTAACCTAGCTCCCCTGTTGTACAGCTGCCTTTGTCTGTCCTGGGCCTGTAACAAATCCTCCATTGATAGCCGCCCCAACGTGTGGAGTTTTGTTCTCAGGTCCAGGACATACTGAATTTCATTTTTTGCCGCGGAAGGTCCGTCCTCCCAAGCCTCTCTAAGGACATCCAGCACCCCCCGAGGCTGGCGCCCATAGAGAAGCTCGAAGGGGGAAAACCCCGTGGAGGCTTGCGGGACCTCGCGTACAGCAAACAACAGAGGTTCTAGCCACTTATCCCAATTTTTGGCGTCCTCGTGAACGAACTTACAAATCATGGTCTTCAACGTGTGATGAAACCGTTCCACCAGACCATCTGTTTGTGGGTGGTAGACGCTGGTGCGAATCGATTTAATGCCCAATAATTCGTATAGTTCGCGGACCGTCCGTGACATGAACGCCGTGTCTTGGTCGGTGAGAATCTCTTTCGGGATTCCCACCTGGGAGATTAAAGAAAACAGTGCGGCCGCCACACTCCTCGCCGAAATAGTGTGGAGGGGCACTGCTTCCGGGTATCGCGTTGCATAGTCCACTAGGACCAATGCAAAGCGATGCCCTCGTGCAGATCGTTCTAATGGCCCGATGAGGTCCATACCAATTCTTTCGAAGGGGACCTGCACTAGTGGAAGGGGGCACAATGGTGCTTTTGGGGTGGCCGGTGGATTCACCAACTGACAGTCACGACAAGACGCGCACCACCTGCGCACGTTCTCGTGAATGCCCGGCCAAAAGAAGCGGGCCATTAGACGGTTAAGTGTTGCTTTTTGTCCTAAATGCCCTGCCATCGGATTACAATGAGCCGCCTGGAATAGCATTTCCCGACGGCTTTTAGGTATTAACAACTGGGTTGTATCCATTTTTGTCTGGGTATCTTGGGTCACCCGATACAACCTATCTTTCAAAACTGCAAAATACGGATAGGTGAGCGGTTGTCCCGGTTGGAGGAGGTGGCCGTCGATGGAACGGACCTGCTCAAATGCATTTTTCAGCGATTCATCTTGGGAGTGTTCCAGGGGAAAGTCATCGCGATCTGTGAGAGGAGCCATCTCCAGACCACTCGGTTCCCCTGAAACAGCTTCCCGAGGTCCCGAATCCACCTCTCCCAACTGAGCGACCGCCTCCCTCCGCTGCATATCTTTCCCCCAAGAGGCATCCGCACATAACTGCCCTAATAATTTATGGAATGCTGGCCAATTGGTTCCCAGAATCAACGGATGCTGGAGATGCGGGTTAACTGCAGCCTCCACACTATGCTTTTGTCCCCGAAATTGAATAACGACCGGCACTAAAGGATACTTCACCACTTCCCCGTGTACACACCTCACCGTAACCGTGCGGCTGTTACCCAATGCCTTGGGTTGTATCAGGCTTTGGTGGATGGAGGTCTGGTTACAACCTGAATCCACCAAAGCCTGATAAGTACCCCCCTTGATACTCACAGGTATTAGGTACAATCCAGCTTGATCGAGGGCAGCTTGCGGCGCGTCGGGGACCCGGACCAGCGCGCCCACCTCCATGATAGGGCACTGATCAATGAAATGTCCAGGATCCCCGCAGCGCCAACAAGCTGGCCCAGACCTCACCGCCGCCCTAGTGGCCGTAAGCAGGTCGACAGATTGGTGTGGAGAGAGAGTGGGATTGGAGGGAGAAGAGACAGTGTCCGCCGCTGTCGCCCCTCCCCTCGGTGCCGGGCGGGGAGGTGGCCGAGGCTCCCCAGATCCACCCGTCCGCCATCTTGGGGCCGGTTTGGGCGGGACTCCCCCGCGAGACCTGGGAAAAGGGATAGGGCGAGAGAGAGGGGGATTGTTAGCAGGAGAAAGAGAGAGAGAAGCAGATGGTAAGTGTTCGCCGACCCCGAGGCACGCCACCAGCTGATCCTCCGCCAATTGGATGGCCTGGTTCAGCGACGTCGGGCGGTGGCACTGGACCCATTGCGCGGTCTGTTTGGGAAGCCGCGCGACGAACTGCTCCAGTACCACTCGATCTATGATGCCATCGACGTCGCTTCCACCTGCCATCAGCCACTTGCGGCAGGAGTCCCGGAGCTGGTGCGCGAAGGCGAAGGGCCGGCCGGAGTCGTCGAGGGTCAGGGTCCGGAACCACTGTCGATGTTGTTCCGGACTCCGGCCGACCCGCTGTAGAATGGCGTGTTTCAGGTCGTCATAGACCAGGAGATTCCGGACTGGCAGTTGGTGGGCGGCTACCTGCGCCTCCCCGGACAGCAATGGCAGGAGCCGCATGGGCCAGTCCGAGCGGGGCCATCCCCTGGACTCGGCGGACCTCTCAAAGAGGTCGATGAATGCCTCCGGGTCATCCTCTGGCCCCATCTTTGAGAGCTGGAACAGGGTCGCCGAGTCGGATGTAGCGGGGGGGGTGGCCCGAATCTCCCGGTCGATCCAGCTCCGGAACAGCTCCCGGTCTTCATGCTGAGCGCGAAGGAGGACTTCAAAGCGCTTTTCGTGGTCCTCCCTCACGGCCAGCAGGTTTTGATGTTGCTCCTGGTGAAGACCGGTGAGCGACTGGACGATGTCCGCAAATGGCGTCTTCGGCGGGGTCTGCATGGCGGCGGCGATCTTCTTCCTTCCCGGGTTTCGGCACCAGTGTAACGAATGTTCGTGGGGGTGTGAAGGAAGAAGACGGGGTCGGCTTTGACTGGGACTCGCTCTCTTTATTCAGTCTTGTTCAAAAACAAATAACGGTCACACATGTGTGTGTGTGTGTGCAAAACTCAGTTTCTCCACGATATGGATCGCTCCTTCTTTAATTCACTTTCTTTCTCAGTGTCTCTCAGTGTCTCTCAGTTCCTCTCAGTTTCTCTGCTGTGCACGCGAAGTCCCAGTCCAGGTCTCTCTCTCTCTCTCTCTGTACTGCTGGGGTTTAAATGCTGTCTCTCCAAGCCAATTACTGCAAACAGACACAGGTGTTAGTGATCTGCACTTGACCTACTTACTCATCGCTCGGCTCCGCCTCCTCTCTCCCGCTACAGACCTCGCGAAACCACGCCCCTCCTGCCACAATAATTACTAACGATTCTCTATTCAAACTGTACTATTCAAACCTCATTTCTAAATCAAACCTCTCACTTTACCCTCACTGAGACTCTATTGAATGCATTTCGTCCAAATAAGCACTTCAGTAGTTTTACATTTAGAAAATGTTCATAAAAATAAGTATTTACTCAGTGGCAGGTGCATCTAGGGCAAGCTAGCATGTTAGCTTAGCACACCAGCAAAACAACAATTTATACGATTAAAATCATGTTTTATTCAAAACTTGCTTCATATCACTTTATAATTTATATGTAGAGTGTTTTATATTACAATATGTGATCTCATATAGCTTCGGGTCAAAAAATCTGACAGAAAATATACAATGCTAAAAGCTATGTGGAATAGCATTGCATTATAAATATCATCTATTATGAAACCACCCAACATGGCATAAAGAACACAGACCAACCATATATTGCCGCGATTGTGTGTTTATGGTCTTAAAACGTGTCTATCTGCATAAAATAGCGATCTAATGATGTCTGGGAGCTGTTTTGGTCATGCCAGATACTTCCTGAATGTCACATGGTGTGTCTGTTCTTCGTGAGCTAAATATGGGGTGAATTTTCAGTAGTACAGCTTTCCAGCGCCCTCCGGCTGCCAGAATGAATTGAAAACACAGCATATCACAGTCTACTGCGCTCATAATGATACATCCGCGAATTTTGGATAAAGATTGAATAAATAATACTTCTCTGTATAGAAATTTGACTCAAACATGTGAGAATCTATCAATATTTCTCCACATCTGCACACATTTGAAGTAAAAGCCCTGAGGGAAGTTGTTTTGTCGAGTGTCTTCATGACGACCAAAGAGGAGTTTTTTATGAATGGGAGCAAATGACGCGCATATTACAATCAAAAGGTAGCGACGCCCATGATCATATTCATAACTCCTCGCACATATTAACACATTACGGTCACTATAAGACTTTGAGAATAAAACAGAGGTAAAAAAATTAAACTTTAGTCTTAGATCTTTTTAATGATGTATAGTTTGTCAAGGTAATTACTTACACCTGATAGTAATTTTGAGCTAATTTAAGCAAAGAGCGCTTCAGCACGTCCTCGTGACGGTTATCAGGTTAACACATTTCAAAATCTGCCGCCTGGAAGAAACGTCACGTCAGCTTTGACAGCATTGGCTGTCGTGTGTCTCGTGACCAATTGCGTCATTACGTCAGCTTTGACAGCTTTGGCCGTCGTGTGTCACGTGACCAATTGCGTCATTACGTCAGCTTTGACAGCACTGGCTGTCGTGTGTCTCGTGACCAATTGCGTCATTACGTCAGCTTTGACAGCACTGGCTGTCGTGTGTCTCGTGACCAATTGCGTCATTACGTCAGCTTTGATTGTAAAATGCCATTGGCTCTCGTGTGTCATGTGACCGATCGCGTCCTGCTAAAGAGTCAGGACAGGAGTATTATTTGAATGATAAATATGAGAAATATGCGTTCATAAAGGGATCATCATTTCAATGATTAAAACATTAAGATCAACTCTGTTCTTTACATAAAGATATCGTATGACTTCAGAAAGCGTTGAATACAACATGAGCTAATACTTTTATACTGTTTTTGGTCAGTTTTTGCAATAAAAGCATATTTATATTTATAAAATCATGTCTACTTTTACAAATGCAAAGAATTAAATGCGTCTTGATCTGATATATTGGGATATGAATCAATACATTATATGGGCTACTCATCATTTACTAATGGTTTGATCATCATTTGTTCATGATTAACAATTTATTGAGATAATAGTATATTGATATTTCAGTGATTAATAATATATTAACTAGTAACTTAACCATTTACTAAGGATCTGTTTGATTATTTTATGAAATGCTATTTTTTTTAAAGATAGACCTAACTTATGACAGATTTGTAAAGCATTAGCATATTAATCATTTATGAATGTATAATTATGATTTGTAAATTATTAGTTTATCATTATCTAATAACTTGTAAATACTGTATAACTGAATCTACAAAACATACAAAAAAGAAACATTTATGAAATGCATTGTCATGTTTTGTAAACCATTAGTTTATTATTAACTATTAAACTGTAAATTACTTAAAACTGAATCTACTAAATATATGTAAACTAATTAACAAATCACTCATTAATCATTAATGAACACGTAGTCATGTTTCATAAATCATTAGTTAATCATTTACTAATCACTTGTAAATGACTTGTAACGGAATTTACAAAACATTCATAAAATGTTAGCATATCACTTGATAATCATTTATGAATGTTTTGTAAATGATTAGTTCATCATTAACTAACCACTTATAAATGACTTACAACTGAATGATATTATAAAGTGTTACCGGGGATTCTTGCAAATCTCGTTGCCTCCAATGAAATAAGTCGTTCGGGCACACTTTCTGTTTGCCGGGGTCTTCTTAGTGGATGTACTGTGCGTCTGTTTGAAGGGGATAAAGACAGAGATGTGGATACAGTCCTTAACCGTGGCTGTAGTGTAGAGGTAAGATGCATGTCTTTAAGTTTTGACGCATATTGATCATATTGATGAGGTTCGAATCCGCCTTTTCCACTAACATTTTCTCAATTCTTTTTGAAAATAAATGCCATTCTGATCTGATATATGATGGGAAAAGGGAGTAGAGAGAGTGTGGCAAAAGGCAGATTCGATCCTGTGATCGAGTTGCATCAAAACTTGATGACATGCGTCTTACCCCTACACTATAGCCACAGTTAAAGATTTGACCCATTTCTCTGGCTTTATCCCCGTCAAATGTTCCTATCGATATAGCCTCTGATTTCTTACGGTCCAACTCGTCTGACGCCTGTCTGATACATTCTTCCTCTTCTTCATCTTCAGAAGCTGTAGATTAGGGTATTATCCAGTCTTATTATGCCGCTTTCATCGTCGCTCAGATCATCTCTACAGCCGGCCAGAACGCTGCATGAATAATTAGCCACGCGTCCCTTGGAGGGCGGGGCAATAACAAAAGCCAGTATGGATATACACACAGACAAAACAAGGCGATTTCAACCTCAAAATATACGCTTTTAAATATACAATTAATGCCATCTCAAACACGTAGAGGCTTCTTCGTGATTTCAACTAACAGATTCTGCAAAAAAGCGAAAATCACATAATTTGAAAAAAATCGCTTCTTTCTCATTTTTCTCAATAGTAGAGCTGCCGACTTGTGTCCCTGGTTTCCGTGACGGGTCACATATGTTCATCTTTCCAAACAAAACTGCCCTGCAAAAAGTATCAATGATTTTTCACTTTTAATGCTGATAAAGCCTATAGCTTAAGTTTGGCATATTGGGGGCAAATGCACACAAATGTTCCAATAAACCACTTCGAAACTAGGCTTACAATCTCCTAATGTTTGTTTTTTATAATTTTTTTCATTTAATGCAGGTTATAAACTGAACTTTATAGGGCCCTATCTTGCACCCAGCACAATTGACTTTGTACACAGACGCATGTGTCATTCCTGTTTTGCACCCGCGCAAAGCGCGCTTTTCCCTCCACAGAAGCACGTCGCTAAACTAGTGAATGAACTTGCGCTCCCTGGGCGGTTCAGCGCAAAAAAGGAGGCGTGTTCTGGCGCAAACAATCCCTGGTGCTATTTTGCTGTTCCATTAAACAGTTGCGCCACTGACCAGAAAAACCTAGTCTAAAGTCAGCGGTGCGCTGCGGATGTTCATTATGCTATTTTAAGGGCGCATGCTTGACCATAATGTATAGCGTGCACAACCTGGATACACATTGCTCATGAAATCTACACAGATGCAACAGTTATTTTTGCAAATCATAAATTGTTACACTAAAAAAAAATATTAACACATTGTGGTGTGCCACGAAGATATGAAAAAATAGGCATAAATCTAGCTTACAAATTATTCAGGCTAATTGTAGTAATTAAGGATCAGACCTGTTTGCCCAATAGTGGCCAGACATACAGTCTTGTTCAAAATAATAGCAGTACAATGTGACTAACCAGAATAATCAAGGTTTTCCGTATATTTTTTTATTGCTACGTGGCAAACAATTTACCAGTAGGTTCAATAGATTCTCAGAAAACAAATGAGACCCAGCATTCATGATATGCACGCTCTTAAAGGGTCATGAAACCCCCCTGCTGCAGCGGTGTTTTTTCACACCTTCGATTTGAAAAAGCTTGTTAAAAGGGGAGTGGTCGACTGTGAAAAGGTGGGATGGTATTGTGTGGAAAGAGGGAATGTTTGCATAAATAGGGGAGTGTCTGTCAGTAGGTGCTGAGCGGTTCTGAGACATGTTCTTGGTTCACGTTGGCATTGTTTACCACAGTGAGATTAAATGAGGGATGAGTACAGCGAATGAGAGAGCTATGCGTGGCGTGCAGCAGAGATCGCAAATCATTCAGCTCTTCAAAGTTCAAACCAGCATAATTCAGTGAGAAATGAAAATAAATGTTATTCTGCATGACGAAATATTTTGCAAACGTGATAAAACTATATTTGTCCAAATATGCACGCTGTTTGGCAAGATGAACAACGCGCCGACGTGATAAGAGAACGTGAACCACCCAACATGCGATGTGATAGAGATGTGTAATTCTAGATCGGGATTAAAGCGAAGGGGTTTGAGGCTTCAGTCTCGACCGCGCATCTGAAGCAGAGCGACGCGCGCTGGGTTGCCGTGACGATCCGCGCTGTCTATCACTCGGCAGCTAAATCTATATTTGTCCAAATATGCAGCACACTGTTTCACTAAGAGCCCGAACACATGCGGTTTAGTGCATGGCTGTGACGACAAATAAAACGGAGAGGACGTGGCTTTTGTTCATTGGCCTACAGATTACAGATTGGTTATTTTGCACTCCTGACATAGATAGTCAACGCTTGCAGGTTCGGCGTGCGATTCCTCAGGTGAATTTTACTTTACCGAGCCTTTGTAGCAAAGGCTTCCACAGCCGGCGCCGGTTACAGCTCGCTCGGCGCCCTTACGTTACTTCGTATCAGCACAACGCCTAGCTTTCCTCCGTGACTTTTCCGCACGCTGCTTCCAAAACTTTCCCACCATATCTCTACAATAATGATGGAAGACGAGCCTGACAGAAGTGACTGTCTCATGCATATTAACTAAATTATCTTGTATGCATACTACAGCGCAGGGATTGGACTGAATGAGCTTTATGTCATGAATATATATCGAGAATCGCTCGGAGCGGTCGACGTCAGCATGTGCCCAGCTGCCCATACTTGGGCCGAAAAGGCCGTGCCGACGTCAGCATTTGTGACGTTGCTCCGACTAAACTTTTCAAACCGGAAGACAGAAATCGCTCTGAAAAATGCAAAAATAACTGTTTTCACATATGCATACCATTAATGAGTACCCTTAGTGTTTTCAATGATGTACAGCCTATACATATCTGTTTACATCTCAAAAAAAGTGTTTTGGGGTTTCATGACCCTTTAAGGATGTGCAATTGGGCAATTAGTTGAATTAGTTGAAAGGGGTGTGTTCAAAAAAATAGCAGTGTGGCATTCAATCACTGAGGTCATCAATTTTGTGAAGAAACAGGTGTGAATCAGATGGCCCCTATTTAAGGATGAAGCCAACACTTGTTGAACATGCATTTGAAAGCTGAGGAAAATGGGTCGTTCAAGACATTGTTCAGAAGAACAGCGTACTTTGATTAAAAAGTTGATTAGAGAGGGGAAAACCTATAAAGAGGTGCAAAAAATGATAGGCTGTTCAGCTAAAATGATCTCCAATGCCTTAAAATGGAGAGCAAAACCAGAGAGACGTGGAAGAAAACGGAAGACAACCATCAAAATGGATAGAAGAATAACCAGAATGGCAAAGGCTCAGCCAATGATCACCTCCAGGATGATCAAAGACAGTCTGGAGTTACCTGTAAGTACTGTGACAGTTAGAAGACGTCTGTGTGAAGCTAATCTATTTTCAAGAATCCCCCGCAAAGTCCCTCTGTTAAAAAAAAGGCATGTGCAGAAGAGGTTACAATTTGCCAAAGAACACATCAACTGGCTTAAAGAGAAATGGAGGAACATTTTGTGGACTGATGAGAGTAAATTGTTCTTTTTGGGTCCAAGGGCCACAGGCAGTTTGTGAGACGACCCCCAAACTCTGAATTCAAGCCACAGTACACAGTGAAGACAGTGAAGCATGGAGGTGCAAGCATCATGATATGGGCATGTTTCTCCTACTATGGTGTTGGGCCTATTTATCGCATACCAGGGATCATGGATCAGTTTGCATATGTTAAAATACTTGAAGAGGTCATGTTGCCCTATGCTGAAGAGGACATGCCCTTGAAACGGTTGTTTCAACAAGACAATGACCCAAAACACACTAGTAAACGGGCAAAGTCTTGGTTCCAAACCAACAAAATTAATGTTATGGAGTGGCCAGCCCAATCTCCAGACCTTAATCCAACTGAGAACTTGTGGGGTGATATCAAAAATGCTGTTTCTGAAGCAAAACCAAGAAATGTGAATGAATTGTGGAATGTTGTTAAAGAATCATGGAGTGGAATAACAGCTGAGAGGTGCCACAAGTTGGTTGACTCCATGCCACACAGATGTCAAGCAGTTTTAAAAAACTGTGGTCATACAACTAAATATTAGTTTAGTGATTCACAGGATTGCTAAATCCCAGAAAAAAAAATGTTTGTACAAAATAGTTTTGAGTTTGTACAGTCAAAGGTAGACACTGCTATTTTTTTGAACACACCCCTTTCAACTAATTGCCCAATTGCACAGCCTTAAGAGCGTGCATATCATGAATGCTGGGTCTTGAAAACTCTTAGTTTTCTGAGAATCTACTGAACCTACTGGTAACTTGTTTGCCACGTAGCAATAAAAAATATACTAAAAACCTTGATTATTCTGGTTAGTCACATTGTACTGCTATTATTTTGAACAAGACTGTATATGAATATAAGAACATCTGACAAATTGGTTTGTCCGTCAAGAACCAGGAAAAAAAATCGACTGAAAAAATAAAAAACTGTTTAACCGACGCTATTTTGGGTGGGTTTCTCCCATCCCCATACAACACAACTTCTCTGTCTTTCACTCCCTTACGAAAGGAAAATATATTTACCAATATATTAGTTGAAATATATTTTAATATATTGTAAATATATGGAATAATATATTGATGGTATTATAAAACATATTAAATATTAATGTAATATATTGCAAAATATACAAATGATTGCCGCTTTCAATATATTGCAATATAGTGAAAGATATAAATATTAATTCCCATATATGTTAATATATTTCCTAATGTATTGCATGAAATTTTCCAATATACTGCAATATATTTTTGTTTCGTAAGGGCTGCTCTTACAAGAACATCAGTCTCCTCGGCTGTGAACCGCTCCTGGCGTGCGTCTGGTAAATACGCCATAATAATAGCGATCCATAATGGAACTTGCGCAGCTGCTTTTAAAGGGAATGTTGGATGCCGCTCTGATTGGTTTATTCACGTTATGTCCAAACCACACCTATGAATAATAAAGCTACTTCAGACCAACCCATTTTAGATTTGCGCCGGGCGCAAGAGCCATTTATCCCGCCGGGAAAATAGCAACAGCGCCGAGACCCGCCCACAAAGTTACTTGCGCTCCGCGCTTTGACACTTGCGTTTCAGATCGTTAAAATAGGGCCAATAGTGATATTTCAGAGCTTACTTAAATACTTAGGCGGTTAGCCGCAAATTTCCTCGGAGCGAAGACGGAGTGGTGTTTCTGATATCAGTGAGCGAGCAGTGGAGTGGGGAGCGGGAAATTGCGAACCTGGAGCAGAGCTGGAGCGGAAGGATTCTTGAATGCATAGAGCGTGGAGGGGAAATTGCTGCCACTCCACTACGCTCACATACTCTGGAGAGGGCGCTCTATGCTTCTCCTTTAGCCTACCCCTGAAGAAAACAACTGAAAACAAAATAAAATGTTTACTGAAATAATAACTTAAAGATAGCAACTGAGAAAGACTGAACACATAGAAAATGCCCCCATATATAGATAATCCTATTCAGCGAATTACAAACTGAAGGTAGTAAAATATGCAGCTGAAAATGGTAATCGAGCAGCAGAAACAAAGTTTGGAGTGAGTGAGAAACTTGTGAGGGACTGGCGAAAAACAGACGTTACTTTATCTGTAATGAAGAAAATAAAGAAAGCTAATCGCAAAAAGCAAGATGGCCAGAGCTTGAGGAACAAGTCCACAGATTGAACAACGCTCAGCTGTGAGACGAACGCTGCCAGTGTGTGAATCATAGACGGTGTGAACACATGAACACACAGCAGCGTCTGCAGAGACGAGACGAGAGACGGCGTTACACTACCTCATGTCTCAAAGCACATTACATTACAGTAATAATCAGGGTTGGGCAAGTTACTTCCAAACTGAACTTCAGAGCATTTTACATCCAGAAGAAGCCGACATGATGTAGAATAATGACTGTGGGCTATCCAGACTAACAATATAGCATATAATTGAGAAAGTGAAGGCTCAAGACAATGAAAGAAAGGATGACAGACAGAATCTAAGTCTGTTATAAGTATGGTAGAGGTAAAGTGATGATCTGGCTATATCTGGGAATAGTTTGGGTCTGTTCATATTAGACACAACAGAACTGAATACACTCTAATGCCATGACAAGATGCACATTTGTTCTTTTCTTATTGTTGGGATGGTTGGTTTTGAGTGGTGGCTCCCATCATGCACTGCAAAATGAAGCTTTATGTTGTCATCATTGTTGAGGTTCATATACTGATCGTGTGTTTTTGTGTGTGTGTCCATCCATAACAATACCCACATAGCAACACTGATTTTTGATGTCTGTGTGTGTCATTGTAGATTAGCCTTTTCGTTAAAATCTTCTAACTGATGGTTATAATACTGCAGGATCTGATGCTGCAGTAACTCAGGAATTATAATGAAAATGCATTAATAACACAATTGTTAGAACCAAAGGACATCAGTCATTTTTAAGATGATTATAAAACTGTTAACAGGTAACCATCCTCATCTGATGTCAGTTTGTTTAAGGTTCTTTTGCTGCTGCAGATGTGTTTTACAAACACACTTTCACAGCAGCCAAAAACAGACAAATGTATAATAAGAGTAAAGAACCCAACTAATGGAAACACTGATCACCGTTATGGTGACTTCAAATGAAACACATTAGAGTTAAACCTCTGTTATTTCTCAATAAGAGCTTCTGTAGACGTCTGACAGAAATAAATTCAGTCTGGTTAGTAATGGGTGAAGCTGGTAATGCTGTTTGTGGAGTTGTTTAATCCTCTGCTGAGATCTTCAGAGATTTAATGTCTTCTTTTATCTTCAGTTGATTTCATCTAAAGCTGTGGCTGAAGTCGGTTGTAGTTTTTGTGTTTCTGCTCGTCTCTTTTTCTGTTCTCATCTTTCCTTCAGTTATTCTGCTTATTAATAGGCTTATTAATGCTGAAATGACTCCATATTTATTATACACAGATTGTGTGACTCAGATAAGGTCCAGTTTTGGTTTATTTCTTTGCTCTTGGCTGACATGTGGCATTGTTATGGCCTGCTTGTGGCCCAGATCTGGCAAACAGGAGTGGGCCACTCAAGGGCCGTAATTCATCGCAGCATGTGGGCCAGATCCGTATTCCACATGTGCCAGATGAGGGCCAGATCTGGGCCGACACAATGTTGCTATGTGGGTAATGTTGGATGAGACCAGTGAAACCAGTCATTATATGATTATAGTGTCAGCATCAACAGTTTATTGTTATCACCTAGTCATCATCATTTCTTTTGCCGTAACAAATGTGCTTTTTAAAGACAAAGTTGCAGCAGCAAAAAAGGTCAATAATAATTTAATTATCTCAAATTTTAAATGAAATGTGCCCCACCACTGCTTTTATTTTACATCCAAACCATAAATCAGTGTAAGAATAATGAACAAACTGACTCATGAATCTGTTTCTGTTCTTAAAGTGAGCACAGGACTCGTCTTAGTCGATCAGATGAAGAACTGGAGAGACGCTCAGAGTCACTGCAGACAGAATCACATTGATCTGGTCAGTGTGAGGAACCAGAATGAGAGTCAACAGATTCAGAAGTTCATCAGTGATCGTAACTTATCTGGATCAGGTGTCTGGATCGGTCTGTTCAGAGACTCATGGCAGTGGTCAGATCAGAGCAACTCCTCATTCAGATACTGGGCTCCTAATCAACCTGATAATTATCAAGGTGTTGAAAACTGTGCAGTGATCAAACCGAATGCTCAGGGGCAATGGAATGACATCTCTTGCAGCAACCAATTTCCTTTTGTGTGTCATGAAGGTGAGCAGATCCTCACAAATGACACAATCTTTCCATCACCTCCACCAGATCCAGATGAACTGATTCTGATCAAAGAGAGCCGGACGTGGTCTGAAGCTCTGAGATACTGCAGACAGAAACATGTGGATCTGGTCTCGGTTCATTCAGAGGAGATGCAGCGTGAGGTGATGAATGTGGTTAAAGCGGCGTCTACTGCGGAGGTGTGGTTGGGTTTACGTCACTCCTGCACTGTGGGACTCTGGTTCTGGGTGAGCGGAGAGACTCTGTGCTATCAGAACTGGGACAAAGATGATTCAGATCAATGTGAGTCTGGAGTGAGATCTGGAGCAGTTCAGTCTGGAGGAGATCAGCGCTGGATCAGCCTTCCTGAGACCAACACACTCAACTTCATCTGCACAAATGAGTGAAAGATATGTTTGTGTTCTTTCATGACTGGCATATCTTTTTTTAACTGGAAAACACTTTGGTAACACTTTACAATACGGGTTCACTAATATACATTAATTCATGCTTAACTAATGCACAGATAATCATGAGTTAATGTATTACTAATGTTGAACTAATCCATTTATTAATGATTACTGAATCAGACACTAATGAAGATTATACATGATTAATAGATTAAGAAATCATTAAATTGCTATTAGTTAAATGTGTCATAATGTATTAATTCCTTAATAACATATTATATTAACTAATAATGTAAATGAATGTGTTAATTACCACAACGGGTCAAAGCCATGCATTTCAGCTTCAGTCGTCTGCTTTAATTAATCATTAGCTGATGATTTATAAAGGTATCATTATGTTATGACTTTACTTGTTAGGGCACATCACTGTTGGTTGCATTGTTCCCTTTTACTCATTCTGCTAGAAGGTAATGCCAAAAAACACTAAAACAAACTTCTCTCTTTTATAATCTCCAACAAAAAAAGTCCCAATAATGAAAGTCCATGAATAGGCTCAAAGTGTGTACCAATAAAACAGCTCAAAAGTCTAACACACCTAGCCTGACAAGCCAGACCCACATCAAGATGTTTGGTCTGGAAACTCACCATAGACAGGGCTCAATCCGAGGGGCGGATAAACGGTTGTCTTTCAAACTCCCTCTGCACGCGATAGGATAGCGCTACACCAGCCAGAGCAACGAAGGTGAAGCAGAGCTTGTTGATAGGTTAAACATTCGCCGTATCCGGTCGGCTAAACTCCGAACACATCTTCCCTTCTTAAGAATGACTTCAGTGTCGTTCTTTGTTCTTTTCTCAGAGAAAAGCTTAACTCCAAGTCTTCCAGAGTCGCGGTCAAAGCTGATTCGAAAGACCGCCGTTCGCCAGTTTCTGTGTTTACTAGAAGCACGCAAACGCAACTCGGCCGTCGTCATTATGGCCCCGCCCGCCGACTCTATACATGACGTGATTGGCCCGACCAGATTTTGAGGGATACAGCTCAGAAGGGTATTGAGAGTTGCTAGACGACACTTGCGGGCAGATTAAATTTGTAAATTTTTCTAGATTTCTAGGCTATAACACACCATGACTGATGTGAAGATTGATTTTCAGAGATCATTTTTGGACCGATGCTCTGGAGTAAAGATACACACACGCACACACACACGCACACACACACACACACACACACACACACACACACACACACACACACACACACACACATCCCCATTCAAAATGGCTGCCCTTCTCTTCTTATGGACTGGCTCTTCATAATAAAAGTCCTTTGAAAAAGACAAATGCCCCTTTAATTCCCCCTCAAACTAAATCATACATGCACACATGTGGATAAAAAATAATAAATAAATAAAAACATTTAGGAATGGCACATATACAGTCATTGACTGATTTTCTTGTTATATTCTCTTTCTCTTTAGTGAGCGTCCTGCAGGCTTTACTGTGGCAGTGTCTCAGTACATTCAGTCAACAGATCCTGGTTCAATGATGAGGTTTAAAGCATGGCTTCAATGGATATTTAAGAGAAAATCAAAGCACAAGCCACGGCTGCGTTTCTCAAAAGCATTGTGAGCTAAGATGATGTCGGTGGCAATGGTCTACAATGCTTTTGGAAACACAGCCGTTGATTTCATGGGATCTTGGTATTCTGGTGGTGTGGCTTCTTTCTTCTCATTGCTGTGTTTGAACTCGTCATATCTTTACAAATGACATGTTTAGAAAATGATTGTAAGCATCTATATGTGTATCAATGAAATGTTTTTTTGTTTTTTTAAGTTAAACTTATAAAGTGTCTTGCAGCCTGTAACTCAAAGGAGGGCAACACCAGCTCTAATAAACATATTTACCAAAAGCATTCTTGTGTTGTGATGTTTATAAAACACAAATATATATTCAGTTTTAATAACAGAAACATTATTTCAACTTTAATCTTTTTTTCTACACAGTAAAGTTTTCGGTGTTAAATGAACAGAAAAATAAGTAATAAGTGTAATGGCAAAATAATTAACTCCGTCGCTTCACTGAATAAGAGACAAACATTAGCCAATTATAATTATAAAGGTTTATTTAATAAAAAAGTTTCTTGCAAGAAAGAGGCACGGTTGATGCAACCACAAGGCCACCCCAAGCGTACACTGAAGTCATAACAGAAGTCCCAATCTCTTATACTGTTGGCAGCATCCTCCCCTATCAGTACATTTCCATACAGGCCGTTGTTTAAGTCAGAATGCCACGTAGCCCATGTATAGCTCATAGTACACGTATGTCATGTACTGCATATCTCACACCATAAGAACATAAACATATGGTTATACCAAGATTTGCATTTTGCCACAACATAAGTCCATCTGTTGGGACACACAGATCACTATACAAACCTCAAAAATAGTAACAATCAAAAAATATTCAAATAGAAAAATAATTCAGCTGCATAATTTATTTGTTGTCCCAATGCACACTGGGAGCCGTGAATGAGTTTTGTGTGCTGGTATCAGGCATGTTGAGTTCCCTTTCGTTCAGTCACTCCGACGTAACGTCAGTGACTGACGAATGGGGGTTTCGCCTAGAAGCCAATCATCTTCGAGATCTTAGAAAAAGCCCAATGGCAGTGTCAATGCCATGGGCATGCGAGATTTGCATGCGTAACTCCGCCTACCCACCTGGGTATATAAGGAAGTAGCTGGCATGAATCGCATTATGTTTCTGCTTCGGAGCCAAGAGCATCTCTTCACTCCGGCAAGCCTGAATTCTGAAGTCCTCTCTTCAGTCTTTGAGACGAGCGGTTCTCCAGGGTGTTGGTGTACGGCGCGTTCCAGCGATCTCACATTGTCTGCCTGCTGATCTGTGCAGTTATCTGCAACAGCTGTGTGTGTTTTCCCTGGGCGCTTCGGCACTCTGCAGAGCTTCCTCTCACAAAAAGAGCTTGCGTGTGGCACGTCTTTTTCAAGACGGGTTGCCCGTGCACTTCCGGGTGCGGTCGATATCTGTTGCTGTCTTTGGGACGCATTCACTGCTCGACGTGTTTGGGCCCAGCACGTTCGGACAGTGTTTGTGGATGTGCTGTGTTCCCTCGGTGGGAACATGACCATCGCGATGTTGTGGTCGAGACTCAATGATCTCGGTAAAGAGAGAGAGTCCCCTCTGCCACACCCCGATCTACCATCTCCGAGAGAGGTGGTACTTTGGCTGGTGGCCAGGGTGACCTGAGGGCAGTGTTGTGGTATTAAGAACCCCGACGATCCTTCCTCGGGCCACTCCCGCCCTCTTGCACATCGCTTCCAGTGAGTGTTGAACTGAAGCAGCGGGACCGTCTGCTGACGCCCCGTTCGTTTCGTTCATACTCCAGATAGCGGCGAGAGGTCGATTGCCGCATCTCAAGGTGGGCTAGAGTCCTTTGGGGATGACGATTCGGCTATGCTCTGCCTCCGGGTGTGGTAGCACTGTAGAATCTGACCTAGAGTTGACAGCCATGTTATCTCGGGCAGCCGCGAGCCTCGGGCTGGTGTGAATCTCCACCCTGTCACGAGTGCTCGCGGTTGGGCGATTGGTTTTTGGAGGTGGCACCCGACAGCTGCGGGCCCCGCCCCCAATGCCATTTCGCTCCCGAGATGCATGAGGAGTGCACGCGGTCCGGGAGATCTCCGGGTATTCCCGCGACCGTTCGGTGTCCTCCTCCGCCTTCTCTGCCCTCGAGGGGTCGCGGCCTAAGGGTACACTGGGGTCCCTTCCCCTCAGTCAGGTGCTCTGTTGCGCACTACGGTGTCCACTGAGTGCTTTGACTTGACGCGGTGAGGCTATCCTAAGCGCCCTCCCAAGCCTGTTGGCTCGTCTACTTCGGTGGCGTAGTCCAGCAGTGCTATGGGGTAAGCTGCCGCCCCGATGCGTATGCACGAGGACAGAGCTGATCCAGGGCTATGAGCCCCCTCGCAGAGCAGACCCCAGTGGAACGCGAGTTCCAGGGTGCTGTGGCCCACGGGTCAGCAGCACCCTTTGTAAGAAAGAACTGATTAACCCATCCTTGAGCACCCAGAGACCGGTGACGGCAGTGTGCGCCGCCTCCGGGCCACGCCGCTCTCGTCCCTCTCTGTCGCCAGCCCCCTCTCAGAGCAGACCCCAGTGGAACGCGAGTCCTTCCCTGGTCTCCTCTGTCAGGGCGCAGCCGTTACCGCCGCCCCGAGTCCGGGTCGGTAACGCTGCCTCGCTGCCCCACCGAGGCTACGCCGGTGCTCCGCATGACTCCGTTGGTACACTCCCTGGGAGCGTTGCTACAGCTGCCGGGACTGTCCCGCTGGGTCGCACAGACCATCCGGCTCGGCTATGCGATTCAGTTCGCGCGAGCTCCTCCCCGCTTCCGGGGTGCCCGGTACACCATGGTGAGGTCCTATGCCCCAGTCATGCGTGCAGAGATTGCGACCCTACTGGCGAGGGGCGCGGTCGAGCTCGTCCCTCCAGCCGAAATGAAGTCCGGCTTTTACAGCCCTTACTTCATTGTACCGAACAAATCCGGTGGGTTACGACCGATCCTGGACCTTCGCGTCCTGAACCGATCCCTGTACAGGCTTCCGTTCAGGATGTTGACTGCGAAACACCTATTTGAATGCGTTCGTCCATGCGATTGGTTTGCAGCGATCGACCTGAAGGATGCGTACTTCCATGTGTCCATCCTTCCGCGACACAGACCGTTCCTACGGTTTGCGTTCGAAGGGCGGGCATATCAGTATGCCGTACTACCATTCGGGCTAGCTCTGTCCCCTCGCGTCTTCACGAAGATTGTCGAGGCAGCCCTGGCGGCACTCAGGCAGCAAGGGGTTCGCATCCTGAACTATCTCGACGACTGGCTCATACTGGGCCACTCTCGGGACCGGGTGTGCGAACACAGAGACCTGGTTCTCCACCACTTAGCTCGTCTGGGCCTTCGGGTCAACTGGGAGAAGAGCAAACTCTGCCCAGTGCAGAGGATCTCTTTTCTCGGTATGGAGATCGACTCGGTCGCCATGTGTGCGCAGCTTACCGGCGTGCGCACCCAGTCACTGCTGACTTGCCTCCGTCAGATAGAGAGCAAGAGTGCGGTTCCACTGAAACTGTTTCAGAGGCTCCTGGGGCATATGGCATCTGCAGCCGCGGTGACGCCGCTCGGATTGCTTCATATGAGACCGCTTCAGCACTGGCTTCGCGAACGAGTCCCGAGATGGGCATGGCAGTCTGGCACGCTCCGGGTCCCAGTGACTCGGGCCTGCAGACAGACACTCACCCAGTGGTCGAACCTCAGCTTTCTACGGGCAGGTGTGCCCTTAGAACGAGTTTCCCGGCATGTTGTTGTGTCAACAGATGCGTCCACCACGGGCTGGGGTGCCATGTGCAATGGACATGCAGCCGCCGGCTCTTGGTCGAGAGCCAGAGCCGCCTGCATATCAATTGCCTCGAGTTGCTGGCAGTACGGTTCTCCCTGCACCGCTTCCTAGCGTTGTTGAAGGGTCAACACGTTCTAGTCAGATCGGACAACACGGCCGTAGTAGCGTACGTCAACCACCAGGGCGGTCTACGCTCCCGCCGCATGTCTCAACTCGCCCGCCATCTCGTTCTATGGAGTCAGAAGCGCCTGAGGTCCCTTCGTGCTGTCCATATCCCGGGGATCCTGATCTGTGCAGCCTACGAGCTCTCACGGTTTCAGCCAATCCCTGGGGAGTGGAGACTCCATCCCCAGTCGGTCCAGCTGATCTGGGATCAGTTCGGGGACGCACAGGTAGATCTGTTTGCCTCCCACGACACGTCCCATTGCAGCCTGCGTTCCCCCAGTGAGCCTTCTTGCACGTGTTTTGTGCAAGGTCAGGGAGGACAAGGAGCAGGTCACGTTGGTCGCCCCGTACTGGCACGGCCGGACCTGGTTCCCAGAACTAGTTCTCCTTGCGACAGCCCCTCCCTGGCCGATTCCTCTGAGACAGGATCTCCTCTCTCAGAGACGGGGCACCCTGTGGCACCCGCGTCCCGATCTTTGGAACCTCCACGTGTGGCTCCTGGACGGGACGCGGCAGGATTGAGTACCCTACCACCTACGGTGGTGGCTACCATCACTTCCACCCGGGCTGAGTCCACGAGACAGGCCTATGCATTGAAGTGGAACCTCTTCGTCAATTGGTGCTCTTCTCGCCAAGAAGACCCCTGGAAATGCCCGATCGGGTCTGTGCTCTCTTCCTCCAAGAAGGGTTGGATCGAAGGCTGTCTCCATCCACCCTGAAGGTTTATGTGGCCGCTATCGCCGCTTATCATGACCTCTTGGACAGTAAAACGGTAAGTAAGCACGACCTGGTCATCAGGTTCCTGAGGGGTGCGAGGAGACTACATCCTCCTCGTGCTCCTCTCGTACCCTCTTGGGACCTCTCAGTAGTTCTAAGTGCTCTGCAGAGGGCCCCATTTGAGCCTTTGTGGTCAGTAGATGTTAATTTCTTGTCTATGAAGACAGCGCTCCTGACCGCATTGGCCTCCATCAAGAGGGTAGGGGACCTGCAGGCATTTTCGGTTGACGAAGCGTGCCTGGAATTCGGGCCGGCTGACTCTCACGTGATCCTGAGACTCCGGCCTGGATGCCCAAGGTTCCCACCACTCCGTTCAGAGACCAGGTGGTGAACCTGGCATTGCTCTGTCCAGTACGCGCCCTTCGCGCTTACGTAGACAGGATGCAGTGTTTCAGGACCTCAGACCAGCTCTTTGTCTGTTATGGTGGGAAGCTGAAAGGGAAGGCTCTCTCAAAGCGAAGGCTGTCTCACTGGTAGTGGACACCATTGTTTTGGCTTACCAGCAGCAGGGACGTCCATCTCCCCTTGGGGTCAGGGCCCACTCCACTCGGAGTGTGGCCTCCTCTTGGGCTTTAGCACATAGCGCTCTGCTGACAGACATCTGCAGAGCTGCAGGCTGGGCGACACCAAACACATTCGCCAGGTTTTATAACCTCCGAGTGGAGCCTGTATCCGACTATGTACTCGCCTCTACAAGTGGCCGGTAATGGATTGGCTCAGGTGTCTTCGCTTGCTCGCCATTCCACTCCACGGACTGGATACATGCGATATTCTTCTCAGGTGAGCTCCTCGAGAGCCCTGAGCTCCTCCAGCACTGACGATGCCGATGCCAGTAAGTCTGCCCTTAGCCCAGACACTCGTGTCCGGCCAGGTGCCCTGTGTGCATGGTTCCCCTCCGGTGACCCCCACATGTGTATTTCCACCGTAAGCCTCCCTGAGCGGTTGTATTCCCTTGGCAGCTTGCCACCCCTGGGGTTAAAAATCCACCTGCGGCTGGTACCCCAGTGATCTTCCGTATGCAGCCCCTCGGGTCATACGTGTATTCTTAAGTCCTCCCTACGGGTAGGCATCTTGGCGCATATCTCCTTCTGGAATATGCCTCCCAGTGTACCTTGGTATTCCTGCGTTAAGTAGAGGCCTTTGACCGTCCTAACTTGCATCAGGGCTCTCACGCTTGCGCAGGGCACTGGAAGACAGCCGAGTGGCGTTATTTCATTGGGACCCCCATTCGTCAGTCACTGACGTTACGTCGGAGTGACTGAACGAAAGGGAACGTCTCGGTTACATATGTAACCCTCGTTCCCTGAGGAGGGAACGGAGATGTAACGTCCCGCTGCCACTTCCACTGTACCGCTGGAACGGCCGAGAGTTCAGTCTTGGCTCCTCAGCAGGTAACATAATGCGATTCATGCCAGCTACTTCCTTATATACCCAGGTGGGTAGGCGAAGTTACGCATGCAAATCTCGCATGCCCATGGCATTGGCACTGCCATTGGGCGTTTTCTAAGATCTAGAAGTTGATTGGCTTCTAGGCGAAACCCCCATTCGTCAGTCACTGACGTTACGTCTCCGTTCCCTCCTCAGGGAACGAGGGTTACATACGTAACTGAGACGTTTCATATTCTGAGTCTAAATGTCAGCGTAGATAATAACTTAATGATCACAATATTGTTTTAATAATTATTTTTAAATATCTGACTGTCACTACAGTGCTGATGTTCCTCTAGTATCACATGGGGAAAACACACTTCTGATGCTTTATGAAGAACTCAGCGTTAAAGCAGCGACAAATTCACACTTACATATGATTAAATATTATATGTTGAGTAAAAGTTAGGGCTATTTGCCAGTTAGGAGTGAGGAGATGAGATGGTGGAGGGATGCTGGAAAACTATGGCGTTATTTCCCTGTCAAATGTCGAGAGCGCATTATTGTAGCGCGAAAGTACATTAATATAGTGCCGAGCGCAAATCTCTCTCTGCTCGCGCGCGGAATATAATGTGCCGAGCGCGAATCTCCCTGCTCGTGCGCGAGAACTCTGCGTGCGCTCTCAGATACGCTGCTCTTGGAAGAATTTTCTCTGGGCTCACTCAGAGAATATGCCTGCACTTAAAACGTGTCCAGTGCAATCGCAAATCTCTCCTCTTCGCTTAAACTAAGCGTGTATGTGCACAGACTGTCTTCCGTGCGCGAGAAATACTCTTCTTTACGGTTTCGTTCTCTTTGCTCTTGGCATAAACGCCGTCAAAACGGCAACAACCAATCAGAAATAGGCTTCAACGACTGACCAATGAAAACACGACATCGTACATGGAATCTTATATTGAACCCCACATGGAATCAGAATCACTTGAGTTCAGTGACTTCAATAAAGATGAGTGAGATGGATCCGCCGAATCGACGATATTTTTGTTTTTATGTAAAATATGTCAAATATATTTTAAAAATGTCTGGGTGAAATCCATTTTGTTGGAAAAATGTTATTGCAATTTGTGAATTAAGTTACCTTTCACCTCAAAAGTTGGTATAAATTTCTAAATAATCCACTGGTAGTGGCGGAACTAGACTTTTATACATGGCCAAGGCTGCTTTAGGGGGTACCTAGACCGTGAATATCATGTTTTCATTGTTTTGACCAATGTAACATTAAATATGTAACAATACATGGGTGATTCTTCAATTAGGGGAACTTTTATGTTAAAAATACAATATTATAAAATAAATAGTTTAGTTATTTCAAATAATATTTATTGCACTACCAAAAAATGTTATACACTAAAATCCATAAGATTTCCATCTTGATCTTGACTGCATTTATATAGCGCTTATATCCAAAGCGCTTTACATTTTTGCCTCACATTCATACACCGACTGCGATGTCAGCCATGTAAGGCGCCATCCAGCTCGTCGGGAGCAGCTGGGGTTAGGTGTCTTGCTCATGGACACTTCGTCAGGTGTCACCGGGGATTGAACCACCAACCTTCTGGTTTGTAGACAACCTACATGAACCACTGAGCCACTGCCGACCCTTCATTAAAAAAATCACAATATATGTTTAAACAGTAACTTAAAAAGGCACTTGATGCATAATTCAGGTTCATATCTGTGCAATTTGTGAATATTTTTAACAATTTAGTATTGTCCACAACAATACTGTCATTACCGCAACAGTCTATGATTACAACATGGATATTTTTGAGGGGAGGACTTGTTTATGCCATAACCATGGAAATGAAGACTAGCGGTGGAGCACATGTCAGCCATGAAAGAACAGCAATTTTTTGATGTCTGAAAAAGTAAGTAATTTAATCATGAATTCCTTCTGATCATGGAGTAGCAATATTTTGATAAATATATTCACATGATTTATGTGTATTTAAAGTTCTTTTTGTATTAGCTGTTGAGTGATGTTAGCAAATCCATGACCTAGCATCTTTTTTCCTGAAAAAAATTAAAAATGTCATTATTGCAACACGTCATTACCAACACACAACTTGTTGTGATGGTAATGACAAGTGATGGTGGTAATGACATGTTCTGTGTCTCTATATCTATATCATATTATGTGTTTATAAATTAAATTAAACAAGCATAATAGTGTGATTTTACAATGAAACTTAAGTGAGATGCCTTACTTATAAAACAATTTTCCCTTATTTTTTGACCAGAATGGCTCCCAAGAAATCAACTGAAAGGTCTAGAGATTATAGAAAAAAATTGAAGGAAGATCCTGTAAAGTATCAGCAGTACATTGACAGAGAACAGGAAAGATATAAAAGAAGAAAAGAAACAGGAAAGCTTAAAGTAATCTCACAACTTTCAAGACAGGAGCAAAGACAGAGACGCAAACAATGGTGAGTTAACCAAAACAATAAAAGAGCCAATGACAAAATTCGACAGGAAGTACAACAATATGTAGCTTCAAACACCCCTCCAACATCTCCAGACATCCCCCCAAGATCTCAAGAGCAACAAGATCAAAACATTGAAAATGCAAATCATGAAACTCCTAGCAGAAGAGGTCGAAAGAAAGTCAAGGCAAATAAGGCGAAAGTCTATTGGATCTTTTTGCTATCCAAAAGAAGCTACAAATGGCACAGAAAAAAATAGAAAAATACAAAAAGAGATGCACTAGGCTTTCTGGGCGGCTTTCACAACTAGACTCCCCAAAGCAAAAAACAAATGAAACTGCAACCAAAGGCCCTAAAGAAGACACTGCTCTTCCACAATGTGGCACTCTCTGAACTCAAAAACAAATACAAACAACCTGGAGTAAAAAACAAACAGATTGTTGCCAGGATTCTATCTGGAGAGGTACTGAAGAAGTACCATTTTTAAAGGAAGCACACCGTCAGGTTGGATTCTCTTACAAAATAATGCACAGTGACAGAAACAGACCAGCAGGTTTCCAATTCCACAGGAAAGATTACAAAACAAAATGAATACAGATACAAAGGAACAACTAAAGATATTCCTGGAGCGAGATGACAAAAGTCGACAGTCCACAGGAAAAAGAGAGACAATTACCCGAGAGAAAATCAAAATTCAGAAGCGTTTCTTAAATGACAGCTTGTATAACCACTTTCTGAAGTTTAAGATCCTCATGCCAAAGTTTCATTTGCAGAATTCTGCAAAAATCGACCATTCTGGGTTGTCGCACCATCTGTAAAAGACTGAGAAACTTGCTTGTGTAAGACACATGCAAATACTCAGCTAATGGCTGACAAATTGTTCCACCATAAGGTTATAGCATCAAACAAAATTGACATGCTCATGGAGTCATTGTGTTGTGACAAGTCAACAAAGAGATACATGTACAGAGAGTGTGATATCTGCCAGGAAAAGCGGCTGGAAACAAGAGAGTTTGACAGTTCTCTGCAGACCCACTGGTCCAGTTGGAGGCATAAAGTAGAAGAACGTGAAAGAAAAACCAAAGATGGACTAAAAGAAAAAATCAACGTCCATCTCACAGTAAAAGAAAAAACTTATGGAACACTTGAAATTCTCCTAGAGGATTTCACCACTGCATTAAAAGATGAATTTGGACGACACACTTTCAACATTCAGCACCAGCACTCCACACTAAGTCATCTCAAAGAGAATATACATGAGGATGAAATTATTATCCAGATAGATTTTGCTGAAAATTACCTAGGCAAATATGCATCAGAAATGCAAGCTGCTCATTTTGGTGACTCACAAAAAAACAAATCACCCTACACACAAGAGTTGCCTACACAACCAAAGAAGTTTTGTCCCTGTGTTCGATTTCTTCTTCAATGAGGCATGATCCATCAGGTATCTGGGCACATCTCTCACCAGTAGTGTTGTAGTACTCGAGATCGGTCTTGGTCTCGAGACCACTTTTTAAAGGTCTTGGTCTCGTCTCGGTATCGACCGCATTTTTACTCGGTCTCGTCTCGGTCTCGGGCGAAGATGACTCGGGATTTTGTCTCAAGACCGGTCAAGACCACAGCTGAAGGCATATAAAGAGCAGAGAACTCCACCCTGCGCGCACTCTCTCTGTCTTCAAAATAAGCACATAAGCTCTCTCTGATACTTCACATATTGAGCTAAATCAAAAGTTCAGAAAACCGAATCCATGTTGAACGTTGCGCGTTCGGACAACTGTTTTGAAGTACCGCTCGGTGTGAATTGCGCTCAAAAAACGTTTGACCAGCTAAACAGCTGACATAAATCATACATTAAATAAACAGGAAACAATTTCTATCCAGTTATGTAGTGTTTTCTGTGTGACAAACCTTCCGCGATGTTCTGACAGCCGTGATTCACACAAAACGGGTCTGCTAATGTCCGATTCACGACCAAATGACTCATTTGAACCGAATCCTTTTAACGACGGTAATAAGAACTGATCTGTTCAACAATGAACTGAACGAATCAGTTTAATAATTTACTCAGAACACCTCAGAAATGAGAACACAAGTGTGCTTACCCAATTTAGCAAGAGTGGAGAGTAAGATTTATTAGTTTTAACTATCCACAGTATTTCAGCTTATGTATGTTGAATGTGTAGTAAAATAAATAGTCTAAAATCATTTAGTTTAGACTGGAGTGAGGTGAAAACAGAACAAAGTTGTTTGTTAGCTAGCTGATCATTTTATTAAATTGTATATGGCAGAAAATGTGGCTATTTGTTAACTGTTAATGCTATTTCTAATATTGATATGATTATATACCAAAACAAT
Organism: Pseudorasbora parva; assembly: GCF_024679245.1. Classification (NCBI taxonomy): domain Eukaryota; kingdom Metazoa; phylum Chordata; class Actinopteri; order Cypriniformes; family Gobionidae; genus Pseudorasbora; species Pseudorasbora parva. Next base: position 67,409,315 of record NC_090172.1, on the reverse strand, counting down.
TCAACCTGTTGGAACAAAAGAAACATCAAGATAAGAGATCATACATAATAGGAGATATAAACATAAGATAATAAAAAATGATTGTTTCGTTGCATTTTAAAAAAATAAAAATAAATGGTGTGTGTGTGTGTGTGTAGGTCAGTCAGCCACCACCAAAGACCATTTTTGACCCAGGAAAAACCCTGCACATGTGAGATATTTGTTAAATCAAACTGTAGTTAATCAAAAAATGCAAGTACAGGGTTTCTTTTCCTTGTTGTTGCACAATAAAGCTGCACAATAACATTTTCAAATTGTAAATGAAAAATATGTACATATATAAAATAATTAGCTTAAGCAGCATACTAATATCTGTATGATACATATTCCACCTCCTGTTATTCACATTCATTTAAGACATAATGGACTGTGTCTGAGATTAATACCTCATCCAGATTAGCATTCTTAGGGAACTTTGAGTTTTAAAATGGGCACGAGCGCTTTTCACAAAACAAAACACAAAACTCTGTCAGTGTCAGTTTGGTGTTTGTGTCCACCATAGACTGTAAACAATATGAACACGTCGTCTTCAGTGCCTCCCATTGACGAAAAGTTAAGTGTTATTTGCTTATAGAAGAAAAAGATTAATTCCCACAAAGCTGCAATGCCTTTTGATTATTTGATCAAAACTTCTCTCATGGTACACTTACACACCCACACATATGAGAGAAGTGCCAATCATTATGCATATTCCACATTTTATCATAAGTGTGGGGACATGCATTGGTCTCAGTCTTGACTCGGTCTCGGCCCTTCAAGGTCTTGGTCTTGACTCGGTCTCGGCCCTTCAAGGTCTTGGTCTTGTCTTGGTCTCGGTTTAGGTGGTCTTGACTACAACACTACTCACCAGTGTTGTCTTACCTCAAAGAGCAATGCCATCAGCTACCAAACTTCATGTCATTAGTGACGGCCCCACAACACAGTACAGATCAAAGAAGAATTTCTTCTTACTTTCAACTGTGCCATTTAATTTGGGATTTCAAAGATTGACTTGGAATTTCCTTGAAGCTGGACATGGAAAGGGCCCTGCGGATGGGGTAGGGGCCGCTGTTAAAAGAACAGCAGATGCCCTTGTTGCTCGGGGAATGGATCTGCCATCAGCTGAGGTCTTATTTGGAGCATTGTCTGATCAACAAACAAAAATAAAGCTCTTTTATATCAAAGAAGATGATATTGCAGCCAATGATGACTTAATTCCCCCAACAACTGGACACTCCGGTGGGACCATGAAGATTCACCAGGTAAATTTCAGGTAAACTTATTTAAATATAATATGAAAAATCAGCAACAATAACTGTCGTCCCTCTCTGAAACAGATTTTCACCAACACTCCAGCACAATTCAAGTGGCCAATTCTTAGCTGCTTTTGCTCAGCTCCACATGAATGCAAATGCTATGGTCCACAGTCGGTAACAATGTGCAAAGGGCCCACTACAGTCAACGGAGCTTCAAACATAGATGTGCCTCTGGTGGATGCACAAGCAGGTTTTTCTAGGGTCATTGAAATCACAGACCAACTGAAAGGTTGTTGGTGTGCTGTGAAATATGACAGGGAGGTATATCCAGGAATAGTGCAAGATGTGGATGCAGAGAATTGCATTCTTGTTAAAACTTTGAGTCGTGTAGGCCAGAACCGCTTCTTTTGGCCTATGAGGGATGATATTCTGTGGTATCAGCCACATGATTTTCTGTGTCTGATCCCACCACCTCAGCCAGTGACGAAAAGGCACATGATGCTGCCAGTAGATGTCTGGGAGAAATTGTTCTCCCACTGATAAGAAATATGTCAAGAGGGCGGTCCTTGGAGATATATAGTTCTGGATCTTCATGTTAGGTCAACTAGTGTGCTCTCTCCCTCAAATTTTTCTCCCTCTTTTTATGGAAGTCGGCCCTAATTTAAATTGAAGGAAAAGTGCAAAGTCTAAATTCTAAATGTCTTAATGGCATACACATAGAACATTTTTAACTTTCATTATTCAGATCAATTGACTGATTGTTAGGCTGCATTAACTAGGTCAGCCGGAACCGGGAACACTTCCCATAACACCTGATGTACTCGTTACATCATAAAAAGAGTGGCATCTACGCTAATGTTAGTCTCTCTGTTTATCCCGAGGTTTATCCCGGATCTGGGCCCTGTCCGGATCGGATGGTGGACCTGCCTGGACATGACCAACGCATCCTGGAGTGTCTGCTGAGCCGTGTCAAATGGTGTCTCCTCTGAATTTGCCTCACCGGCACGTCATGCTCAAAACCCGTCTCCGGCGCAATAATTCCGATCTTTCACGTATTCATACTCTTGGGTAATCGACGCCCCATCCTAAATAAATCTGTCTCTTCCGTGATACCCTGAAATTTTGAATATTCCGATCTAATATGATTTCTGACCTGTAAGGTTGCCAGAATAATAATCTTACACGGTGTGTTAATAGGCCAGAGGAGAACTGGCACCCCGACTGAGTCTGGTTTCTCCCAAGGTTTATTTTTCTCCATCATGCCCTGATGGAGTTTTGGTTCCTTGCCACTGTCGCCTTTGGCTTGGCTTGCTCAGTTGGGGACACTAAAAATATGATTAAAGTTATTCAACTTATTAAACAAATAAAATGTATGAATTAGGTCTTATTTAATTCTATAAACTATAATACTGATCTGCCAACATTGTCGCTATATGATAAATTAAAATAAGCTGATAACATCACTGTTTTCTCCAGTACGACTGTACAGCCAAATCTAATTTTGATGCAATATTATCTTGTTTGACACTGTGAAGCTGCTTTGACACAATCGTGATTGTAAAAGCGCTATAAAAATAAAGTTGATTGATTGATTGATTGATTGATAAATTCGAAATAAAACCTAATTTTATAACAAGGTAAATTCTTTATGAAATTAAATTCGCTTATTTTAACACCAAGAGCAAGATCCTAAGCAGAAATATTGTCTCACCACTATACTTTCACATTACAAACCATGGCATGGCTGGAGTTAATCTTCAGGACACTTTGCTCATTGAGTGACTACACTATGCCGGTCATTTTAACTAGGGCCCAGTGCTCGTTCTCTCCACATCCCATCCATCTCCCTTTATCGTCTCTAATTCACATTTTGAATGTTCAAATACATGTTTGAAAGAAAAAATAATAATCATTATGCATTGTTAGTTTTAACCTAATGCAAAGTTTTTAATATTTCACCTAATGGTAATAGTCTTAGTTATGAAATGTTTATGAAGGATATTTTTATGCCATTCTATCCCATTGTGACAATTGATTCTCTAGAAAATATTGTATGGTTTCTTCATGATTGAAATAAACATGTTTAAGTTGATGGTTGTGTCATATTTATATATCTCCCCACATCCGTCCATTTCTTTCATCAAGACTCATCAGAAGTCATTATTTAAGCCTTTAAATGTGCTTTATGTATCAGTGCACTTTTCATTTATGTCATTACCAGAACACTATGTCATTACCGTCACGTTGCTTAATTTACAGCAAAAATACCTTTAAAACTGTTTTATGTTCAATCTTGAAGTGCTATATGAAATGCCTAATGAAATACTCATCCACCTATTCAAAGAAAAAACATCTAAAATTAATTTTCCAGAAATGAAAAAAAAGTCTGCTTTAATGAACACTAAAAAACACATTTTGATGGTAAGAACAAGAAAATATATGTAATTTGCTGAATGTAAACATTTTGTTTTGTATACGTATTGCTGAAGGTTAGCAATGTTTGCAAGATAAATGAGTTTAAATGATCTCCTTGATACATTATTTGCATTATGAGACTTTTTGATGTCATGATGGGAATGACGTTTTGCAGTTGGCAAATAGATATAAAATACTCAAATTATATTTAAGCTCAGTCGTGGCCATTGTTACATCTTTACATCAAAGCATGTAAACATTGTCTTGACATAATTCTAACAAAGTTCAGCCAAATTTCATTCATCAAAATCTAAGATGGCAAAATAGCCCCCAATTGAAGAATCACCCAAATAAGCAGCCACAACAGTAGATAGCAGTGACATTTCACAATTCTCAGCCTAATAATATAAATGTAAAACCTTATTGAATACAAGTGAACAGTTGAAGTTGCAGGACACAGTGATTCAGGTACAGAAATTAAATCATCAAACGTAATAACATTGCATAATCTTCACTGTTTAAATTAAATATAGAATTGTTTTCTTTCTATTCTAATGCATTTAAGAAACTTTAAGAGAAGGATATGATTGAGAGCAAGATGTGAATTATTATGTGCAATTCAAGTTTTTCCAGAAATAGGTCTAATAACTACTTCTTATCTGTTTAGTTTGAGCAAATAGTTTGATAATGTTTAAAATTATTTAGACACAGTGGACAGGCAGCCTTAAAACACAATAATGCAATCAGCCAATAAAACAAATCCCCCCCCCCCAAAAAAAAAAACACTTATAAATATCACTTAAAGCTAAAGTGCATATTATTTTCGATGTTAAAATACCCATATACTGACATTGTCATATGTAGAAACTATAAATATGAAATTCATTAGCTGATTTATTTGCTAACTATACAAATTGTCTCTTTATTGCTAAATGAATATTATTATTTCTGTATTTGTTTTAAGTGACCTGTCCATCTGCACACAACAAATGAGTTTGCGTTTGTCTGTATGTTCATACAGTGGTGCAAAACACACTTTAGCTTTAATGAATAAAGATCTCTATATGCTGGGTAGTAGTGGTCTGGCAGTATTGTTCATTTGATAGCTCATTGTTTGATTTATTAGTGCTAGTGCTGGCTTCTGCAGAAGTGGCTACAGGAAAACACTGCAATATATTAAGAGTCATCAGCAAGTCGATCAATCCACCACTAAATATCATGAAAATAAATAAATTAAACATATAATCAGTTAGGTAGTACTATTTATTACCAAAAGCGCTTCAATATCAAACAATAAGATTCCATGTATGATGTCGCGTTTTCATTGGTCAGTCGTTGAAGCCTATTTCTGATTGGTTGTTGCCGTTTCGACGGCGTTTATGCCAAGAGCAAAGAGAACGAAACTGTAAAGAGTATTTCTCTTCTTGCGAGCGCACGGAACAAAGTCTGTGCACTTACAGGCTTAGTTTAAGCGAAGAGGAGAGATTCGCGATCGCACTGGACACGTTTTAAGTGCAGGCATATTCTCTGAGTGAGCCCAGACAAAAAATTCTAAAAAGAGCAGCGTATCTGAGAGCATCAGAAACGAGGAGAGAGATTTGCGCTCGGCACATTATATTAATTAGGGGTGTCAACAATAATCGATTCGGCGATGCATCGCGATGCGGGGCATGAACGATTCAGCATCGATGCGGCAAAGTGCCATAATCGATTATGTCACTGTTTATTTTCTGGCGGACGATAAAGTTGTGAAGTTTCAAATACTTCCGGTTCCGGGAGAATAACAACAACAACAACAACAAGGAAGATGGCTGAGGCAGAGGGAGATGACCGCGATAGACGGGTTATTAAAAACGCGCTAACGACCCGAGGTGTGTAGGATTGTACGTATATATTTTTTGCACAATAATAAATTAATCTATAATGACGAAATACGACGCAATTCACCTTTATTCCACAAGGTGGCAATGTCTGATACCCAATGATGAAGTGACGTTTCACTCATAGTTACCTCTGACAGAAAACGAAACTACTTATAATCTGCACAACTTGAAATGGGTTAGTGATTTACTTCAGGGAGCAAGTAAACACAATCATATGTTAGTGTCACTGTCTCTTGATGATGGATGTGGTCATGAAGCTGTCAGTGATCAAAATATTGATTTTGAAGACATTGAAAATGAGTTTGGAGAATATGCTGGAGATCGCGAATATGACGCAGATGCTGAATATACTGGTAAACGAGCTCTGACGAGGACAGATGATGATGGTATTAAACATCTGCTCAAACTGAATCCTTCAAGCTCCAAAAGGTAACGAAATAGGTTTTATTTTATTCTTCTGTAGCTGTTACTCTAAAATCAGGAGTTTTATATATTATCACGACAGGTAGAGGTCTATCCATGTTAAATATAGATCTGGGTCGCTAACGACCTGAATATGTAAGAATGTTTGGTGAAACAGTCATGCATTTAAGGGCTAATTGCATTTTATTTAATTACATTTTATTTTATTTAATAACTTTTATGTCAAAAATACAGGAGACACATAGCAGCCAATACAATCTGTTGTTTAATATCTGCTTGTATTGCCTCATGACTGATGAAAAATTTGCTTTGTGTGCAGTAGAATTTTGATGCATCACAATGCATCGTAGAATCGAATCGAATCGAATCGTTACCTGGTGAATCGTAATCGAATCGTGAAGGCAGTGCCAATGCACACCCCTAATATTAATGTACTTTCGTCTTACAATAATGCGCTCTAGACATTTGACAGGGAAATAACGCCATAGAAAACTGCCATGGAGCAGAGGTAAGGGTAACGCTTTAGATTACGGCCCAGAAAGTACTGCATTATTAAAGCGAATTTACAGCAGAACTTCCGGTAATTATAGTGTAAATATAAAGTAAGTACTTGTAGGTATTAGAGAACAATATGTAATATTTGGGGAATTTTTATATATGATTGATTAATTAATCTGTGTAGTTATGGGGTGAGTATGAATGTGTGGGCTGTAAATTAAAGTGGCTCTTGTTCTCCTCTTGTTGCACACACGCACCTTCTGTTTAAACTATTAAAAATGTCTTACTCCATTGGCAGATAATTTTACTTTTAAAAGCAAAAACTCACTTCATGTAGATTTCCCCCCAGAAAACAGGAAAAACACATCTTATGTCGATGCTTCCTGATTGAAGAATTTTTTGGTCTGGAAACAAGACAAACATTTTTTAGAAGTATGCAGCAAAGAAAACCCTGTTTCATTAACTCAGTGCACTCAGTGTTCATATGTGTCCACATTACAGGGTATTGATGCTATTAAGAGTGATGATGGATCATTGGTAATGAGACCTGATGTTAATGAGTAAAATCACTGAAGTAAAGAAACATTTGAAGTCACCATTATGGGGATCAGTGTTTCCTGTAGTTGGGCTCTTTTGGCTTTATGTTTGTTTTTTCATTAACTTTTAACAGTGTGTTCAGAAAACATAAAATTATTATCTGGGGCTGTTTTATTCTAAGACTCTTCAGACTTACTAAAAATAAATAAACTAAATGTAAAAATAAATCTCCAGTGTCACCAGAAGATATTGTCCTAAATACATCTAATTAGAAACATATCAATATTTAAATGTATTTGATCCACAATTTTCACATAAATACAGACAATGTGAAAGGTCAGCTTACTATTTTTTTTATTCAGACATCTGATAATTATAGCGTGTTTAGCTTTTTTCCCATTGCAGTATGTCAGATTAATATCTACAGATTCATACACAGGCGTCAAGAATGCAAATGAGGGAGTATCGTGACAACATTTCCTACATTGAGGTTATAGATGTGGATAAATACAGAGGAAGTAAAATCTATAAAGTTTGTTTTTTAGATAAACCAATGATGTGATGAAGAATGAAGCACGAGAGCAGATATAATAATCATGTTTAAAGATGCAGACAGAAACACACAACCTCTAAAAAGTTAATTCTTCAATTAGACTTTACAATATTAATATTATCCACAAACACCACACACTGACATAAAAACCAGAGAGTCATAGCAAACACTGATCACCATAAAGGTGACCAAGCATTTTCAATAAAACGTCAACAGCTAAACCTCTGGTAATTCTCAATAAGAGCTTCTGTAGACGCCTGACAGAAATAAAGTCTGGTTTGTAATAAGAGAGATGTAATGTGTTTTCAGCTGATTTCATCTGAAGCTGTGGCTGAAGTCAGGTGTAGTTGAGAGTCCAAACATGACGTTGAATCAACATCACATTGTAACATTGATTAAATGCTATTACAGTTGAAGGTCCAAATCAGTGCAGTTTCAAAGGAAGGGCTTCGAGGCTCTGCACGATCCCAGATGAGGAATATGGTCTGATCTAGACAAACCATCAGCCATATTTATATACTTTTAAATTGCTCATCTTGTGCTGATGTGCGGAGCATCTGTGTTTTACCTGATTTTTTTTTTCTTCTAACGGACATTTGTTTTAATCTTCGCACATGCCCTTTGTAAACACAGGGCGATTCTTCCGCCTACATCTAGTGTGCTATCCGAACTGGACGAATGAGATCTGGAGCAGTTCAGTCTGGAGGAGATCAGCTCTGGATCAGCCGTCCTGAGACTCACAAACTCAACGTCATCTGCAGAAATTATAGAGAGATTATAGAGAGTGAAGGACACATGAATGCTTGTGTGTCCACTTCCATTAACTTCCTAATTCAAGGGCAATTTCCAAGGTTAAATACACATTTAAGTTTTAGCACAGATGTTATATAAATAGTTATTGAGGGGTCAAGTGTTTAAATTATGTTTTTAAGGTGGGTCTATATTTCTCCAGGTGGATGAATTGTTTGGTCAATAAGCATTGATGTTGTTAATGCATATTTTGCTTTAACCAAAAAAAAAGCGGAGCGGCGCAATCCCCACGAAGAACACAACAAACACAACAGGAAACCCACAGGACACACTGAAACGATCTGACACAAGACTGAGTAGCTGTGTCTCATTTCAGAAGGCTGCATCCTCCGGAGGTCGCATTTGAAGGCTGCATACGTCATAAGGCCGTCTCATTTCAAAAAAGCGACCTTCGAATGCGTCCTTCTTTCACAGGATTTCGGAGTGTGCATGAGGTGTAGCCTTCACGGCTGGAGATAACCCACAATTCTTTGCGTCTCCGTTAACAACCGTCATATTTTCTTTGATATTATATAAAAAAACAGCACCACCGCCAGATATACATGCGAGCGTAGGTGTGGTGTTTAAATTAAGTAGTTCAAGCTTTTTTTTTTAAAAAAAGCTCTATTACCTCAAACAGATAGTTTTGGTAAACAGGATTACAACTGTTTAGTGCATTTTAAACGTTTAGAACAGTACATTGCTGTCAATAGCTGTAAAAATATGGGCCCGGTAATGAGGTGCAGCAGGTGAGAATGATCGGTGATGAGTAATCAGTGACCACGCCTCCAACAACATCACACAACACAGACAGAAGGAGACGGTGAATTCATGAACCGTGACAGAGTTAAGCTTGGAACATACTCTGCAAGAACAAAGATATTTGTTTATTTTCTCGAGGTGGCAAGAACAAGAACAAAGTTTGTTCTGGCAGTACATTTCATACTTCAGGAGAAAAGCAGGTGCCGATCATCTGCGTTTCTCTGCATTAACCACGCCCACTTTAAATGTCTGACCAATCACACAATAGTTCTCGGACACCAGCAAGAAAAGTTCTGCTCAGGCGATGTGTCGAGAACAAGCTGTGAGAACTCCCAAACCAGGGCTGCAAGAACAACATGACGTCATTTTGTTCTCTTAGCCCTGGGAGCGAGAACATTTTTCTCTGTTCTTGCGGAGTATGCTGCAGCCTTTATAAGACATTCATCTGTCAATTCAATTTTGTGACGGGCAGAAATAAAGTCAGTTTGGTCAGTAATGTGTGAAGCTGGTAATGCTGTTTGTGGAGTTGTTTAATCCTCCTCTGATGAGATCTTCAGAGATATAAAGCCTATGTTCTGCATAAAGTCTATATTTAATAAAGAGAGATTTACTGATACTGACACAGGCGCCAAGAATGCAAATGAGGGGAGAAGCTGCTCCTACATTGAGGAAAGAGATGCTGACAAATAAACAAAAACAGAGGAAGTAAAATGTACTTTTGTATTTTATTTTTTTAAAATACACAAATGACGTGATGTGCAGGAAGGAAAGCACACATGATAATCACAAAGCAAAATCCCCAGTGTTAACTGAACAGTGTTCATATGTGTCCACTCTACAGGCTTTTAAAGGTCCCGTTCTTTGCGATTCCATCTTTCAAACTTTAGTTAGTGTGTAATGTTGCTGTTGGAGCATAAATAATACCTGTAAAATTATAAAGCTCAAAGTTCAATGCCAAGCGAGATATTTTATTTAACAGAAGTTCCCTTTCAAAGCCTACAGCGAGCGGCCGGTTTGGACTACAGCGCTGCACTTCCTGCTGTGATGACGTCACTAGAACCGTTTGTTGACTAACCCTCCGCGCACAAGAACACTCAAAAAAGGGGGCGTGGTCTCGTTGCTCTCCCATGTGGAGAAGAGCACGCATTCAGCGCTTACATCTCCCCGTTATGGTAAGAGGCGGGACCTTTCCTGGCAAAGTGCGCTAAGCTTTGGGCCACTGAATCTGCATTAACGACAACAGTTGGGGCATCAGCCTTAATCCTAATGGGTTGTTATCATCGCTATCAAAATCCAGTGTTCTGTATTTTGCGTACGTGAGTGTGATAAAGTTCGTTTGTGTAAGGAAGGAAGAGGACAAGGGGGTCGGTTTGACTGCTGACGCTTCTCTTTATTAGAACCAAAACTCAGTCTCTTCACACGGCTATTGCCAGTGTGTATTTCTCTCAGTCACTTCCGGGTTCCGGTTAAACGTTCCGCTTCCGGGTCAACGTGTCCCACAACTCAATGTCCGTGGGTGTGTGTGTGTGTCGCGTCAGCAGTCCCTCTCTCTCTCCTCGATCTCCACTTCCACCTAGGTTTTATCCCCTCTCCGCGCTCATTACTGGAACGAGAGACAGGTGTTATTAATCTGCTTCCAACCCACTCACTTACCGCTCGTCCCGCGGCTCTCTCTCCCGCTGCAGACCTCGCTGAACCACGCCCCCCTTGCCACATACCCCCACCGCCCGACTCAGGCCGGGGAGCCGTCCGGCCTGCAGCCCCCCCCCCCCATTTCTGGAGAGGAAATCGGCCACAGCCATCTGAGCCCCCGGCCTGTGGACCACCTTGAATTTAAACGGCTGAAGAGCTAGATACCAACGGGTGATCCGCGCGTTGGTATCCTTCATGCGGTGGAGCCATTGGAGAGGAGCGTGGTCCGAACAGAGGGTGAACTCCCGCCCCAGGAGGTAATAGCGGAGAGTGAGAACGGCCCATCTGATGGCCAAACACTCCTTCTCTATGGTGCTGTACTTAGCTTCCCTCTTGGAGAGCTTACGGCTAATGTACAGCACTGGCCGCTCTCCCCCCTCCACCTCCTTGGCCAGGACTGCGCCCAGCCCCCTGTCCGACGCGTCAGTCTGCAACAAGAAAGGGAGAGAAAAGTCAGGGGAGTGTAAAAGCGGCCCGCCACATAGAGCAGCCTTCACTTGGGTAAAAGCCTGTTGACACGGCTCCGTCCACTGGACCGTATCTGGTAGCCCCTTTCTAGTAAGATCAGTCAAAGGGCTGGTGAGGTCCGAATAATTTGGTATAAACCGTCTATAATATCCCGCCAGCCCCAAAAACTGTCTTACCTCCTTTTTGGTCTTGGGCCTCGGACAGGTTGCAATTGCGGCAGTCTTATCAATTTGGGGACGCACCTGACCATGACCCAAGTGGAAGCCCAGATACCTTACTTCCACCCGCCCAATCGCACACTTCTTTGGGTTGGCCGTGAGCCCCGCTCCCCTCAGCGACCTCAGGACCGCCCTCACATGCTGCATATGCCGCTGCCAATCGTGACTATAAATCACTATGTCATCCAGGTACGCAGCAGCATATGCAGCATGGGGGCGCAAAATCCTATCCATGAGTCGCTGGAAGGTTGCGGGCGCCCCGAACAAGCCGAAAGGAAGCGTGACAAATTGGTGTAATCCAAACGGCGTGGTGAAAGCTGTCTTTTCTTTGGACAATGGAGACAAGGGGATCTGCCAATAGCCCTTTGTTAAGTCCAGTGTCGAATAAAATCGAGCCGTGCCTAACCGATCAAGCAACTCGTCAACCCGCGGCATTGGATACGCGTCGAATTTCGACACAGCGTTCACCTTGCGGTAGTCCACACAGAACCTGACCGAGCCGTCTGTTTTGGGGACCAAAACTATCGGGCTCGCCCAGTCACTGTTGGACTCCTCGATTACTCCCATGTCGAGCATTGCGCCTAATTCTTCCTGAACTACTTTTTTCTTGTGTTCAGGCAAGCGATACGGCCGGCTGCGAACTACCACGCCCGGCTCGGTCTCGATATGGTGCTGAATCAAGTCGGTACGTCCCGGTAGGGGCGAGAACACGTCAGCGAACTCCGCCTGCAATTTTGATAAATCAGTGAGTTGTAACGGTGAGAGGTGATTTCCCCCAGGGGCCAGCGCGACTGATTGCGCTTTAATGCTCGCCTCTGGCCCGAGATCATCCTCTCCCCCGATCACCGTTGCCAACAACACTGATTCCACCTCATTCCATTTTTTTAGCAGGTTGAGGTGGTATATTTGACGTGCCCCGTTCCTATCGGATCGTATCACTTCATAATCGAGCTCTCCTATCTGTCGTGCGACCTCAAACGGCCCCTGCCACTTTGACATTAATTTTGAGCTCGACGTAGGGAGTAGAACGAGCACTTTCTCTCCCGGTGTGAATTTGCGTAGTTTTGTACCCCTGTTATATGACCGGCTCTGGCGGTCCTGGGCTTGCAACAAATTCTCCCTAGATAGCCGCCCCAAGGTGTGGAGTTTTGTTCGCAAGTCCATGACGTACTGAATTTCGTTTTTGGCCAAAGAAGGTCCCTCCTCCCAAGTTTCTCGTAGGACGTCCAGCACCCCCCGTTGCTGTCGTCCGTAGAGAAGCTCGAAGGGGGAAAACCCCGTGGAGGCTTGTGGAACCTCCCGCACGGCAAATAAGAGGGGTTCTAACCACCGATCCCAATTTTTGGCGTCTTCCTGTACGAACTTACGGATCATGGATTTAAGAGTGCGATTAAATCGTTCGACCAAGCCGTCCGTTTGTGGGTGATAGACGCTTGTTCGAATGGATTTAATGCCCAATAACCCGTAGAGTTCGCTCATCGTGCGTGACATAAACGCCGTGCCTTGATCAGTGAGGATTTCTTTCGGAATCCCCACTCGGGAGATCAGACGAAACAGTGCGTCCGCAACACTCTTCGCGGAGATGTTGCGGAGAGCCACTGCCTCAGGATATCGTGTTGCGTAGTCCATGATGACTAACGCAAAACGATGTCCGCGTGCGGATCGCTCTAATGGCCCGATGAGGTCCATCGCAATTCTCTCGAAGGGGACCTGCATTAATGGAAGGGGGCGCAATGGCGCTTTTGGGGCGGCCAGTGGATTCACCAACTGACATTCAGGGCAAGACGCGCACCACCTGCGCACATTGTCATGAATGCCTGGCCAAAAAAATCGGGTCATTAAGCGATTCAGTGTGGCCGCCTGCCCCAGGTGGCCCGCCATCGGGTTCGAGTGAGCCGCCTGGAAAAGCATTTCCCGGCGGCTCTTTGGTACTAATAACTGGGTTGTATCCACTTTTGTCTGAGTGTCTTGGGTCACTCGATACAACCGATCCTTAATTATGGCAAAATAAGGATACGTGACGGGCAATGCGGGTTGGAGAGACTGACCGTCGATAGAGCGGACCTGCTGAAATGCATGTTTTAGGGTCTCATCTTGAGACTGCTCCAGAGGGAAGTCATCGCGGTCCGAGAGAATCAGTCTCTCGACCCCGCTCGGTTCCTCTGAAGCTGTTCCCAAGGGTCCCGTATCAGTCTCGCCAACCTGCACTCGCACCGCCCCGTTCCTAGCCTTGTTTTCCCAAGCGGCATCCGCGCATAACGACCCCAATAATGCCGAAAAGGCGGGCCAATTCGTCCCCAGAATTAGCGGATGCCGGAGGTGGGGACTAACCGCCACCTCAACACTATGCTTTTTCCCCCTAAACTGTATCGTGACTGGGACAACCGGATATTCCACCACATCCCCGTGCACACACCGCACCTTAACCATGCGGCTTGTATCCAATGCCCCAGGCTGCATCAGGCTTTGATGGATCGAGGTTTGGTTACATCCTGAATCCACCAAGGCCTGATATGTACCCCCCTTGATACTTACAGGAATTTGGTACTCTCCTGCTTGATCGGGGGTGGTCCGCTGGACGTCCGGGATCCGGATCATTGTCCCGATGTCCATCCTCGGACATCGGTCCACAAAATGATCCGGATCACCGCACCAGCCCAGGCTTACCCGCCACCCCTGCGGTGGGGAGTGGGTTGGAAAATGAGCGCGGGGAGGGTGTGAAACCGGAGCCATTGTCACCACCCACCCCCAGCGGCCCCGCCCCCCTGGGCGGAGCCCACGAACTCCCGGACGGTCCTGGGCCCATCCCACCCCGACCTCTGGGGGGAACGCGAGGAGGGCCTGGAGGACGGGACCTGGGGAGAGGGACAGGGCGAGAGGGAGAGACAGAGGGGGGAGAGAGAGAGTGAGAAGTTAGTGAGGGCTCGCCGACCCCCGGGCACGCCACCAGGTGGTCCTCCGCCAGCTGGATGGCCGTCTCCAGCGACGTGGGCCGGTGGCACTGGACCCACTCGGCGGTCTTTCTTGGGAGCCGAGTGATGAATTGCTCCAGCACCACCAGATCGATGATATGGTCCACGTCGCTTCCGCCGGCCAAGAGCCATCTGCGGCACGAGTCCCGGAGCTGTTGGGCCATAGCGAAGGGTCGGCCGGCCTCGCCCCATTCCAGGGAGCGGAACCTCTGGCGGTGTTGCTCCGGGGTCCGACCGACCCGCTGTAGGATGGCCCTTTTTAGATCCTCGTACTTCAGGAGGTTCGCTACCGGCAGATGTTGGGCGGCCGCCTGGGCTTCTCCTGTTAGTAATGGAATGAGGCGCACCGGCCACTGTGCCCGGGGCCAGCCGGAGGCCTCCGCAGTCTTCTGGAAGAGGTCTGTGAAGGCCTCCGGATCGTCCTCTGGCCCCATCTTGTGGAGGGGCACGTGGACTGATGCACTAGCCCGCCCGGCGGCTTCGGCGCGAACCTCCCGATCCATCCAGCTCCGGAACCGCTCGCGGTCCTCTTGCTGGCCGCGGACAATCGCCTCGAAGCGGCGCTCCTGGTCTGCCCGCAGGTCCAGCATTGCCTGATGTTGGTCTTGGTGGAGGACCGCGAGGGAGGTGATGATGTCCGCAAATGGCGAGGCGGAGGGCGTTGTCATGGCGGCGGCGCTGTCCTACTTCCTTCCCGGGTTTCGGCACCAGTGTGATAAAGTTCGTTTGTGTAAGGAAGGAAGAGGACAAGGGGGTCGGTTTGACTGCTGACGCTTCTCTTTATTAGAACCAAAACTCAGTCTCTTCACACGGCTATTGCCAGTGTGTATTTCTCTCAGTCACTTCCGGGTTCCGGTTAAACGTTCCGCTTCCGGGTCAACGTGTCCCACAACTCAATGTCCGTGGGTGTGTGTGTGTGTCGCGTCAGCAGTCCCTCTCTCTCTCCTCGATCTCCGCTTCCACCTAGGTTTTATCCCCTCTCCGCGCTCATTACTGGAACGAGAGACAGGTGTTATTAATCTGCTTCCAAACCACTCACTTACCGCTCGTCCCGCGGCTCTCTCTCCCGCTGCAGACCTCGCTGAACCACGCCCCCCTTGCCACAGTGAGTTTTTGTTGTAGCTGGCTATAAAAATAAATAAATAAATAAAAACTTTTGGGTACTGTGCTAATTAATTGAGATTTCTTACAGCCCTTACATGTTGTTGGCCTTGTTTGTTTCGTTGCTTCTATTACTCTCCGTTTTTTTGTAAGTCGCTTTGGATAAAAGCGTCTGCTAAATGATTAAATGTAAATGTAAGCTGCTGTCCAATCACAACACGGGAAGCGCTGGCCCAATCAGAACATCGCTGCTTATTCTGACCTCCTGACATCTGGCAGGATGTTCTTGATCCAGCTGCACAAAGATCTGTTCAGACCCAGAGCACTAAGTTTCATATCAAGCTTTAATGGCGCTATGATATTGAACTGTAGATCACAAACAGCTTTATCTGCTCTTTTCATCCGGGTGGGAGAGAGAGAGTGAAGGCAGTTTCATCATCATGAATTATTGTCCCGGGAAGCGAACTGTAATGGGTGAAGTGGGTCAGCACAGAGCAAATGTAGATCAGCCCTCACAGAACTTGCTGATGGTGGGTGTCAGGACAACAGCTGATACTGCTTGCTTTGGTACATGCGTGATCGTGGGTATTTTAAAGTATGATGAAGCCACGGACAGAAAGAGGGAGAGGTTGAAAATGTCTGTTCAAACACCCGTGCTCTGAGTATGTGGGCCGGGATGCCGTCTAGACACGCAGCCTTACCCTTCAGACCGACTGGGTGATATCCTCTACAGAGACAAAGAATGTTTGAATACTTTTGGTAATGTATTGTATATTAGGCTACTGTCACTTTAAGACGGAGTGCACAGATCTAATATACTGATACACATCTGATTTTCTCCCAGCGTTCACATAACAGACTGTGTTTGTGAACGCTCAGCAATATATTTTAATGTCACGTCAGCTTTGACAGCATTGGCTGTTGTATGTCTCGTGAATTGCGTCATTATGTCAGATTTGATCGTAAAATGCCATTGGCTCTTGTGTGTCTCGTGACCAATCGCGTCATTCTAAACTTTTGTGTATCATTTGAATCAGAAATATTAACGAGTGCGACAATGCTCTGTGTGTGTTCTGTTCACAAAGGAGTGCGATCATCATTTCAACGACTAAAACATTAAGAACATCAACTCTGTTCTTCACATGAAGATATCGTATGACTTCAGAAGACTTGGAATGCATCATGAGTTAATACTTCTATACTCTTTCTGGACCGTTTTTGCATAAATAACTGTGACTGTACATTTATTTGCCTGTAATGTGTTTTATATTGTTGATAAGTGGGTAGGTTTAGATTAGGAGTGGAGTTAATTGCTCTGAAATATAAAAGTAGGCTATAAATATTCATACAATCATGTCAACTTTTACAACTGCAAATAATTAAATGTGTGTTGGGAATCCGTGTGTGGACCACGGATGCTGCCTGTCATTGACTTACATAGGCATCACTTCAGTGAACCCATCACTGAATATTCAGTGATTCTGTGAAACTACCACAGATTTTTGAGTTAAGGGTCCGTGTTCATTTCACAGAAATCTGTGAGACCACATTGATTAATGCGCTTTTACAGTATCAGGCACAACTGTAATCTAAACTAATTTACTTTAGACCAATGATAAGACAGAAAGGTAAATGCATCGAGTCAGATTGAGTATAAACCGTTCTTTTGAACTCATACACACTTGATTTCAGTGTAATGTTTTAAAGTCCCAGCCAATCACAATCTGGTATTGAGACAGAAGAAATAAAACAGTTTTTTTCTGAAACAGAAGCAGAAGGTTATAATATTTAATTTGACTCATGAGAGTCCAATAACCTTTGGATGTAACACGAGTTGTACAGGCCAGGAAATGGATGGACTGACTCAGACGTCAGTATGCAAATAAGGAGAAAGAGGTGGACAACTACACAAATCTAGAGGAAGTAAAATATGACACGGGGCTTTCTAGAGAAATAACCAAATGATGTGATGCGCTGAATGAGGGATGAGAGCAGATATAATAATCACGTAGTTTAAAGCTGCAGACAGAAACATCAGACTCAGGACAGAAACACACAACCTCTAAAGTAAGAACAACTCACATGATCATTCTTCACACACAATTAGACTCTGAGATGATCATATTGTCTCAATGATTGTGAATTGAGTTATATGTATCTGCTTATGAGTATGTTTTACTATAAGATGAATATGAGATTTTTCAATGTGTTTCTTCCTCAGAAATGGAGCAAACTCTATATTTGGTTCTTCTTCTCATTGGTGAGTGTGTCTGTAGTTTTATTTCTGGTTTATAGTTTCATCAGGTTTGACCCTGTTATGAAAAGCATTAAATCAAACCCTCTCTTTCACAGCTCTCTGCTCCGTATCTGAATGTGTTCAGCGTCAGTATCACTTTATAAACGTGAACAAGACCTGGACTGAAGCTCAGAGATACTGCAGAGAGAATTACACAGATCTGGCCACCGCTGACAACATGACCGACATGATCGAGCTGAAGAAGAGTGTGACTGATGGAGGTGTTCAGGGTGTCTGGATTGGGCTGCAGAGGACGAGTGTTAATAAATGGCAGTGGTCTTCAGGTGATCCTGTGCTCTATCTGAACTGGGGATCTGGACAACCTGACGGCAGAGATTGTGGATATATGTCAAATGGAAAGTTTTATAATTATCTCTGTAGTACTTCTCTTCAGTTCATCTGCAACAACAGTGAGTGCAACTATTTAAAATTACCATTTATAGATTCACCATTTACCAAATACAACCGCTCCAGAATGTTTTCTACTAACAGTTTATTATTCATTTATAAATTAAATGTAGGGTAGGCAATTTCGGAGAGGTCACACTATAAAATTCAACAGTTTTCCAAGACAAAAAATTATATATATATATTAGGGCCGGGACTTTAACGCGTTAATTAAGATTAATTAATGTTTTTTTATTTATTTTTTTATTTTTATTTTTTTATTGACATACAGACATACAAACCACAATAGTGCAGTAATTGACAATCGAGTAATTACATAATTCTAGAGGTGAAATAAAAGTGTGTTAATGTATAAGGTGTGTGTGGGTGAGTGTAGGTGTGGGTGTGGGTCTGTGTATTCATAAGCAAAATTACATATTTTACAATTACAATTTCATAATAAAAATACTTTTTATTTTATTTTTTATTTTATTTTTATGTTGTGTGTAGTGTCTAAGGTGCATTAAAAGAAGGGGGACATTGTGCGAGTGTCTCAACTTAGGACAGAGATGCTGTCCTAGAGAAACCTTTTCTCGCCTGTCCTACCTGCCTTAGTGTTTATGAGGTTTTTCAATTTAAATATACATACATACACACATTTCTCTTCTACATTGTGGTGCATTAAAAACACATGAAAAGATTAGGGGGAAAATTAGAAATAATCAATCGATTTTACTATAGTAGTAGTGGAGACAATGAAAACCAGGTTTGAAGTTCCAAAATAGCAATAATAATAGTTGATGATGATGATGATGATGATGATGATGATGATGATGATGATGATGACGACAATGATGAAAGCAAAGACAACAATGGAAACAGCAACAATAATAAAAATAATAATAAATAATAGCAATCATAACAATAACAATAATGAAACAATGAAACAATATTGACAATAATTGGAACTATGCAGTAATACCTGTGGATTGATTAAGAGATGGGAGGAGACGGAGTTACGGAGAGGGAGAGGATTCAGAGATCGGAGGAGTCGGAGTTAAGGAGAGAGAGAGGATTCAGAGTTGTAAGAGGTCAGAAAGTGTCGGATGGCAGAGGTCGCTTTCAGATGAGGGATTATAGGGGAGAGATGTGTATTCCATTGTAATAAAGTTGGTGAGAAGATTTTTCCAGTGGTTAATGTGTATTTTGTTACGAGTTTTCCAGTTCATGAGGATAGTTTTCTTGGCAATGGTTAGGGCTATGAGGAGAGTTTTAAAGTTTATAGTTTTATCTGTAATTATTGTGAGGTCCCCTAGCAAGCAAAGAGAGGGCGATAGTGGGATGTGGTCGCCCACTATAGTGGATAGTGACTGTGTGACCTCTTCCCAGAAGTGTTTGATTGGAGTGCAGTGCCAGGTTGCATGGATGTATGTTTCTGTAGATTTCTACCTGCAATGTGTGCAAATTTCTGATGTGAAACCCATTTTAGCTAATCTATTGGCCGTGTAGTGTGTTCTGTGAAGTGTTTTGTATTGTATTAATTGAAGATTATCATTTTTGGACATGAAATAGATGTTTTTACAGATTTGGGTCCAGAAGTTGGCATCAGGAACTATTGAGAGATCGTTTTCCCATTTTATTGTTGGTAAGTATAGAATTTGTGATTTGGTGAAATTTCCACCAGGCTGTCAGAGTGGAAGCTATAGTTACAGCCTTAAAACATGTGTGTTGTTTGATTGTTTTTGTGAGGAATGGTATGTCAGCTATATTTAATTCTTTGCAGAGTGATTGTTCTATATCTAGCCATATAATATCGGATTGGGTGGGGTGGGTCCATTTGTATATGTATTGCAGTTGGTTAGCTATCGAGTAATAATAAAAATTTGGTGCTTCTAGTCCTCCTTGAGCCTTGTTTTTTTGTAGTGTAGTGAGTTTTATCCTTGAATAGGATAAAATAGTGTAGTGAGTTTTATTTTTCCAGTAAAAGCGAGTGATAATGGAGTCTAATGATTTAAACCAGGTGAGTGTGGGGTGGCTTGGAATCATTGAGAATAGATAGTTGATTTTTGGTAAAATTGTCATCTTTATTGCTGCTATTCTGCCAATTATGGAGATTGGAAGGTTGAGCCATCGAAGCAAGTCATCTTCTATTTTTTTTAGCAGTGGTGTGAAGTTAAGTGTTACCAACTCTGACAGTCTGGAGGAAATCTTGATGCCTAAGTAAGTGATGTGATCATGACATATAGGTATGGGTGATTGGTGGGGTGCCACATCCCATTTGGATTTATGTAAAGGGAGGATGGATGATTTGTTCCAATTTATTGCGTAATCTGAGATTTTTGAAAAAGACTGGATTGTTTTAATTATTTCTTGTGAAGACACTAGAGGTTCTTGTATAAATAGTAGAATATCATCTGCATAAAGTGAGATTTTATGTGTTTGTTGTGGTGTTTCAATGCCTTTGATTGATGGGTTTTGGCGGATGGCTGCTGCTAGGGGTTCAATAAAAATGGTGAATAGAGATGGAGAGAGTGGACATCCTTGCCTCGTCCCCCTGTGCAGTGCAAAGCTTTGTGATGTTAGTCCATTGGTTGTGACTGTGGCAGACGGTGATGTGTATAAAATCTTGATCCAGTTAATAAATGACTCTCCAAAGCCAAATTTTTGTAGTGTGGTGAATAAAAATTTCCAGTTGACCCTATCAAAAGCTTTTTCTGCATCTAAGGTGGCAATGAGAGTATCTTTCTGTTGTACTGATGAGTAATGCATTAAATTGTATAATCTGCGAGTATTGTTGGATGCGTGTCTACCCTTTATAAAGCCGGTCTGATCAGGATGGATGATATGTGGTATTATTCTTTCAATTCTATAGGATAATGCTTTGCTGATAATTTTTATGTCAACATTTATAAGTGATATAGGACGGTAGTTAGATGTGAGGGTGTGGTCTTTGTTAGGTTTAGGGATGAGCGATATAAGCGCTGTGTTCATGTGGGATGGGAATTTAGCATTTTGTTTTATTTCTGTTATTGTTCTACTGAATAGTGGGAATAAGGTTGACCAAAAATGAATGTAGAACTCAGCAGGGAAGCCATCCGGTCCTGGTGCTTTATTATTTTGCATGTGATTGAGCGCAGAGTGGAGTTCTTTTTCAGTGATTGGTAATTCGAGAGAGTTCATTTGTTCCGGGTTGAGTTTTGGTAGAAGGGTGTTATCGAGGAATTGGTTTATGTCTTCTTGGTTTGGGTCCAGATCCGATGAGTATAATTGTGTGTAGTATAATTGTGTGTAGTATAGTATAATTGTGTGTAGTATTACGATTAATTACGTAACTTTAACTCGTTAATTAATTACGAAAAAAAATGTAACCACACTTATTCTTGCACCGCGGAACGTTTTTCAATGAATGAGTTTCAACGGACCGATTATACTGGAACACCAACTAGCGCTCACGAGTTACGACAACAACAAACCATAGTGAACATGAACGAAGAAGCTGATGAGACTGCTTTGCTTGGCCCCGTGGATGGGACATTTTGTTTTAAAAAAACGAAAGAATGGAACCGTCGACAAGAGCATGGTTGTGTGCAAGCTATACAACAAGGAATTAGCGTATCACCGCAGCACATCGAGCCTCAAATATCACAAATATGCTTTTGCTAAACTTAATGGAAAACATTGCACTGCTAGACTGAAATAAATAAACTATATTTTGTTGATTAAGCTTATGTATTCAGTCATTATTGTAAGGGATCAGGAAGTGGAGGACCCAGATGCAGAGTGAACAAGGACAGTTTATTAACAAGACAGATCAACAGACACAATGGGGTAGTGGATGAGTGACAGTCCAAACACCAGGGCAGGGGAAAGACACCACGATGACGGTTAGGGGAGGATGACCACTGAGACCAGTCCAGGCAGCCAATGAACTTGACGACAGCGTCGGAGGCAACACCAGGCAGGGCGATGGTGGACCAGTCCAGGCAGGAACCTGAGGCTTGATGTTCTCACAGAAGCAGGAGTCTTGGCTGACAGGCAGTGGAGACAGCAGCCAGGGAAAAAACACAGGACACACACACAACAAGACTCTAGACAAGACAACAAGAAACAGACAAACTAAGAACTATGACTAAATTAAACAAAAACTTAATAACAACTGGAGCTAGAAAACGAAGAAAAATAAAACAAAACCAATCTCTATAAAAAGACTGAACTGAAAATAAAAGTGGAAAACAGGAAAAATAAAAATGGTAAGCTATCAAAACCAGAAAACTAAACAATAAGGCTAGAGAGAAATACCAAAATAAAACCTGGAGAAAACGAGCAAAAATAAAGACAGAAACTTCCCTAGACTCAAAAACTCAGGAACAAAGAAAAAACTGAAAATAAATTCAAAGCTAGAAAAACAGGAGACACTAAAACTAGAATAGGCTAGACAAGGAGCTAGAGACATGTACGCACAAGCAAACGCTCAAACATACACAACGAACCAGCAAAGACAAGAGGGAAGGTAGCACAATATAAAGGGACCAGAGCACATGAGGAACAGGTGAGCACAATTAGTGAACCGAGGACTAGACCAGACTAAACAAGGGGGCGTGGTAACAGCAAACAAGGAGGCAGGACAAGAGGAACACATGACAAACACAGAGAGAGACAGACCCAAGTACTAAGACACAACACAAACATAGAAACATTAAACAAAGACAAAACAGACAGAGCTGCCAGGGCAGAACCCTGACAATTATTCAATGGTATACTAAAAAATACATGTTAAAAATTACTTCTCACTGTTCTCAGGTCAAATATTTATATGCAATTAAAATGCGATTAATTAATTACAAAGCCTCAAATTAATTAGATAATTTTTTTTAATCGAGTCCCGGCCCTAATATATATATATATATATATATATATATATATATATATATATATATATATATATATATATATATATATTTTTTTTTATATATATATATATATATATATATATATATATATATATATATATATATATATATATATATATATATATACTTATATACAAGTATTTAGTCAGCCACCAATTGTGCAAGTTCTTTCACTTAAAAATATGAGAGAGGCCTGTCATTTTCATCATAGGTACACTTTAACTATGAGAGACAGAAAAGAAAAAAAGAAAAAAAAAATTCCAGAAAATCACTTTGTCTGATTTTTAAAGATTTTATTTGAAAATTTGCAAAACATTTTTTGCAAATTATGGCGGAAAATAAGTATTTGGTCAATAACAACAGTTCATCTCAATACTTTGTTATATACCCTTTGGCAATGACAGAGTTTAAAGGGGGGGGTGAAATGCTGTTTCATGCATACTGATCTTTTTACACTGTTAAAGACTTGGATTCCCATACTAAACATAGACAAAGTTTCAAAAGTTAAGGTGGACGTTTGATGGGAGTATTTCTTTGTCAAAAAATACTACTTCCGGTTAGTCATAAGTTTCGGCAAGTTTTTTGAGATCATGCGTCCCCTTTGACGTTAACGGAGGCGGAATTTCCTTGTATGGGCCTTACGGACAATTCTACCGGAAGCGCGTGAGAGAGAGCGAGGGAGAGAGCGAAAGCAACAGGCTACGCCCATCAAAGCGCTGGCTTGTAGGATGCTAAACAGGTGATATAACCAGTAGCTACTGACTTACCCACTGATAGGCCGGCGGTCGATCTGTATTAGCACTTTCCTCACGCGACGGGCGAATCACTTTCCTCACAGAGCGACTCACTTTCCTCACGCGGCAGGCGAATCACTTTCCTCACTGAGCGAATCACTTTCCTCACTGAGCGAATCACTTTCCTCACTGAGCGAATCACTTTCCTCACAGAGCGACTCACTTTCCTCACGCGGCAGGCGAATCACTTTCCTCACTGAGCGAATCACTTTCCTCACAGAGCGACTCACTTTCCTCACGCGGCGGGCGAATCACTTTCCTCACTGAGCGAATCACTTTCCTCACAGAGCGAATCACTTTCCTCACAGAGCGACTCACTTTCCTCACTGAGCGAATCACTTTCCTCACAGAGCGACTCACTTTCCTCACGCGGCGGGCGAATCACTTTCCTCACTGAGCGAATCACTTTCCTCACAGAGCGAATCACTTTCCTCACAGAGCGACTCACCTTCCTCACTGCAGCGCGCTGCTGCACACGTCATTATTTAGCTCCGGTCACACGACACGCCCCCACCCGCTCGGCTTTTTTCGGAAAGACTCGGAACAGCGCATCTTTCTTATATAATTATAAAAAAAATAAAGACTTTTCGGAGATATGCAGGATGCAATGCTACTCTATAGGTACTCAAGATTGACATGACACTGACTGAAACTGAGTGTTTCACCCCCCCTTTAAACATTTTCTGTCACCACAAGATTTTTACACACTGTTGCTGATAGTTTGGTCCATTCCTGTATTCAGATCTCCTTTAGCGCAGTGATGTTTTGGGGCTGTTTCTGGGCAACACAAATTGGAGACTGGCTAGGCCACTTCAGGACCTTGAAATGCTTCTTAAGAAGCCACTCCTGCCAGGGCCATGCACAGGGGGGTGACCCGGTGGCTAGAGCCACTGCCCCCTTTGAACCTCATCAGCTAAGGTGCCCCTCCTGGAAAAAAGTGCAAAAACCACTAATTCCGCTAATCTGTTTTGTGTTTTCCCGCTCGCTCTGCAGCATGGCTCAGAGTCTGCGGCGGTGTCCGCTCTCTGTGGAGCCGGCAGTTAAAGAATGTCATCCCATTAACGGGTATATTATAAACTACAATCCACATACAGACAGCGGTTGATCCGCGGAATCAGTAGTTTGTTTGTTTCGACAGTGCAAACATTGATTCAAACACCAGCATGCCAGCGGGTAAATCGTCATACTGTTGGCTATTCTGAATATTGCTGACAGTTTGTCACTCTTTAACTCCTATAAAATAGATTTCTGATTATAATCAATTTTGCGAGTTAATACTAGTATCTATAACATACGTCACATTTATGATATTTTATTTAGACCATATTAATCGAAAACACAATTTTAAAAAAGGTAATAAAGGCTTTTATAAATATAAATGAGTTGCATCAGAGTAAAATGGGGCTAAAGCACACCGAAAAATGTGCTCGTTTTTCAAAAAAGTTCACACTTCTGAAAAAATCTCTAGCAACGTTTGCACTTCTTTATTGTTTATTTATTGATTATTTTCTTGTTTATTTTGATTAATAAAATAATTAACCATTGTTCAGTAAATATTAAAATGTTAATATAAAAATATTTTTAAATTACAGAAACAAATTTTTAAGTAAATATTCTGAAAACATTGAATGAATAAGATCCCATAATAATTTAATAACGTTTTGTCGTTGTAACTACTACAACAGCTCACATGTATTTTCATACTGCACATGAAAATGAATCAAGCTATATAATGCTTTCAGAGCAATAATATATTTGTATTATGTGATTATTATCGTATTTTTTATTATAAATATGATGTTACCTCTAAGATGGACACCCAACTTAAGATATTTACCAGCTGAATCTTAACCATGTCATTCCAACAAATGGAAGTCAGTCAGCTGTTTATTATCATGATAAATATGCATTTTACTCCAAATACCATACTTTTACATATTCTTTTATTAAAAATTGTTGCGTATGATTTAAATAAATCATAAACAAGACCTTTGTCTCAAAATATATTCAATATTTTTACTGATTCTCATTTGCTACTTAAATCTCCAATAAAAAAAATTAAGTAGAAAAGAGATCAAATTAGCCCAGAATCAACTTTTTGGAAGAATAATTAGAACAACATAAATTTAATTTAAATTTAACACTTGTTTTCACAGTATGATTGTAAAAGGTTTGTTATTCATTCTCTATAGTAAGATGATACTCAATCCCCTTATAGTGACCCCTTTTTTGGTTTGGGCCACTGCCCCTCTAAATGTCTGTGCACAGCCCTTACTCCTTCATTGCCCGGGCGTTGTGTTTGGGATCATTGTCATGCTGAAAGACCCAGCCACATTTCATCTTCAATGCCCTTGCTGATTGAAGGAGGTTTTTACTCAAAATCTCACGATACATGGCCCCATTTATTCTTTACTTTACATGGATCAGTTGTGCTGGTCCCTTTGCAGATAAACAGCTCCAAGGCATGATGTTTCCACCCCCATGCTTCACAGTAGGTATGGTGCAACTCAGCATTCTTTCTCCTCCAAACATGACAAGTTGAGTTTTTACCAAAAAGTTATATTTTGGTTTCATCTGACCATATGACATTCTCCCAATCCTCTTCTGGATCATCCAGATGCTCTCTAGCAAACTTCAGACGGGCTTGGACATGTACTGGCTCAAGCAGGGGACTCATCTGGCACTGTAGGATTTGAGTCACTGGCCGTGTAGTGTGTATAGGTTAAGGTTTATTTAAGGTTTGACAAGGCAGGATATTGCAGTACAAAACCCTGAAATGTGTCAAACAAAACATATACTCAGAAACAACCATAACACCTAGTTTAAAAACAGCTAAAAATCCAAAAAACACACAATTCTAACATATTATCATTAACATCAAGCACAAATACACACAAATACAAGTACAGCACAAAGTGCACACACACACATAGAAAAAAAAAGCAGAACTGGATTTCATACAATTAAACACCCAAAGAGTATTTGTGAAACAATTTAAGAGCATGTGGAATAACAGAAAGTTCATGTCTTTTTCTTTTTGTTTTATTTCTGGGCATGACAAATGTCCTGTGTTGCCGCAATTGATAACTGGGTGTTGGAGCCACAGACAGGAAGCAATGCAGTGGTGATGAACTGTCCTTAATTAATTTAGTAAAAATATGTAACGTGGTTGAAGTCGTAATACCTATTATCCGACAGCAACGTTTTTGAACCCTCTCCAACTCATCAGAGAGACCTTTAGGCAGTCCGCCCCATACTGGGCTTGCGTATTCTAGAACTGGCCGAATAAAAGTCAAATATATTTGTGTTAAAACATCAAAAGGTAGACCGCTTTTTTAGCAACACAAAGATAATAGATTCTAGGATGTACTTTCATAATCATGTACTTAGTGTGGGCGTCCCATGACAGATCGGAAGAGATATGGACACCAAGCAGTTTAAAGGATAAAACTCTACTAATCACATGTCCAGAAATAACAGGAGAAGAAGGACAAGGAATGTTTTGCTCATTCCTAGCACTGATCACCATGTCCACTGTCTTAGTTTCATTCATTGCCAATGTAAATTCCTGTCCCCATTCCGACACTGAATCCAATTATCGAAGGAGGCAGACATGAATCCAAGCTGTTTATGCAGATGACAAAAAGCAGGGGGGATAGAAGTCCCCCCTGAGGAACACCAGCTGGAATTAAAAAAGGGTTAGACACCACCCCAATTGCCCCAATTCACCTTTTGCTCTCTGTTACTCAGACAACTCCTTACAGTGAGCCAAAGGGGTCGTCTGACATTCAAGTCAGCTAAAGTCAGTTACTGATTGTAGCCTTTGTTACTTTGGTCCCAGCTCTCTGCAGGTTATTCTCTAGTTCCCCTGTGCAGTTCTGGGATTTTTGCTCACCGTTCTTGTGATCATTTTGACCCCACTGGGTGAGATCTTGTGTGGAGCCCCAGATCGAGGGAGATTATCATTGGTCTTGTATGTCTTCCATTTTCTAATGATTGCTCCCACAGTTGATTTCTTCACACCAAGCTGTTTACCCATTGCAGATTCAGTCTTCCCAGCCTGGTGCAGCACATAAGGTGATTTCATAAACTGATTTTGATTTTCCTAAAATGGTTTTTATCTGAAGTCACCATTATGGAGTTCAGAGATCAGTATTCCCTGTGGTTGGACTCTTAGGAACTTTATTTTATTGTAGTTCTTCTTCCTATTGATGCAACAAGAAATCACAGTTATTTAACTTAAAGGGAAGGAATACATATGTGGCTTTTAAAAGGTTTTTAATGTTGAGTTATCGTTTTAAACTATATTGCTAACAATCTCTATATTTGTGACAATATTGCAATTGATAATTCTTCTCTCACACACACACACACACACACACACACACACACACACACACACACACACACACACACACACACACACACACACACAACATCAAAACACTGTTCTTGTTTAGTCACTAGAGCGCTTGTGAAAGTGATTTATACTAACTAAGCATTTGTCAGCACAACACACTATCCCTATATTACTTTATTGTTAAAGGCAATCGGTTTGCATGCTTTTATTAATTCGATTTTACAGTGTAGTGATAGCAAGCTACGTTTGAAAGCATGAGATCTACAGATAGCTCTCCAAAGCCACGTCTACTTCAAAACACACAAACACACAGCAGCGTCTGCAGAGACGAGACGAGAGACGACGTTACACTACCTCATGTCTCAAAGCACATTTAATTACAGTAATAATCAGGGTTGGGCAAGTTACTTCCAAACTGAACTTCAGAGCATTTTACATCCAGAAGAAGCCAACATGATGTAGAATAATGACTGTGGGCTCTCCAGGCTAACAATATAGCAGATAATTGAGAAAGTGAAGGCTCAAGACAATGAAAGAAAGGATGACAGACAGAATCTAAGTCTGTTATAAGTATGGTAGAGGTAAAGTGATGATCTGGCTATATCTGGGAATAGTTTGGGTCTGTTCATATTAGAATATCATGAATATCATCATGATGGCGCCGCGGATGGCCGCCTCGTTGTGGAGCTCCTCTGCTATTGTGTTGTTTTTCTCTGTTTGTTCTGCGCTTAGTCATTCTTTTCCGATCCGTTTTACCAAAGACGAACTACTGGACATTAGGACACACACACCAGACAACATATCTACATTTTTTGAATATTCGGACGTTTTGCGGGACATTCTCGTTGGAGGGGCAGCTGTGTTTTTAAAACGCGCGGCGGGACGCAAACGAGGGAAGCGAGCCGGCGCGCTGGTTAAACTCCGCTCGCGCGGCCTCCGCACTGCACTCCCCAGTATTCATCTTGCGAATCTCCGATCCCTTCCTAACAAAACGGACGAACTTCTTCTCCTCTCCCGCATTAACAGGGACTTTAATAAATCTGCTGCACTGTGCTTCACTGAAACCTGGCTGAGTGAAGCCATTCCGGACAACGGACTACATCTGCCGGGCTTCCAGCTGTTCAGAGCGGATCGCATCACGGAACTTACAGGGAAAACGAGAGGTGGTGGATTGTGTTTCTACATTAACGAAAGTTGGTGTTCAGATGTAACAACGCTGAAGAAGATGTGCTCTCCTAACTTAGGGGCGCTTTTCATAAACTGTAAACCTTTTTACTCGCCACGAGAGTTTTCCTCGTTCGTTCTCGTGAATGTTTACATTCCTCCAGACGCGTGTGTGAACGCGGCACTGCAGCAGCTGGCTGAACAAATCGCTGAAACAGAACAAAGCTACCCAGACTCTCTTTTAATCATTCTTGGAGATTTTAACAAAGCAAATCTCTCCCGTGAACTGCCAAAATACAGACAGCACGCTACATGTCCCACCAGAGACAGTAATATACTGGACCACTGTTATACAACAATAAAAGATGCATATCACTCCGTCCAGCGGGCAGCTTTGGGGTTGTCTGATCACTGTGTGGTTCATCTTATACCGACCTACAGGCAGAAACTGAAATCAGCTAAACCTGTAATAAGGACTGTAAAAAGATGGACTAATGAAGCAGAGCAGGTCTTACAAGCCTGCTTCGATTGCACTGATTGGACTGTTTTTGAAGCTGCTACCACCGATCTGGATGAGCTCACAGATACTGTAACATCATACATCAGTTTCTGTGAGGATACATGCATTCCTACCCAGTCATTCTTATCATTCACAAATGATAAACCATGGTTTACTGGGAAACTCAAACAGCTTCGTCATGCCAAAGAGGATGCTTACAGAAGTGGGGATGAGATCTTGTATAACCAAGCCAGGAACAGACTGACAAAGGAGATCAGAGTTGCTAAAACAAGCTACTCTGAAAAGCTGAAAAACCAGTTTTCAGCCAACGACCCTGCATCAGTCTGGAAAGGCCTGAGGAACATCACCAACTACAAGTCACCATCCCCCCGAGCTGTAGAGAATCCACAACTGGCTGATGATCTAAATACATTCTACTGCAGGTTTGAAAAGCCCAGTCTCACACCTCACACCCACCCTGATCTGCACTTCACACCCTCACCATCACCTCCTGCACCCCCTCTTCTCCCCACTCCTGCCATCCAACCTGAGCTTAAAGTCTGTGTGGAGGACGTGAGCCAAGTCTTCAAAAAACAGAAGACCAAGAAAGCTTCAGGGCTCAGACGGCATCTCATCTGCTTGTTTGAAAGCCTGCGCTGACCAACTGGCCCCAGTCTTCACGCAGATCTTCAACAGATCATTGGAGCAGTGTGAAGTTCCCAGCTGCTTCAAACGCTCCACTATCATTCCCGTCCCCAAAATAACCAAAATCACTGAACTAAATGACTACAGACCTGTTGCTCTCACGTCTGTTGTCATGAAGTCATTTGAAAGACTGGTGTTGGCCCACCTAAAGGACATCACTGGACCCTTGCTGGATCCTCTTCAATTTGCCTACAGAGCAAACAGGTCTGTGGATGATGCAGTCAACATTGGACTGCATTATATCCTGCAACATCTCGACAGACCTGTGACCTATGCAAGGATCCTATTTGTGGACTTCAGTTCAGCCTTTAATACCATCATGCCTGATCTCCTCACAGCCAAACTGACCCAGCTCTCCATACCATCCTCAATCTGTCAATGGATCTCTAGCTTCCTGACAGACCGGCAGCAGCGAGGGAGACTGGGTAAACTCACATCCAGCACTCTTACAATCAGCACTGGTGCCCCCCAGGGGTGCGTTCTCTCCCCACTGCTCTTCTCCCTGTACACCAATGACTGCACTTCTAAAGACTCCTCTGTCAAGCTTCTGAAATTTGCAGATGACACCACTGTCATCGGCCTTATCCAGAACGGTGACGAGTCTGCTTACAGACTGGAGGTTGAACAGCTGGCTGTCTGGTGCAGGTATAACAACCTTGAGCTGAATGCGCTCAAAACGGTGGAGATGATAGTGGACTTCAGGAGGAACATCCCAGCACTCCCCCCCACTCACCATCTTTGAACAGCACTGTGGACGCAGTGGAGTCATTCAGGTTCCTGGGAACTACCATCTCTCAGGACCTGAAGTGGGACAATCACATTGACTCCAATGTGAAAAAGGCTCAGCAGAGACTGTACTTCCTTCGTCAGCTGAGGAAGTTCAACCTGCCACAGGACCTGCTGATTCAGTTCTACTCAGCTGTCATTGAGTCGGTTATATGCACCTCCATCACTGTCTGGTTTGGTTCAGCTACCAAATCAGACATCAGGAGACTGCAACGTACCATCCGGACTGCAGAGAGGATTATTGGTGCCAACTGCCAACCCTCCAGGACCTGTACTCTTCCAGAGTGAGGAAGAGAGCGGGTAAAATCATCACAGACTCCACTCACCCCGGACACCTCTTGTTTGAACTGTTACCGTCAGGACGGCGACTCCGATCACTGGCCACTAGAACATCTAGGCATAGGAACAGTTTCTTCCCACAGGCCATTTCCCTCTTGAACAGTTAACCCCCCCCCCCCCCCCCCCCCCCAAGGCAAATGCCTATAAGTGCAATTATTCCCACTTTTTAGTGCAATATCTCCTAAACTCAGGTGATTACTTATATTACTTATATTATTTATTATTTATATTTATTCGTACCACCCAAATACTGTAAATGCTCATAATCTACGTCTTCTGACTAAACGTAACCGTGACCTTATACTGTTCATATTTTTCTTCATATTTTTATTCTTAGAATTTTTTATTACCGTGTTGTATTGTATTGTTTATGTGCACTGGAAGCTTCAGCACCAAAAAAAATTCCTTGTGTGTGAAAGCACACTTGGCAATAAAGCTCTTTCTGATTCTGATTCTGATTAGACACAACAGAACTGTATAAACTCTAATGCCATCACAAGATGCACATTTGTTCTTTTCTTATTGTTGTCATTATTTTATTCTCTTTGAATTCAAGAGGTTCACAATGCAAAACTGTCACGCACAAAGTGTGGATGATGAACATAGCTTATGCTTTCTCTGGAAGTCTAAAGTTTAAGTGGAGGACAGCGCTCAGCCTCAGTCATTTTAGTCCATAGAAATGAACACGGCCACAAGTCTTCTGACTTCTGGAGGGTCAAGTGGCATGATGGCAGACCGAGAGAAATATAGTTTCTGCTGCTTTGGCTTATCACCCTTGTCTTTTTCTCTCCCTTGTCTTGTTTTCTTGTTGTTTGGCGGGCAATAATAGAAAAATTCAGCTGCATTATTGGGTTTTTAGTTTGGTTGGTTTTAATTGGTGGCTGCCATCATGCACTGCCTAATGGAGCTTTAATGTTGTCATCATTGTTGAGGTTCAGATGCTGATCGTGTGCGTGTGTGTGTGTGTGTGTGTGTGTGTGTGTGTGTGTGTGTGTGTATGTGTCCGCGTCCGCGACCGTCTGTAACAATAATGCTGGATGAGACCAGTGAAACCGCCATTACATGATTATAGTTTCAGGATTAAAACTTAATTATTATTACCTAATCATCATCATTTCTTTCGTCATAACAAATGTGCTTTATAAAGATCAAAAAGGTCAATAATCACTTATTTATCTTTTAAACTCCAAAAGTCTATGAATGAAACGTGTTTCTGATGCTCCACCGCTGCTCTTATTCACATCCAAACCATAAATCAGTATAAGAATAATGAACAAACTGACTCATGAATCTGTTTCTGTTCTTAAAGTGAGCACAGGACTCGTCTTAGTCGATCAGATGAAGAACTGGAGAGACGCTCAGAGTTACTGCAGACAGAATCACATTGATCTGGTCAGTGTGAGGAACCAGGATGAGAGTCAACAGATTGAGAAGTTCATCAGTGATCGTAACTTATCTGGATCACAGATCTGGATCGGTCTGTTCAGAGACTCATGGCAGTGGTCAGATCAGAGTGACTCCTCATTCAGATACTGGGAGACTGGTGAACCTAATAACGGTGGAGGTGTTGAAAACTGTACAGAGATCAAACCGAATGCTCAGGGACAATGGAATGACTACTCTTGCAACAACCAAAATCCTTTTGTGTGTCAAAAAGGTGAGCAGATCCTCACAAATCACACACAATCCATCCATCACCTCCAGATATCTTAAAGTTCACGCTACATGTCTGACATGACAGATTCCTCCACAGTGTGTGTTCTGCATGTTGTTTTTGATCAGTCTCTCTCTAGTTTTTGCTTGTGGTTTGTTTTGTGTCCAGATACTGGACTGATTCTGATCAAAGAGAACCGGACGTGGTCTGAAGCTCTGAGATACTGCAGAGAGAAACATGTGGATCTGGTCTCGGTTCATTCAGAGAAGATACAGCGTCGTGTGATGAATGTGGTTAAAGCGGCGTCTACTGAGGCGGTGTGGTTGGGTTTACGTCACTCCTGTACTGTGGGACTCTGGTTCTGGGTGAGCGGAGAGACTCTGTGCTATCGGAAATGGGAGAAAGATGATTCAGATCAATGTGAGTCTGGAGTGAGATCTGGAGCAGTTCAGTCTGGAGGAGATCAGCGCTGGATCAGCCTTCCTGAGACCAACAAACTCTACTTCATCTGCACAAATGAGTGAAAGATATGTTTGTGTTCGTCATGACTGGCATATCTTTTTTTAACTGGAAAACACTTTGGTAACACTTTACAATATGGGTGCACAAATATACATTAATTCATGCTTAACTAATGCACAGATAATCATGAGTTAATGTATTACTAATGATGAACGAACACATTCATTAATGATTACTGCATCAGACACTAATGAAGATTATACATCATTAATAGATTAAGAAATCATTAAATAGTTATTAGTTAAATGTGTCGTAATGTATTAATTCCTTAATAACATATTATATTAACTAATAATGTAAATTAATGTGTTAATTACCACAACGGGTCAAAGCCATGCATTTCAGCTTCAGTCGTCTGCTTTAATTAATCATTAGCTGATGATTTATAAAGGTATCATTATGTGATGACTTGTTGTGGCACATGACTATTAACTAATTGATTAAGTAATATGTAATTGTGGTTATGAGTTTTAAATTAATTCTGAATTAGTTAATTAAGCATGAATTAATCTATATTAGCGCAGCCGTATTGTAAAGTGTTACCAAAACGTTTTGTACGGTTTTCATCAGATAATGTGCTTGTATCGGTAAAAATAAATTAATTTCTGAAATGTAAGAGTATAAAATACTAATGTGCACTATATATGTTTTAAAGACTGCATGATATCAAGTGAGTTTTCATCTGTGGCTTTAGAAACATTTACAGTTCAAATACAGTCATTATCACAGGGAGAGTCTGGCTGCATTGTTCCCTTTTACTCATTCTGCTAGAAGGTAATGCCAAAAAAACTAAAACAAACTGTTCTCTCTTTTATAATCTCCAACAAAAAAAGTCCCAATAATGAAAGTCCATGAATAGACTCAAAGTGTGTACCAATAAAACAGCTCAAAAGTCTAACACACCATGACTGATGTGAAGATTGATTTTCAGAGATCATTTTTGGACCGATGCTCTGGGGGCCGTTCTTCGTACGTCGCTAACTCAGTTCGCTGGATTTGATTGTTGACGATGATCTCGGATTGTTTGGTTCTTCGACGCTCATCCTGGACTTGCTGTCATAGCAACAGGTCCGTAAGCTTAAACCTGCTCGAGAGCTTATTTCATATAAACAGGATTAGATTGGATGATCATTTTAAATAATACTAAATATAAAAGTTTATTTGAAAATAATATCTTAATGTTGTGTAAAATTTGTGTATAATACTATAGACACAGTCACTTGGTTGAGAGATTTATTTGTGAATTGTGATGGAATAATTACTTTATAGATATATTGGAGGTTTACTCACATTGTGCAGTTAATGTTGTTATTTTGTGTTTTTTTTTTATTGCCAGAAAAAAAAACATGTAAAATACAGCAAAGAAAATATATTAATACACATATACAACAAATAAAATACAAATAAATAAAAAAGAACAATGAAACAAAAAAATGCCAGAGTACAAACCTTCGTAGATTAATAATAATAAAAAAAAAAGTTCTTTTTTTTTTTTCCAAAAAAAGTCTTTCTTGCTTTTTTATTTACAATATTCTTTAAACTGGTGCAATAGTCTTTAATCTCCTGAAGAAACTGAATAAAATGTGGCTTGGATCCTGACCATTTCTTCTTGTGTATATGAAATGTTCCCAAAATAATAAAAGTTGTACACTAAATGTGAAAATATTATCTCGTTCATTGGAATAATGTATATCAAAATTATCTAATTTAAATATACCATTTGTTTTTCTTCTAATGAAATTTTCAATGTCCACCCAAAAAGATCTTTGTGTATACAATCACAAAATAGATGAATAATAGATTATATTTCTATTGAACAAAAATCAGATGAATAATCAATATCTAAATTAAACCTCTCTAATAGTTTTTAGCTGGATATATACCATGTAACATTTTAAATGTAACTTATTTTACTTGATTATTTAAGCAATATGCTTCACAAATACATCAAGCTTTATTCCAGTTTATATTCCTAAATACACCGTTCCACAATAAACTTTTATGAGTAGCTGTTTCAGCTGTTATAATATCCCTAATATGTTTATTAGTGTGTTTCAGAATGTCATTGGCCCTCATTTATCAAAAGTGCGTACACCAAATTTCCAGCGTACACCTTGCGTACACCCAAACCCACGGTGACTTTGAGATTTATCAATATGGACGTTGGCGTACGGCACGCTCAAATCCTCCGCCAGCTCAGGAGGTGGTGTACGCACGTTTGAGTTAGAGTGAAAATGCGCAGAAAAACAATTCCTAACACCACAAAACGCACTGACAAGATATGCTATATGACCCACTGTTAAAAACCACAACAACAACATTCAGTGTTTATTTTTGTGCAACATGAACGTCAATGTTTAATTTGTGTGACTTTACCAAAGCGTTTGATTTGTAGGCATATGTATTCCTCCAGTCGCGAGCCTGTGCGCTTTATCTGACGTTTCAGGCCCGCCTGGCCCGGCAGCTGCACACGGACTGGGACTAAAATAATTCAGACTGACAAAATAATAAAAATGACCTTCTTCTTTTAAATAATAATAAAATCAATAAAAACGGCATTCTTCTTCTAAATAACAAGCGTCATTAAGAATAATAATCATAATAATAGAAGAAGAATCTTACAAATTGTCATGTAATTATTAATGTGAATGAATCTTACTCCACATCACATCATCATCACTATTGTACACCCCAATACATGTGCCGCGATACGAAATTAAATGCTAATTGTTTCAAAACGTGCTGTAAAATAATGCAGTGATGGTAATTTATCATCCAAACAGCTTTAAACTGCTGGAGTGCGCGTCTCAACCCCCACACTAACAGTAGCTACTCGTAATTTGGGTCCATATTTTGTTTTTGTGAGCGCCTTTAATCCCACTCTTTAAACTCCCAAATAAAACAATTTCGGGTTTTTTTCCACTTCCC
Source organism: Pseudorasbora parva (assembly GCF_024679245.1). Classification (NCBI taxonomy): domain Eukaryota; kingdom Metazoa; phylum Chordata; class Actinopteri; order Cypriniformes; family Gobionidae; genus Pseudorasbora; species Pseudorasbora parva. The sequence goes on along the minus strand of NC_090172.1, from coordinate 67,372,386 downwards.
TGGTGATGGTCTCGATGGGCGCGTCTCAATCATCTCAATAGTTCAGTAGTCAGGGCACTGATCAGGGAGTCAGCCCGTTGACTTATGTCCTAATCAGTGCCCTGACTAAGTGGACTAAAGAGATGATTGAGCGCGCCCGATCTCCACGTCGGAGAAGTTTCGTTTCTTTGCCGTCTTCTGTTTGTCCATGGCGTAAAATGAGGGCGTGCGGGAGGCGGAGACTTGAATATATAGGGGCGTGTTATTCTAATGACGATCGTTTTCAGCCGCCACATTTATCAAGGGCAAGTATTGCGTACACCTGGATTGCAGAGGTGCGCACAGCTTCATAAATCAGGCGGTGAGAGGAGTGTAAGCATAATCTTACGCCAACATATACACCAGTTTCTACGCAAGATTGATAAATTAGGGCCAATGTCTCCTGAAACACGCTGTCTTGAACATTTACTACCTCAGAAGAATCACTTCACACACACTTACAAACTGTATAACTTGTTGAGGTGTGGCACCAGTACAACATCATACTCTTTTGGTGTAACTGGAAACCCAAATTTATCCAAAAATTCACTATAAGAGAATAAAATACAGTTTGAATGTAAAAGTTGTTTAACTAACACAATGTTGTTTTCATACCAATTATTATAGAAGAGAGATCTATTTTTATATTGAATGCATCTATTATTCCAAATGTGCAGTTAATCTCCGTCGTGCATTAATATAAGTGATGACGGATATTATGGGATGGCTGATGCAGCGCAAGAGATGCAGATCATTGATCTTGACTGTTAAGAAACTATTAATACAGTCACATAACAAATCTGCTTCAAATTGAAATAAAAATGAAATTACAACATTAAAATAAAATGTAAAGTGTGTACAAATATTATAAAATCGTGAATATAAATAATTAGGAATCATGTTCATCAAAACAGTGCACATTTAATTTATCTAACTTTTACTGTATGTTGGTTTGTTTGTTTGTCTGTTTCCTTATAAAGGTTCTTTTCTTTTTTTCTTTGACAAGTTTTGTGTCAGGTGTCTTTTTTAATTATATGATGTCATTCCGTTGTCTTGACGCCAGCCAATCGCTGCATTGCTGATCGTGGTTTCGAGTATCGATCATCTGCCCTCTTCAGGGAACACAGGCACGAGCAGTGATCTCAGATCATTTAATCCAGATATATTAATCCAATCCGCAAATTCATTTGAAGAACCAAATTAGCCAGAGATCAGTTATCAGGATTAAAAGATCTGGGATCTGTCCAATCATCTCGGATGTATTAAGCGAGGTACGAAGAACGGGCCCCTGGAGTTAAGATAGCAAACAAACACATATTTGCTCAATTCACCTACTTATACTACGTCCTAAAAGTATGTACTCTTTTTGTGAAGAAAAACTATACACTTTTGAGTGTGTAGCAGAAAAGTATGCAAGCTTCGGGACTACTTCGCCATTTTTAACAGACTCTGTCGCTTAGTTACGAGCATCCCGTCACCGTTCATCTGCCCTGTCAATCATCGTCAGATTCGTCATAGTTCAAATCCTCCACATTGAGTTTAATCTCCTGCCGTATCGAGAGAAATGTAGCCGCTCGTTGATCTGCCATGGGTGTGTCTTTAACGCAGAGACTCTCCTCATGTGTTTAAAAGTTAAAAAGCATTTAAAAGTTAACGGCCAAACGTGTCATTACAGAAGTTCACAGTGCTGCTGCAGGTGAAATATAATGTGGACAACACTGAATACATATATTTAGTCAGGTTAAATATTGATAGTTGCTCACTCAAACCCCTTTATCTAAACTTCTCTACTTAACCGTCTGACTCGCACATCCGTCATGTTTGTAGTTTTTTAACACTTTTTATCCGCGTTTGTAGTTCTAATCGAATCCTCGTCCAACTCGCAATGGATTGTGGGCAATATCAGCCGTTAGAGTGCCCATCGATCCATACTTTGAATTCGGACCGGATATAGTAAACCATCCGGGAATCTTTGGAATACTCTTTTCAACATACTATGATTTGGGACATACTAATTCTATTTTCGAATACTATTTAGTATGAATAGTGTGCGAATTGGGACGCAGGGACACACACATCCCCCTTCAAAATGGCCACCCTTCTCTTCTTATGCACTGGCCCTTCATAATAAAAGTCCTTCGAAACCAACAAATGTCCTCCTAATTCCCCCTCAAACTAAATCATACATGCACACATGTGGATAGAAAATAACATTTAGGAATGGCACATATACAGTCATTGACTGATTTTCTTGTTAAACTCTTTCTCTTTAGTGAGCGTCCTGAAGGCTTTACTGTGGCAGTGTCTCAGTACATTCAGTCAACAGATCCTGGTTCAATGATGAGGTTTAAAGCATGGCTTCAATGGATATTTAAGAGAAAATCAAAGCACAAGCCACGGCCGTGTTTCTCAAAAGCTTTGTGAGTAGGGGTGTAACGATTTGTTTTAACAACGATTCGATTCATATCACGATTTGAGGTTGTCGATACCATTTAAGGACGATATTGGTTCATTCAGAATGATATAATCCGAAATGATTCAGTGACTTTTTAGCCAACAATTTAAATCAGTGTGACTGTTTTATTTCAGTCGAATTGAATCGTTGTTAAAACGAATAGTTACACCCCTAATTGTGAGCTAAGATGATGTCGGTGGCAATGGTCTATGATGCTTTTGGAAACACAGCCGTTGATTTCATGGGATCTTTCTGGTGGTGTGGCTTCTTTCTTCTCATCGCTGTGTTTGAACTCGTCATATCTTTACAAATGACATGTTTAGAGAATGATTGTGAGCATCTATATGTGTCTCAATGAAATGTTTTTTTGTTTTTTTAAGTTAAACTTATAAAGTGTCTTGCAGCCTGTAACTCAAAGGAGGGCAACACCAGCTCTAATAAACATATTTACCAAAAGCATTCTTGTGTTGTGATGTTTATAAAACACAAATATATATTCAGTTTTAATAACAGAAACATTATTTCAACTTTAATCTTTTTTAAAAGTAAAGTTTCCGGTGTTAAATGAACAGAAAAATAAGTAATAAGTCCATCTGTTGGGACACACAGATCACTATACAATCCTCAACAATAGTAACAATCAAAAATATTCACATAGAAAAATAATTCAGCTGCGTCATTTATTTGTGTCCCAATGCATGCTGGGAGCCGTGAATGAGTTTTGTGTGCTGGTATCAGGCATGTCTGTTGAGTTTCATATTCTGAGTCTTAATGTCAGCGTAGATAATAACTTAATCCTCACAATATGGTTTCATAATTATTTTTAAATATCTGACTGTCACTACAGTGCTGATGTTCCTCTAGTATCACATGGGGAAAACACACTTCTGATGCTTTATAAAGAACTCAGCGTTAAAGCAGCGACAAATTCACACTTACATATAATTAAATATGATATGTTGAGTAAAAGTTACGCCTATTTGCCAGTTAGGAGTGAGGAGATGGGGTGGTGGAGGGATGCTGGAAAACTGCCATGGAGCAGAGGTAAGGGTAACGCTTTAGATAACGGCCCAGAAAGTACTGCATTATTAAAGTGAATTTACAGCAGAACTTCCGGTAATTATAGTGTAACTATAAAGTAAGTACTTGTAGGTATAAAAGAACAATATGTAATATTTGGGAAATTATTTATGATTGATAAATTAACCCTTATTGGTTGATTTTACTATAAGCTTGTTATGCAATCAAGTCGGGGGAAAAAACTAACAAAGTTTTTCAGTAAAATAAATTAAATAAAAATTATATACACACACACACACACACACACACACACACACACACACACACACACACACACACACACACACACACACACACACACATATATAGTGTGTGTATTGCTTTGTCAGGATTTAATTTTTTTGTTTGTCAAGGTATTTTATTTTAGATGCATTACATAAAAAAACGAGCAGGGGATCATTTAGTGTTTAAAATCAACAGATTAGAAGTCTGTGTAAGGTAGGATGAATAACCCACTGGAGCAATAATCAGAATCATAATATGCTTTATTGCAAATATGTTGACACAATATACAACTTTGTCTTGTGTCAGTAGCTTTCAGTAAAGATAACGTACAGACATGGCAATACAAACAAATAAAATACTATACAAATATGGGCAATACAATTGAATATAATAATAATAATAATAATAATAATAATTAAAGCTGCAAGCAGCATTTAGCAGCGTTCAAGCTTTTAAGGCCTTTTAAGCACAGAGGCATTAAAGACATTAAGTTTATTTAGCAAGATTTTAAACACTGAAATAATAGATGGAAAAGTCAATTTACAGCCAATATAGGCAATTTACCATAGGAAATGCATGGTTTTTAAAGCTTTTTAACAGTTATAGCACCACCTATAGTCCAGTCTCTTTAAAACTTTGCATGCTTCATCAGCATGTTATGCCACATGTATCCAATAATTTTCGTGAAGTTTTGAGTTTCCCCTTAGGATTTATAGGCTTCTGAGTGTATTTTGCCACGTCTCTTTTTTAAATGGCCCTGTTATAGCCATCCAAATGCAAAAGTTCAACTTTTTTTTATAGTTATTTATCTAGAGAGTCCAGAGAATTGTCCTAGACTGGTTTGGTTCTGATCAAGCAAAAAACCAGGGACAAGTTCACAAAAGTAGGTTTTTAACATAATTACAAAAATTTAATTAATGATTTGATTAACAGCAATGGCCCCAGAGGCAAAGTTATTCAACATGAGGGGATCTATCATATGATATGCATATTTTGCAGATGTCTGCCACACCACGTGATTACAGAGCCATAAACATAATAGGTGCTCAAATTTCATTGGCCTATGGCGGCCATGTTTTTTGAGATATGCCAATTTCTCACAGACATAAATGGTACCTTGGGCCAAGACACTGCATACCAATTTTCAAGTCAATCAGACTAGCGGTCGTGTGGTTATTGCAGTTTTTGTGTTTTTTTTTCCCATGTTATAGTGCCACCAAGTGGACAATCATCGCAATTTTTTTCAAGTGACTGAAGTTTGAGCTCTTAGACATCTTAGACAAGTTTGAGCTCTCTTTCCATTCACAAGTTATAGTCATTTTCGTAAAAGTGGCCCCCGACCAGTTGAACATTTTGGTTCCCCTTAGCGACCATGAATTGTAAAATTGAATTTTTTTCATAAATATTAAAAGTCTCCCTCCAAAGAACATTTCTACAGTGGTTTGGTTCCAATCAGGGAAAAGATGTGGGAGAAGTTTACAAAGGTAGGTTTTTCAAAAAAAACTAAATTTCTCGAAAAGGGCGAGCCAATACGGGCCTGCGTTTTTTCCTTCCCGAGCCAAGGATTCCAACGATATAAGACACTTGAGCCCACGCCTAACGGTTAAGGAGTTATGAGCCGTTTCGTACTTTTGTTCGCTGTAGCGCCCTTGTCAGGCCGATCAGGGCGTGCCTCGGTGACCTAGGTAGTCAGTCTGAGTACCACCAGCCCTGAAAACTTCAAGTCTCTACGACTTACGGTTTCGTCTGCCCGATCAGTTTTAGATGGAGAATGATGCATCATGGGAAAATTAACAATAACAATAGGGTTTCAGCCTCTCAGGCTTGAACCCCTAATAATAATGCACAGAATGAATGGCTTTTTTACAGATGTTACATACAAATATGGTGTATTTTATATAAAAAAATAAAGTTTGTTTTCTTCCCTTTTTATTATAGTCGAGAGAGTGAGAGTGTAGATCCACCACCTACAGTTCCCATCAGCATGCTTCCTGCAGACAATGGCGCTGAAGGATGTGTCCAGGAAGATCTTGACTGCCAGCAGAGGAGACCTAGGACCACACCAAATCCTTCCTCTATTCTTGCCCCCCTGACTGGGAAAGGAAGAGGGAGAGAAAGAGGAGGAGACAGTGGAGCAGAAAGACGGCAAGGAGCCACAACACCTCATGGACGCCAGCCCCACTGACTAGAAGAGGGAGAGGAAGAGGAAGAGGGAGAGGACGAGGAAGAGGACGAGGCAGAGGGAGAGGAAGAGGCAGAGGACGAGGCAGAGGAAGAGGCAGAGGGAGAGGAAGAGGAAGAGAGAGAGGAAGAGGGAGAGGACGAGGGAGAGGAAGAGGCAGAGGGAGAGGACAAGGAAGAGGACGAGGCAGAGGGAGAGGACGAGGCAGAGGGAGAGGAAGAGGCAGAGGGAGAGGAAGAGGCAGAGGGAGAGGACGAGGAAGAGGGAGAGGACAAGGCTGAGGGAGAGGACGAGGCAGAGGGAGAGGAAGAGGACGAGGCAGAGGAAGAGGCAGAGATGGTGAAGCAGAAAGGGGACCGGGAGACACATCAGAGCTACATGCCAAAGAGGAGCCTAGGTGGAATGGACCAGAGGTGGCAGACAATGTCCACAAGCTTCCTTCCTTTTCCCCCAAAAGAACCCCTGGATTACAGGGTTTTGTGGGTTCACGCAGGAATGTACCCAGCACACAAAACAATGCACTGACATCACGGAGCCCCAGGGGATCGATCCGATGGATCAGACATCAGGAACTGTTGTTCGTGAAATGGATGAACACAAGAGAAGTGTCAGTTTGCTCCACCATACACCAAGCCTTTGATGGAGGCACTGTAAACATAAATGTTCACAGCAAGGAAAATGAGAGGTGGCAGAAGAAAAGCATCACAGCACCTTGCTGTGTGCTTGACTACAACAAATAGTCAAATAGACAACTTTCTGACCAGCTCCTACAGTATTATTCTGTGCACAAAAAGGTCCAACAGGTGGTAAAGGACACTGCTCTACAGCTATATTGTGCACAAAGAAATGTGTCGGACATCAGAGACGGTGGCTATGTCTCACGGCCAGTTCATGGAGGAGTTGTCTGCTGAGCTGTGTGGCGTCCCAAAACGCAGTGATTGCTACTACCAGCTACTACCTACAGTAGCTAGATATATTTTAACATGTAGAACATGCTTGAAGTGTGTAAGAAAGGCAAAACAGCACGTGTTGTCAGGATTCCAGTGTGATTGGTTGCTCTTTTTGTGTGTTTACCTTTTGTGTTCCTGTGTGCACTCTCTGTCTCCTCCCTTCTCGTTATCCCTGATTGTTTTCCACAGCTGTTGTGTGTTTCCCTCTATTTAAGGTCCAGGTGTGCTGTGTTCTGTGCTCGTTCGTTGTGTTTCTCCTGGATGTTTGCTGCCAAGCTGTGTGTGACTATTGTTGGTCTTTGATCGGGTTTTCTTGTTTTCCACTGTGTTTTTCCTCCAGGACTCGGTGGGAATTTGTTTATTCCTTTGGCTTCTGCTTCCTCTCCCGGTATTTTTGTGAGTACACTGTGCAACGCTTTCTTGTGGATTTTTTCCTTGTGGACTAGTCGGATTCTTCTACTGTCAACGAGTCTCGTTTTTAGACTGGGGCTGACTACACCTTGAACTTGGTACTGTTTTTCCTCTGCTCTTCGGTGTGTCTCGTTTTTAGACAAGATCCGTTTGGGCGATTACGGTGCTCCTCACCATTCTGGACTGTTCATCAACATCTGAATTCCTGAGACCTGTTCTGGATTATGTATCAACATCTGAGTTCCTGAGATTCGTTCTGACTGAGCATGAACATCTGAGTTCCTGAGATTCGTTCTGACTGAGCATCAACATCTGAGATCCGTTCTGGATTGAGCATCAACATCTGAGTTCCTGAGATCCGTCAGGATTGAGCATCAGCATCACAGTTCCTGAGACCCGTTGTGGATTTTGACTCTTTCTCTCTCTTTCTCGCTATTTATTTTAATAAACTTTTACTTGCATAAGATTCCCTCCGTCTCTGTCCTCACAGGACGAACGCGCCAGAAATGGAGTCTGCAAGTCAGGCGAGTGGAGACTCTTTCCAAGCAGCCTTGGCCCAGCAGGGGGCGAGATTAGACCAGCACTCTTCCCTACTCAACTCAGCTTCACATGACTTTCAGTTACTTTCGGGCCGTCTGACTGAGATCCACAACAGGTTGGAACAGGTGGCACAGGCAGTCGGAGAAAGAGAAGCTCATATACCACCAGCTGAGAATCTGAGCAGCTCTGGACCAGAACCCCAAGTGATTAATCCACCCACCTACGACGGGGATATTAAGTCTTGTAAGGCATTTCTTGACCAATGCTCACTAGTCTTTACACTCCAGCCTCGGAGGTTCGCGTCTGAGGTGTCAAAGGTTGCTTATGTCCTTACACTGCTAACAGGCAGAGCGCGAGACTGGGGAATGGCAGTCTGGGGAGCCAAGGACCCTTGTTGTGTTACATTTGAGACCTTGCGCTCCAAGATGACCAAGCTTTTTGATCGCAGTGTTCAAGGAGACCTAGCTGCTGCCGCATTGACCCATCTCACTCAAGATAAGTCTACTGTTACTGATTATGCGATTGAGTTCAGGACCCTTGCCGTTTCCATTGAGTGGAACGATACAGCACAGAAAGCACAGTTCTTAAGGGGTCTCAATGAAAGCATTCAAGATGAGATTGCGTCACATGATCTTCCCACATCTCTAGAAGGAGTTATCGATTTGGCTCTCAGAGTCGAGGCTCGCCACAGACAGCAGAGGGTTCGCCGCTCGTTTCACCATCTTTTCTCCGATCCGTCACTGAGGGTGAGCGACAATATTTCTCCATCTTCCTCCTCGGTGGAGCCTATGCAACTGGGTCAGCTCCGACTGACCGCAAAGGAGAAACAGCGTCGTTTCACCAATGGTCTCTGTCTGTACTGTGGTAAGCCGGGGCATAAGGCTGTCACCTGCCCAGCAAAAGGTTCCGCCCGCCGGTGATCCCGGGAGTATCGGTGGGCGTTTCTCATCTTGGCTCTTCTCCTGGGTCTCGTACCATGTTGATGGTCTCTATCAGCTATAATAACTCTGTGTTCCACTCTCAGGCCTTGTTGGACTCCGGTGCTGAGGCAAGTTTTATGGACGCTTCTCTTGCTGAGTCTTGGGGAATTCCTGCGGTAACCCTAACTGACTATCTGTCTGCTTTAACTTTAAAAGGGCAACACATGGCAGAGATCACTCATTGCACACCCTCTGTAAGTCTTTTTGTTTCTGGCAATCATCATGAGGATTTTAAATTTTTCTTGTTACATTCTTCCCAGTCACCCATCATTTTAGGGCATGACTGGTTGATTAAACATAATCCTCACGTTGATTGGCAGAATAGTCTCATATTGTCTTGGTCACCGTCTTGTCATGTGTTTTGTCTTGGTCCTGCTCCTTCTGATCCCGTTTGTTCTGTTTTACAGATTCCTGCGGCCGATCTCTCGGGGGTCCCGGCGGAGTATTCTGATCTGGATCGGGTGTTCAGTAAGGCTCGAGCTACGTCCCTGCCTCCTCACCGGTCGTATGAATGTGCCATCGATCTCCTCACAGGTACTTTTCCACCGAAGGGTCGCGTTTTTTCCCTTTCGGGTCCAGAAAGAGAGGCCATGGACAAATACATTAATGAAGCCCTTGCTGCCGGTCTCATTCACCGCTCCACCTCCCCTGCAGGGGCAGGTTTTTTCTTTGTTAAGAAGAAAGACGGCTCCCTCCACCCGTGTATTGATTATAGAGGTTTAAACGACATTACTGTTAAAAATAAATACCCCTTACCTTTAATGTCGACCGCCTTTGAATTATTTCAGGGAGCTTGTGTCTTCACCAAGTTAGATCTGTGCAACGCTTATCACTTGGTTCGCATAAGGGAGGGCAATGAGCGGAAGACAGCATTTAATACACCTTCAGGGCACTGGGAATATTCCGTTCTACCGTTCGGTCTTGCGAATGCACCCGCTGTCTTCCAGACTATGGTTAATGAAGTGTTGGGAGACATGATTAACAAATTTGTCTTTGTGTATCTAGATGACATTTTCATCTTCTCCCCTTCTATGCAGATACACACCCAGCATGTTCGCCTAGTCTTACAACGGCTATTAGAGAATCAGTTATTTGTCAAGGCGGAGAAGTGCGAATTCCACAAACAGTCGGTTACGTTCTTGGGTTTTGTTATAGCCGCTGGGAAGATTTGCCCCGATTCCGCTAAGATCAGAGCGGTCGCTGATTGGCCAGTACCCGACACACGTAAGGAGTTACAGCGTTTTCTGGGATTCGCCAATTTTTATCAGTGTTTTATCAGAAATTTTGGTCAGATCGCTAAACCTCTTACTGCTCTTACCTCCACTAAAGTAGGTTTCCGTTGGAATAACGAAGCTCAGAAAGCCTTTGATTAATTAAAGTCCCGTTTCATCTCTGCGCCTGTTCTTTCTATTCCTGATCCGGCTTACCAGTTTATAGTTGAGGTAGACGCTTCTGATGTCGGGGTAGGCGCCGTTTTGTCCCAGCCGTCACCCATTGATGGGAAAGTGCATCCGTGAGCCTTTTTTTCTCACCGGTTAAACCCAGCAGAACGTAATTTCGACATAGGTAACCGGGAGTTGCTGGCGGTTAGACTTGCTTTGGGTGAGTGGCGTCACTGGTTGGAGGGAGCCTCGGAGCCCTTCCTGGTCTGGACGGATCACAAAAACTTAGAGTACATCCGTTCGGCCAGGAGGTTAACATCCAGGCAGGCTCGCTGGGCGCTCTTCTTTGACCGTTTTAACTTCACCCTCTCGTACCGGCCGGGTTCTAAGAACGTTAAGCCAGATGCTCTCTCCCGTCTGTTCGGTGGCTCGGAACCCGATCGGCCCGAGACCGTTCTCCCGGAAGGGACGGTGGTCGGGGCGGTCACCTGGGGCATCGAGCAGCGGGTGAGGGAGGCCGGACGAGGGGTGGAGGTCCCAGAGGGGTGCCCGGTGGGTCGTCTGTGGGTTCCCGAGGCGTTGCGTTCTGATGTCATCCAGTGGTGTCATGAATCTAAGTTTGTCGGCCATCCTGGTGTTCGGAGAACGTTGGCAGCCGTCCGTCAACGTTTTTGGTGGCCCGCTATGGGTCCTGATGTCAGACGGTTTGTATTAGCCTGTCAGGTTTGTGCTTGTAATAAGGCCTCTCATCAACCACCCGTTGGTCTGCTTAAACCTTTGCCCGTGCCCTCCCGCCCCTGGTCACATATAGCTCTTGATTTTGTCACTGGCTTACCGGCGTCTGATGGTAACACTGTTATACTGACGGTGGTGGATCGCTTTTCTAAAGCGGTCCATTTCATTCCCCTGCCCAAACTCCCTTCTGCCAAAGAGATGGCTCAGGTTCTGATTAACCACGTTTTTAGGTTACATGGTCTTCCTACTGACGTGGTTTCAGATAGGGGTCCTCAGTTCATCTCCCGTTTCTGGCAGGAGTTTTGTAGACAGATCGGCGCCACCGCCAGCTTGTCTTCTGGTTATCATCCGCAGACCAACGGTCAATGTGAACGGGCTAATCAAGATCTCGGTCGTACGCTCCGCTGTCTGTCGTCTCGATATCCGAACTCCTGGTGCCAACAGCTCCTCTGGGTCGAGTACTCCCATAATTCTCTTCCCGTTTCCTCGACCAATCTGTCTCCGTTTGAAGCCTCTACCGGTTTTCAACCTCCCTTATTTCCATCACAAGAACCCGATGCAGCGGGTCTGTCTGCTTTAGCTTTTGTCCGAAGGTGCAAACGCACTTGGAAAAGAGCTAGAACCCTATTATTACAAAGCTCCAGACGAACAAAGGCTGCGGCTGACCGTCACCGGCGACCTCCTCCTCGTTATATCTGTGGACAAAAGGTTTGGCTTTCTTCCAGGGATCTGCCTATTCGCGAGTCATCTCGTAAGCTGGCTCCGAGATTCCTTGGGCCATTCAGTATTGTCAAGGTTGTCAGCCCAGTGGCAGTTAAGCTTAAGTTACCTCTTTCTCTTGGTCGGGTTCACCCTGTTTTTCATGTATCCAGGGTTAAACCAGTGATTTTTGCATCCATTAATCCCCCTGTCTCTACCCCCAAACCCCCCGCTCCCCAACTAGTGGATGGTTCTTCTGCCTACTCAATCAGGAGATTACTAGATGTTCGCCGCAGGGGTAGAGGTTTTCAGTATCTTGTGGACTGGGAGGGGTACGGTCCGGAGGAGAGGTGTTGGGTACCGGCTCGGGACATTCTGGACCCCGGTTTGATCAAGGATCTCCGTCGACGACAGGGTGAGTCCCTCCCTGGCCCGTCCAGTGCCGGCCGTGGGGAGGGGGGTACTGTCAGGATCCCAGTGTGATTGGTTGCTCTTTTTGTGTGTTTACCTTTTGTGTTCCTGTGTGCACTCTCTGTCTCCTCCCTTCTCGTTATCCCTGATTGTTTTCCACAGCTGTTGTGTGTTTCCCTCTATTTAAGGTCCAGGTGTGCTTTGTTCTGTGCGCGTTCGTTGTGTTTCTCCTGGGTGTTTGCTGCCATGCTGGGTGTGACTATTGTTGGTCTTTGATCGGGTTGTCTTGTTTTCCACTGTGTTTTTCCTCCAGCACTCGGTGGGAATTTGTTAATTCCTTTGGCTTCTGCTTCCTCTCCCGGTATTTTTGTGAGTACACTGTGCAACGCTTTCTTGTGGATTATTTCCTTGTGGACTAGTCGGATTCTTCTACTGTCAACGAGTCTCGTTTTTAGACTGGGGCTGACTACACCTTGAACTTGTTACTGTACACATCTGTGAACTATTGATGTTTTTCCTCTGCTCTTCGGTGTGTCTCATTTTTAGACAAGATCCGTTTGGGCGATTACGGTGCTCCTCACTGTTCTGGACTGTTCATCAACATCTGAATTCCTGAGACCTGTTCTGGATTATGTATCAACATCTGAGATCCGTTCTGGATTGAGCATCAACATCTGAGTTCCTGAGATCCGTCAGGATTGAGCATCAACATCACAGTTCCTGAGACCCGTTGTGGATTTTGACTCTTTCTCTCTCTTTCTCGTTTTTTATTTTAATAAACTTTTACTTGCATAAGATTCCCTCCGTCTCTGTCCTCACACGTGTTAGCTAACACTGCGTTGTGAACTATCAATCAATCAATCAATCAATCAACTTTATTTATATAGCGCTTTTACAATCACGATTGTGTCAGAAAACAGTGATGTTATCAGCTTATTTTAATTTATCATATAGCGACAATGTTGGCAGATCAGTATTATAGTTTATAGAATTAAATAAGACCTAATTCATACATTTTATTTGTATAATAAGTTGGATAACTTTAATCATATTTTTAGTGTCCCCAACTGAGCAAGCCAAGCCAAAGGCGACAGTGGCAAGGAACCAAAACTCCATCGGGGCATGATGGAGAAAAATAAACCTTGGGAGAAACCAGACTCAGTCGGGGTGCCAGTTCTCCTCTGGCCTATTAACACACCGTGTAAGATTATTATTCTGGCAACCTTACAGGTCGGAAATCATATTAGATCGGAATATTCAAAATTTCAGGGTATCACGGAAGAGACAGATTTATTTAGGATGGGGCGTCGATTACCCAAGAGTATGAATACGTGAAAGATCGGAGTTATTGCGCCAAAGACGGGTTTTGAGCATGTCGTGCCAGTGAGGCAAATTCGGAGGAGACACCAATTGACACAGCTCAGCAGACACTCCAGGATGAGCAGGTCATGTCCAGGCAGGTCCACCATCCGATCCGGACAGGGCCCAGATCCGGGATAAACAGAGAGACTAACATTAGCGTAGATGCCACTCTTTTTATGATGTAGCAAGTACATCAGGTGTTATGGGAAGTGTTCCCGGTTCTGGCTGACCTAGATAATGCTGCCTAACAATCAGTCAATTGAATTGAATAATGAAAGTTAAAAATGTTCTATGTGTATGCCATAGTAAAGAGATGTGTTTTTAGTCTAGATTTAAACTGACAGAGTGTGTCTGCTTCCCGAACAATGCTAGGAAGACTATTCCACAGTTTAGGAGCTAAATAGGAAAATGATCGACCGCCTGCAGTTGATTTAGATATTCTAGGTATTATCAACTGGCCAGAGTTTTGAGACCGCAATAGACGGAGGAGTTGTGAGACTGCAATAGACGGAACTACACTAGCAGACGCGTGTCAGAACAAATTCAAACAACCTACCGGTATAAACATCATTCTGTTTAGCTAGAAAACAAGGTATACTAATCAGTCTTTCTTGTCGCTACACAAAAAGGAAACATGTACTTACTTAAACGATCATAGTCGATGATATTGTTTGATCGCCTCTCTTCAAATGCTGATCAACCTGTGACGTGGCCAGGTAAATCTGCTTCGCGTGAACTCACACGCGGTAACTTTAGGTTTTTCTTCCGTCTTTTTTAGGTACTGCCCTCTATAGACCGGTGGAGATACTTCTGTGTTTGTTTTTATTTTAATTTTATTTAGTGCAATTATAGACAAGTGCAATACAAAAAAATTATTTTTTATATACGCGGTCCATTAGGCGGAGGCAACCACCAGAGAAAATGAAGCAGTCGGCCCGCCGGCGGCATCTCACAAGAAATGGGAGTGACGTATTCAGCGGCAAACGTTCCATTACCGCCAGCGGGACGCACCTATAGCCGACAGCTTAGGGCCGGCGGCAAAAAGAAGCCCTGCAGATATTTTTTGCTATCTGGGATGTTTTCTCCTGATGTCGCAAAGCAACACTTGTTGTAAAACGTCTGAAGAGCGAGTTTTATCTTCCACAGGGTCAAGACATTTAGGCTATGTTTGATTATGCACTGCTAGAGAAAACAAAAATAAACCCGCTGCGTGTGAACTGAGCTATTCAAGTAAACTTGACACGCCTCAAGTCTTAGGCCGGGGACACACTGCAAGCGTGCCGTGAGCGTCTCGGCTGCGTGGCGTGTCCGTTTTTATTTCGGCTCCCATGTTAACCGGTTAGCGCTTGCATACTGCCTGCGTGACATGCGCGTGGAAAACGCCTGTATGCTTCAAATAGAAGAGACGCCTATTTTTCACACGACACGCGAACGTGTTGGAAGCGTTTCTAGGCAAAATAGCATAGGAAAAGATGTTTATATGCCATTTTGACACGAATACATATTAATAAATGACATTTTCATGTTTGAAAGTCTTTAGGTTAACATAAATGCAGATATAGGCCTACTTGTAATAATAAAAAACAACATAATTATATATAATTAGGATGCAACATTAACCATATTATTATGTTAGATGCACAATAGTCACACATGGCAATATAAAACTGACAAAATGCATGAATCTTGTTTGGTATTACAAAAAAAAAAACAGAAAAGGCTGGTTCAGTGGTGTGCTATCTATCTTTAATAACACGATCGCTTGGGGTGGGAAATATGGCCAACACCTTAAAAGTAAACCTCAGCAATAATTGCTTAATATAAGTAAAAAAAAAAAATAATAATTACGTAATCAAGTAATCTGTCAGTAATAAAATTTATACTTAAAAACAAATGACAATAGGACAAATAAATAGAAAATAAAGATGCATATCTACAAAGAGGAACACCCACCCGTTTTTAGAAATAGGGCTTATTCAACTTCTTTAGATATTTAGATATGTGGGCAAATGCATTTGCCTCAGCTAGCTTAGCTTAATTAGTTTGCTTTCACTTTGAGAATTTACTAATGCGCAGATCCAGTGCTTACTGACACGTCCCAAACATTTCAACTCAAATCAGGATATAGGCATATGCATAATGTGTGTATTTTATCGTTCTAGAGTAACGTAAGGCTAATGAGCATAGAAATAACACATTCAATACACTCGCGCGAGCGCTGACAGGCAGCAAACACACGCAGCCTGACATCAGAGTTCGGAGTTTACATCACTGTTATTAACTCTATTTAGTGCAATCGGGTATATTATACTTTCATTTGGTCATTAAGCAAGATGGTGAGAAAGATTCGCCTTCACGTTCACTATCGCGGAACTACAAGAACCGTCAGACTCAGCTGAAAAATAAAATGCGTTTTATGCGTCTGTGGGGTACGATCATTTTTTTACGGTCTATGGGTACGATCAGAAAGAGGCTTGTGCCAATAACACGAAAGCTGATTGGCTGCAATATAAGTGAGTTGTAGTTCTAATTTGTAGTTGTAATAGAGTGAGCAATAGTTGGTCTAGCGAAAGAAACAACTACAAACACCACGGACCAAACACACACACACACACACACACACACGTGCGCGCGTTCTGTGGGAGGCGAGAGCAATTCAATGAGGTAGCGTTACATGGAAGTAGGAAAATTAAGACCTGTTTAACATTATTTAAGACCTAGAACGTAATGCTTCCGCGAATTTAAGACTTTTTAAGACTCCGCGGGGACCCTGTATTTTGCCGTCAATACCATAGATATTATGGTCAATAGGCTACTGCCGACGCTGTCTTTGCTGTATCAATAGGCAATATATTTATATTTAACATGAAGTATAGGGCTTCCCAGCAGCAGCAGCGCCGCGTCAGACACGCTTCTGGTGTGCAAAGACAGAGAAAACGCCAGGCAGCCGCCCCGCGGATGACACGCAGCAGAAACGCCACGCTTGCAGTGTGTCTCCGGCCTTATAACTCAAGCACAAACTGTGTTAAATAATATTTCATCCTACAGTGTTTTTATACTTAACCACAGTAAAAGATGTGAATGGGTATAATAGACTTAAGCAAACGAAAGGAAAAAACTTTTATAATTCCCTGCAAAAATGAGTGCGTGAAGATTTGGAAAAAGAAACTAGATGTCCCGTGGGATAAAATGTACTAATGTTTGGCCTATTGTTAAAATTCATGGATCTCGGAATATCGGATGACCAGATCGCAAAACAGAATTAAAAAGCTGGCAAATCTTAAATTGTGCTCAGCCTCCCTCTCTCATTCGGCATGAATCCATACGCTATGTTTTCATGGCTGAATAACATCTGCAAATTTATTTCCCTTGTAAGTGCTTCTGTAACACATATAAATACTGCAATAATAGATTAAAATAGTGGACCAGTATCAGAAAGACTAAGTTCAGCTCAGGGAGGAAAATGGCGTGTTCAATGAGACACAGACACGAGGTTGCGATACCCAAAAGTGTAGTATATTATAGTGACATAAGCTGACAGACAGTTTCAATATTTACATGTACACAAAGATGGTATTGAGTTCATAATTGTTAATAAGCAAATCTAAGTGTTGTTTTCTCAAGTCATACACAATCATTCAAATGATTAAAAGCTGCAACCGTCCTTGCACATTGCACACAACGGGTCAATCAGTTCCTTCAGTTCAAAGAACCATAATGTAGGAATGTGTGTATTGGTGTGCGGGGATGTGTAAGGGGAGCAGCTGCAGCGCCTCCTACCACACCGGCAAATGCTTGCACTCAATCTTCGGTTCAGGGCCTAGTAGCCCGCCATCCATACAAGAAACCTGGCCTGTATAAACAGGACCAAGCCATGAGTAACACTGATTAAGCATTACAATAAATAACAATTATATAATGTCATCATATCATAATCATCATCACCATGTACATGATTCAATTTTATCCTGCATATAGCAGTCAACAAGAGTACTCTATAAATAGACAATATCATCAATAATTCCAAAACACATCTCAGCATTAATTAGAACCAGTTCACAATCAAACATCAATATTGCTATAAATGCCATTACATATTAGTGCACCATTTATATAAAATTAATACAATTAAGCACATAAAATATATATTCTGATTAAGTAATAAATTAATACAGCCAACGCCAGCACCGGCTAATAAATCTATATACCATACACAAGTACTAACATTAGCTCTTTAACACTATATGATACAAACAATGACACTCACCAGTTCTCGTATGATTAAGTCACTCAATACAGCAGTCTCAACATAAAATGGAGGCATCTAAAGAGGTTGGCAGGCATAACAGTTCAAAACCGGCAGTATAATAATTAATATAATACATTTACATAGTTAAACGCCTACCTGCAGCAGCTCAACACGTCGACTCCATAGACAGTAAAAGAAATGGACAGAGCGACCCCATTGACGTCAACGGCGAAAGAATGAATTCAACCTAGGGGCACTCACTTCCTGATGGCTGAGCGAACTGCGCAGGCTCAGACTGAGCTTGAGGACGTAGATGTGACGTGAGCCTCCTGTCGGACAGCTGTAGGTCTTCTAGTAGTTGTGGAAAGTGAAATCTGAATCCCGTTGTTTAAATATTTTCTCCCTTTGCTTTTGGCTCACTATGGGCTTCTCCCCATTCTTCTCCCTTGACTTTATCAGACTTTATGTCTCCACGTCCCCCCGACGGCCTCATAGACAGTAAAAGATTAGAGCGAGCGTCTCCTCAGGTCTATACGGTAATTTCTCAACTGTGCGACAGAGTCGCGTTGGTTATGACGCAATCGTTAGCCTATTTTTACAAAAACAGCTTCTGCGGGGCGATAGTGTAAGATACAAGGTAACAGAGCCTTTTATACATTGTCGTGTTTCTTTAGAAATAAACAATGGACAAATGGAGTCTTTAAACGCCTCTGATGTAAAGTTATTCACTGTCAAAGTGACTCAAAAATGAATGGGAGTCAATGGGATGCTAACAGCAGGTGATGGCTTGGTTAGCAATGGCCGCCCCTATGGGTGGAACGCTTTCCGAGCGCTAGATTACCCCCTTGGTCGACTCCCACACACACACAAACTAACAGCACGCGGCCATATTTAAAGGGAAATGACGCGATCTCCGTGCCAAATCTCGCGATAACGTGTGAGAGTGGAGAGTCGTGAGAACAGAGCATATAGCAGTAAACCAGGGTTTTTTTATTTTTTTTTATTTTTTTTATTGCAGATATGAATAAACATTACATTCAATTATCTTAACAAGCAACAATGGATGACAAGGTTATATAAGTAGAACAATGGTAAGGAAGGGAAGAGAAAAAAGAAAAAAAAGAAAAATAAATAAATTACAGAGGCAATAAGTAAGTTATATCATTTCTAACAAGTCATTGTATAGTTCCACAAGTTTGACACTTTTTTTTGTGTTAATTTTTTTAAGTGTCTTAATTAAGTAGTTTAAGTCACAAAGGTAATTATTAAATTTGGGTATCAATGATGAAAATTTACATTTATGAATATAGTATTTTGCCATCAAGATACATACATTCCCAATGTACTCTATATTATGATTGCAATGAGAAAAATAACAAATTATATCGCACATGGTAAAATCAATGACAAAACTGGAATTAGAAGCAAGAAATTTTGACAAATCAGACCAGAATTCTTTGATAAAGGGGCATTTGAAGAAAAGATGATCTACTGACTCAGTATTGGAATTACAAAATTTACAATTCAAATGAACATTACCAAATTTAGAAGTAATCTCATTGGTTGGGTAAAAGTTATGTAGAATTTTTAAGTGTATTTCTTTAACTTTATTTGGTATACAAAATTTATAAGGTAATAACCACACCTTTTTCCAATTTATTTTATCTATTAAAGAGTTCCAAAAAAAAAATTCCTCTTGGGGTGATTCTTTTTCTTAACTGAAATGCATTTCTTATAGATTTATTACTACATTTTGGGTCATGAATGCTCTTGTCTTCTATCAGAAAATAATTTTGTTCAATTTTAGCTATCTTATCAAAAGCTAAATGACATCTCATTAAATGACCAAGTCCTTTCGGTATAGCTTTAACCACTGTGAGAAATTCTTTATGTACAACAGGAAAATTATGTTTGGACATGAAATCATAATAAGAATAAAGATTCCCTTGAGGATCAAGGATATCACAAAGATAATCAATACCCTTTTCATGCCAATGTTCAAGGAATATCGACTTGTTCTTAACTAAGATGTCCTCATTATTCCATAGCTTCACTTTATGGGGGGAGAAATTGTGAACAAAACAAAGTTTCCATGCCAGAAGAGCTTGTCCATGAAATTTAGAGAGTTTTATAGGTACTTTAGAAGAAGAGAAGTTACAGGTTAAAAGGAAATTAAGACCTCCAACTTTTTTAAAGATATTGTGAGGGATAAAATACCAAATTGAGTCTGGTGAATTAACACAATTCTTTACCCATTTCACTTTGAAAGTATTATTAATATCAACAAAATCAAGCATGTCAAAGCCTCCATCAGCCTTTTTACCGCATAAAACCTGTTTTTTCAAATGTTGATGTTTGTTTTTCCAAAAAAAATTGAACATTAAACTATTGATTTGTTTACAAGTATTATTATGGACAAACAGTGAAAGGGATGGATATATGAAGCGAGATAGACCTTCAGCTTTTATTAAGAGAATTCGACCAAGAAGTGATAAATCTCTTTGAAGCCAATTGTTAAATATTAGTTTTGTCTTTTTAACTTTAGGAAGAAAATTCATTTCTTGCCTTAAGTTGATTTTCTTACTTATATAGATGCCAAGATATTTCACATTGTCTTTGATGGGTATATTACAAA
Organism: Pseudorasbora parva; assembly: GCF_024679245.1. Taxonomy (NCBI): domain Eukaryota; kingdom Metazoa; phylum Chordata; class Actinopteri; order Cypriniformes; family Gobionidae; genus Pseudorasbora; species Pseudorasbora parva. Next base: position 67,352,072 of record NC_090172.1, on the reverse strand, counting down.
CAGAGGTTTCAATGTTATCAAATAAACAAAGAATTTCGCATTTAGGAATGTTAAGTTTTAAGCCAGAAGCTTCTGAAAAGAATGTAATAATTTCAAGGGCTTTTGTTATCTGATTAGTATTTTCTAAAAACAGGGTTGTGTCATCCGCGAGTTGTGAAATTCTAATCTCTCGGTCAAAAATGGACAACCCTTTAATATCCGGATTATTCAAAATATTTAGAGAGAGTAATTCCACAACTAACAGGAATAAAAAGGGTGATAGTCCACAACCCTGTCTAACTCCCCTGTTAATCGGGAATCTTTTAGATGTGTCAAATTGTAAGAGAACTGAACTATTAATATCTTTATATATCATTTTTATCATTTTAATAAACTTTTCACCAAATCCAAACAACTCTTGAGTAGAAAACAAAAAATTATGTTCAATTGTATCAAATGCTTTGTAAAAATCTAGGAACAGTATGATTGCATCTGATTTAATGTGGTGTGCATAATCAATAAGATCCAGAACCAGCCTGATATTGCAGCTTATATGTCTTTTTGACATAAAACCGGTTTGGGTTTCGATTATTATTTCAGATAAACCCGTTTTTAATCTTTTAGCTAAAACTATTGATAAGATTTTGTAGTCTAAATTTAATAAAGTTATTGGTCTCCAGTTGTCAAGGGAAAGAATGTCTTTACCTGGTTTTGGCATTAAGGTGATGAGCCCTGGAAGTACATAATTCTTCATTAATAATGCATTCATTGTACGTTTTAAGTAAAGGTCCCTTGATAATTTCCCAAAAGTGTGCATAAAACTCAAGGGTTAGGCCATCTGGGCCAGGAGATTTACCTTTCTTCATAGACTTCATTGCCATTGTAATTTCAACCAAAGAAAGGTCATTCTCACAAATAGTTTTAAACTCACTTGAAATCACTGGAGTGTAGGGTTTGATATTTTGTATAAAAGGTTTTGCATAATTTTCATTATAATTTGAGCTATATAATTTGTTAAAAAAAGAAAATACATAATTATTTATTTGAGAAGGATTTTTATTTAGATTGTTATCAATTTCTAGAGCTGCTAAACAATTCCTTTTTATGTTTCTCTTTTTTTCAACGCAAAAAAATAACTAGTATTTTTCTCTCCCATTTCCAACCATCTGGCTCTAGATCTTATGAATGCACCTTTAGCCAGATCTATATAAAAGTCATCTATTTCATTTCGCAAACTAGATAAATGTGTTTCCTCATCTGTGTTAAGAGTTTCTTTAGATAATAATTAATCAAGCTCATTGAGAATATCTTGACATCTATACGAATTAGCTTCTTTAAGTTCTTTGCCTCGATACATTGCCAGTTGTCTAACTTTAAATTTAAAAAATTCCCATCGTTGTACATTTCCAATAGATTCATTTTTCAAAATATAGGCAGTATTTTTAACAGATTCTATAAATTTTGCATCTGAGAGCAACTTATTATTAAATTTCCAATAACCCCGAATTTTCCTACCACCCTCAGTATTACCAATTAAAGAGATTGAGATGGATCTATGATCTGATAAGGGTGAATAATCAATCGAAGTATCGGATACAAATTGAATTGCATTAGTCGATAAAAGCCAAAAGTCAATTCTTGATTTGCTTGTAAGTGCATTATTTGTCCATGTATATTCCTTATCATAAGGGTGTAAAAAACGCCAGACGTCAGTAACCTGTAAATTATCACAAAGTAAGTCAAAGATTTTAGACGTATGTTTTTTTGGAGGGAATCTGTCTACCAAGTCATTGGGTGTTTCATTAAAGTCACCTCCTATCAATAAGTAAGCATCTGTGTATTTTCCTTTTAGGTCTGATAAACTCAGACTAAGTTTCTTGAACATAGATACATTTAGAGAATGGCTGTTGTGTCCGTAAACATTGCAAATTATAAAATTTGTATTATCTATATTTAAAATGAGTATTAACCATCTCCCTTCTTCTGAATAAACCGTTTCTACTATATCTCCCTCCAGTTTATTTAAAAGAACAGCGACCCCTGCAGAACGATTGGTTCCATGACAAAGATATATAGAGTCGCCCCATTGCGATTTCCAAAACTTTTGGTCAGTATCACAGGAATGTGTTTCTTGAAACAAAATTATTTGGGCCCCTTTTTGTTTAATGAAAAGAAAAAGTGCCTTCCTTTTATCAGAATCCCTTAAACCTCTGACATTAAGAGAGATACAATTTAACTTCCCAAAATTAAATATTGTCATCCAAGAAGAACTATATAATAAAAAAGAAAATAAAAACAATAAAAATAAAAAATAAAAATAAGACCTCCCAAAACTGGATTTAACTACTTCTTACAATGAAACAACTAGACCCATCGGGATCTTACATGCAACATATCAAACAAGGTTCCAAAGTCCTCAATGTGTTATTAGGGACAATCATCATCAGAGTATCAAGTCTTTATCGATGTGTCCGTTGCGTTTGTTAAACATCAATATTTACCTTTTTACCTTCTATATAAGCAAAAGCTCCGACGAATGATGCTCTTTTACCTTCTTCTCTGGCCTTCTGAACCAAAGGCCAAGCTTTTGCCCGAGCCGCTCTTTCATCAGGGGATAGATCTTCTTTTAAGCGGAGATGGGCTTCCTCCAGGAATTTCGAGCCTTTTGCATCCCTCCATACAATATCACGAAAATGACGCATGCTGAATTTAATGATTATGACTCTCGCTGAATTGCCATCCTTGATTTTTCCAATTCTGTGCACTGAGTCCACCACCTCAGGTAGTTTCTCAGCAATTTTTGGGGAAAGTTTGCTAAGAACCTTAATCGCCAGATCCCGGGTGTTTTCTTGACCTTCCTACTTCATCCCGTGTAATCTCAGGCCCCATCTTCTTCGATAGCTATTCGCCTCCAGCAACTGAAGTTTGAGTTGTTTGTTTTCTTCTTTTAACTCCACGGTCTTCTTTTCCAATGCAGAAATCCTCTCACTGTGGTTTGCCAAATCTTTGATAAGTTTCTCCACTGAATCGTTCAGAAAAGTAATAGCATGGTCTGTGTTTCTCACCGTTGTCTCCATAGATGTAACTTTTTCAAAAATGATTTCACATTTTGCGGAAAGAGACTGAATGGCGGCCATTACCTTGTTGAAATCGGAGTCAGAAGAGTTGATCTTTCCTTTCTTTGACGCTGGGCTTTTAGCTGGGGTGAACGGCAATGGAGTGGCCAAAGTTTTCTCTGGATCTACAGTGTCAGCCAAATCATTAGAAGCTATCAGCATTGCATCATCAGGGTACGGGGCGAAGAGTTGGGATGGCGCGATATTTCCATTTTTCTCCATACTCGCCTCAGAGTGATGTTTCGCTTTTCGTTTGCCCATATGACTGAGTATTCAAAACAGATATAGGCTAATATTGGTCCCTAAGATGTCAGTGTCAAACAAATAAAATAGCACGTCTGCTCGGATCAGCGCCATCTTCGTAAACCAGGGTTACACTTCACTCCTGTGGTAATAATCACGTAAAACAGCGTTCACATACAAAACACTGGGTCAATAACGTAATTATAACTTTAGGTTAAAAAAAAGTATGTAGATAGGATCATTAATATTTGTATATTAAAATAAAAAGTGCACAACTCCTCTGGAAGTAAGCTACTTTTTTCCCCTCACGTGCAACCTAGCGCAGATGAGTCCTTATTTGGGATAGTAAAATAACGAAATTATAATTTGTAAGTATTTATGTGAAGAGATAAATTAAAATAAAAAGTACAGATCCTTATAAGTAGAAGCAATTACTTTTTTTCACTCACATGCAACCTAGCGTGGATTGTGGTGTAGCGTGGATGAGCCCTTATTTGGGTTAATAAAATAACAAAATGATTGTTTTTAAGTGGAAAATAGTATTTATGTAAAGAGATAAAATACAGAGTAGCCTATTGTAACGGCCAGAATACAGAAAGACACAATGAGAGATCCAAGTGCAGGTAAGTCATTAATTCGGGGTAAATCTAAAAGAGAAAACAGCTCATGCAGGGGTCAAAACCAAAACATCAATCCAGAACATAAACTTGACAAGGACACAAAGCGAGAACAAGACTAGAGACGGACGTGAATATCAAACAAGGACTCGGTGCCACATACTAAGACAGACTGGATAAATACACAGGGAGAGACAAACACTAATGGGGAATTAACTGAGTGCAATAATTACTGACCAGTGACAGCTGAGGGCAATGATTAGACAGAGACCGCGGGAAATGTAGTTCAAGAAGAGACAGACACCGTGGGGAAGGAGGACATCTAGTGGATACTCAGGGAACACAACCCAGACACTGACACCTATAGTAAATGATATATTTGTATACAAATTAAAAAAACTACGATGTCATCGTCCATCACAAAGTTAACAATAAGAAAAATTGATCTTAGACTCGCGGTAGGTGTCACGTGACCACGGTATTGCGGTAAAAAGATAACCATCCCAGCCCTGTTCACTGTAGTCATTCATAGATCACAAACTACAAAAACAATACATAAGTGTTACTTCCTGACCAAGTGTTACATTCTAAAATGTCGACCACAATCCTATAAAACCTGTCACACCTGCACCTGAAGGGCACAAATGCCCGCACAGCAGCCAGCTGATGACAAACGGGAAGATCCCAAAACCACATCTGAGATGCAAACTAGATTACCACATCAAACCGTTGCTCACTCGAAACGCAGCACCAAGCCAAGGCACGCGAACAAACAGACGAGAACCCACCACAGGTGTGCTCCAACCTAAAGGTGGACGCAACTTAATGACGTCATGGCATTTACTCCAACACAGGCAAATGTGCTTCCAGCTCATTGTAAGAACTGGTTTTACTTCTAAGACAAAAGCTGAGATCCATGCCCTGCAATAAAGCAATAAAACTCACTAATATAGAGAGAAGATCTCACTGAAAGAGTGTGACTGCCCTGTCCTTCTCCCCTTCTCCCCTTTCTCTGATTCAGTCACAGAATGCAAATATACCACAGATGATGTATTTTGTGAATCCATTGTTTTATTCCTTTCATGTTTGGTGTCTTTTTAAAGGTCTCAGTGTGATTGGTAAATTGGTCTCAATTTCACTATATTCACTAGTAGGATGAGAAAGATTGAAATGTTTGAGAATTCTGGACTTCTCTGAAAAGTCTGAAAGGTCTGCTGAAAAGTCTTACACGCAGAAGTCCTTCGACCAGGCCGTTAGATTCCGTCCTTGGGCTAACGGATAAACCTTATGTGATGTGGCACCAAAGGTTTGTTGTATTATTTGGGACTCAAGTATATTAAAGGATGGAGAGATCAGTTTCTTAAACTCCTTATAGCACCGACTACGCCACCCTGGGAATTTCACCCAGGGAACTACTGGTCCAATAGGACGCACAGGTTCGCTCAAGGATTCAGTGGAGACGTGAACTGTAAAAATATACATTTCTTTATTTATAAAAACAATTATTTCACACACTAACAGGTTCAACACAGTGGAAATGGGCCTACTTTCAACATAAAATACAGGACAATGAAAAACAAATAACAAAAAAACAAAGAAACCAATTTAAATCAACAAAATATATAAGGTGGCAGGGAGAAATAAACCCCCAAACTTCACGTCACAACACACTTCAAGCGTGCACTAATATATTCACTTCACCACACACACACGGGCATTTAGGTAACAAGAGAAATAGTATCTCTCCCTCCTAGCCAACCAATATTTAGCATAATGTATCAGTTGACACACTTGAACACATCATATAATCACATTGAAAAATATTAAAGCAATAAACAAAACTTAACTAAGTTGCATCATAAACAAGATACACACACACAAAAAAAAAAGAAACAAAAAAAACTTAAACTCAAATCACCAAACACATTCACTCAAATGAAACCTAATCCACTGGCCTCACACGCACACACACAGTAACCGCACACACAGTAACCACACACACACACACAGTAACCATACACACAGTAACCACACACACACACAGACAGTAACCGCACACACACACAGTAACCGCACACACAGTAACCACACACACAGTAACCACACACACACAGTAACCACACACACACAGTAACCACACACACACAGTAACCACACACACACACACAGTAACCGCACACACACACACAGTAACCGCACACACACACACAGTAACCGCACACACACACACACACAGTAACCGCACACACAGTAACCACACACACAGTAACCACACACACACACAGTAACCACGCACACAGTAACCGCGCACACGCACGCACGCGCACACAAGTTAATGTGCGAGTCTCAAGCTCCCAAAGTCAAGTTCACCTGAGGCAAGGCGAGACGTGAAGTCGCAGCATGGCGGAATATCAGGAGACTGTTCAAGAAAAATAAACATCAAAAGGAAGGGGAAGCCAGATCACCGTCCCAGCTGTTTGTCCGCGATCACTCGGACATATTTCAAGCGCGCCTCTTTAACAGAAACAAGGGGAATATTATATGAACAGCAGATCTTTTGTGGACGTTCACCCATTAAATCCATAGTTTACCCACCTGATTACTAGCAAGTCTGCCCTTTCGGCATCAAACCACAACGGATAAGTACAGCACGGGATGCATACTAAATAAACAAAGAGAGCGCGTACAGCCAACGTTTCAGCTCAATTTAAATATTTTCTCTATGGTGACATACCCAGATGCAGTGATACAGCGACGCAGTGACAGCCAAGCGCTCACACTCTAAAGCTCAGCTCAGGGGTCCCCAATCCTGGGAAAAATTTAACAGCCACGTCCAGGCTGCAGCAACAGCTGCCAGTCAACACGCACCAACAACAAACGAGCTATCCCATACACACACACACACACACACACACACACACACACACACACTCACCTCCAGCGCACCTGAATTCAATTTGGCAATTGTCATGCCGCGAATGTCACTGGTAGAAGCCAGATTAACTAGGCAACCAATCCTGTTACACTTACATCATCATGCCGCACTGGCATAAAGCATGATAGTTGAGTTTCATATCCTGAGTCTAAACGTCAGCGTAGATATTAACTTAATCCTCACAATATGGTTTCATAATTATCTTTAAATATCTGACTGTCACTACAGTGCTGATGTTCCTCTAGTATCACATGGAGAAAACACACTTCTGATCCGGCTGCTTTATGAAGATCTCAACGTTAAAGCAGTGACGAGTTCACACTTAAGCCGGGTGCACACTGTGCGATTTTGGCCACGATTTGGCCGTCTGAGACAAATTTAGGAAATCCTAAAAGATTCCTCAGATCCTAGGCTAAAATCTGACGTCTTTGGTCGTTAGTTTGACATGTTCACCGGCCGCCGATTAATGAGCGCTGCGATCAAATTTTACCTCAGACGAAATTCTGGCAGTGTCAGAAGATTTGGCACAGAATCCTGCAGTGTGACTTCTCCTACGACGACAGTCAAATATCTCGGTTTTTCAAGACAAACTATGACCAAAACGAGAGCTAGAAATGTATTTGTAGCCAGCATTTCAGTCCCGCGTGTAATGCAGCTCACTGACACTGAACGCGTCATTCATTGATGATATAATAAAGCTCCGGGTGAGATTTCTTGCGCGCGTCCGTTTTTACCGCGCCTAAACTATCGTGCAGTCTGACATTAATGACAACTGAGATCTTACAGTGTGACACGGGGATCATGTTCGTACAGTCTGACAAGGGACATTCGCAAAGGATTTTGAAAAATCGCACAGTGTGCAGGACCCATTACATAAAATTAAATAGTGTTAAAGTTACGCATATTTGCCAGGCTCTAAAACACAGAGTCCTCCCCTCATCCCAGGTTTGGGAGAGGAATAGTTAGGACTGAGGAGATGGGGTGGTGGAGGGATGCTGGAAAACTGGCATGGAGCAGAGGTAAGTTTGCTGTAAATATACACCTCTTATTCGTTAACGGAGATTATTAAACCTTGTATGGTGTTCAGGTCTGTGGGACCCACTTTAGTTTTTTATCAAAAGAAAAAGTATACGATGAATTATTTTTTTAAACTGAGACTCATTGGCCTTGGCTCACTTTCTGTGAAGAAAATATATCAGAACACTGTACTGTGTGTGTGTGTGTGTGTGTGTGTGTGTGTGTGTGTGTGTGTGTGTGTGGCCTGGTAATCCCTATGTTATGGGGACAAAATGTCCCCACAAAGATGGCAATATCCGAAATCCTTGTCCTTGTGGGGACATTTTTAGGTCCCCATGAGGAAAACATCTTATAACCTTATTCATCTTATAACCTTATAATTATAACCTTGTATTATGATCTTATAACATCTTATAATCACACAGAAGGAGTTTTTTTGAGAAAGTAAAAATGCAGAATGTTTCCTGTGATGGGTAGGTTTAGGGGCAGTGTAAGGGGATAGGATGTACACTTTGTACAGTATGAAATCCATTATGCCTATGGAAAGTCCCCATAAAACATGAAAACACGACATGTGCGTGTGTGTGTTCATTCATGTTTTTCTATCCTAATGGGGACTTCAACCTAAATGCGCACTGAGGCCGTGTCCCAAATGGCACACTTCATGTGCACTTTTGGACTTACAGTGGCTGCTGCGTGCGCGTGTCCGTTAACTCCACAAGACCGTAGGGTGTCCCATTCATCATTTAAGCTTAAAGAAGGGTGCTCGTGATCGCCCCCTTTGCGGCTGCTATGCGCGTGAAAGTGAAAGTGCGGACTCAGAGGAAGACCGTGAGGGTTTAGGATGCCATTTGGGACAGGGCCTGACTTATGGTGACATCAATTGAGGTCCTGATCAAGTGAATCAAGGCCTGAAGGATTACTAGAAAGCACAGATGAGTTTTATCAGGGCTGGAACTAAACTCTGCAGGACTGAGGCTCTCCAGGACCGGAGTTTGCCACCCCTGCTGTAGAGGAAGAGCTTCCAGAGTGTGAAGATCACATTTCTGGTCTTTATATTGCTTGTAATTGGGATGAAGTAAACATTGGTTGAGTATTTTTGCATAAAATTATTTGACTGTGTTGAATTAAATACCCAAAATTGCAGTGTGTTTGTCAGGGACCAATCAAGCTCAGTCCCATCCACTTCTCAGTGTTCACTGTCACCTGAATATTGATCAGCTCTCGTACTATTTAGACGCATTTTCGTGAGATCAACAGCACTCCAGCATCTAATAGGACAGACCATATTTTATTTGCCACTGTTCTACAACACAGACATTGAGTATAAGTAACTAAACATTTCATCCAGCAATGCATGATAATGGATTCATTTCTGGATTAGATCAGTGGATCAGATCACTACACAATTATATCATCATCAATACATCATCTCATGATCATCTTTCTCACCGCTGTTTCCTATAATAAAGATGCTTTGCTGCTGAAAAAAAACTAACAGTTGAATAAGACTGAATGAAATGTAATGAAATATGACTAGTACAATAACACTCATTCATTTCTCCTGTTTCACGTCAGAGATGTAAATATTGTCCATCCTGAACGTCTAAATGTGGCGTGACATAAACAAATGAGTGATGAGGATGTGCTTACATGGAAATATGTTAATGTTTAATAAACACAAACATTTCCACAATAAGACTAATTCTTAAAAATGAAAACTCACTCAAACCCCAAACTTCAACATGGTGTGTGTCCCATTGGGTAATCAGAAGTTCTACACACTCTTGCCCATTTTAACACTTGGACCAAATACAAGGAAAAATGTCACATAGGAAGACAAATTATGAAGAGCAAAGATCGTAAGTGTGGGTGGACAGGCACAAACATGTCAAGATGAAGAGATGTAACACGAGTTACAGTCCAGCAATATCAGTAAAGCAGCTGATTAATTATTCAAGTTAAAATATACATTTTGAATGTTTATAATTGTTTGATTAAGGTCCATATATAATAATACTGACTGACACTGATGCAATATACAAATATAGAGAAAGAAAGGACAAACACAAATAAGGAGGAAGTAAATATGAAAATGAGTTTTCGAGAACTAGAATATCTTTATTTATATATATATACTTATATACAAGTATTTAGTCAGTTTTTTCACTTAAAAATATGAGAGAGGCCTGTCATTTTTATCATAGGTACACTTCAACTATGAGAGACAGAAAAGAAAAAAAGAAAAAAAAAAACATTTAGCAAGACGATTTCAAAATGTCACCTGCCAGTAAAACATCTCATTCCATGGCTGCCTCGTGAAACAATAACGGCCACTTTGCCGCAGGTTTTTATGAACAATTTCCCAAACACAACATGTGTCATTGACTGCACAGAGAGTGTCTTGCAGAAGGCTAAAAATCTGGATTCAAGAACTGAATCTTACAGTCTCTACTATGCCAGCAATACTGTCAAGTATCTAGTAGCAACTGCTCCATCTGGAATTGTTATGTAACTTTCAGAGGCTTATGGTGGTAAATGTAGTGATAGATTAATGACACAGAACTCTGGGTTTCTCGATCATTTGCGTCCTGGAGATGAGGTGATGGGAGACCGTGGCTTTACCATCAGGGATTTGCTTGAGGAACGGAAATTTTGTTTAATCACACCAGCCTTTACGCGCAAGAAATGCCAGCTGACAAATGAGCAGGTCACCCGCACAAGACGCATTGCTAATGTCCGCATACACATTGAGCGAGCCATCAGGCGTCTTAAGGTGTACAGGATTCTCTCTCAAACTGTGCCTAATAATTTTGTGCCTAAAATCGACAAAATACTAAGAATCTGTGGAGCACTTGTGAATCTGGTAGGGGAGTTCTTATTTCTAGAACATAGACACTATATCTTACACAATCATCATTACTAAACATAAGTGGTGGGATGAATATTTAAAAATAGATTTTTGCTGAATATGTTAATATTTTTAAGATTCAAGATTTTGAAGGCAGGAATTGTTCTTTCACAGTACGGTATTGCTAATTTTATTTAATTAAATGTTCTGGATACCACTGTTAACTGAATGTGCAAGTTAATTTATTCAAATGGCACATTCATTTATTCTTATAAATAAAATCCAAAGCACAATGACTAATTGTATAATATTTTATTAATTATATCATATATTTTAATTGTTTGTCAGCTCACACAAATTGCTGTCACCATCCCTTTAAACTTGCAATAAAACTGGGGAAAAATGTTTTGATAATTACTGTCTTTGTGTATTTATTTCTTCAGAATATCCGTGGACTAAAACTGATTGTATAGTGTAAACCAGGGCTATACCCTGGAGGGCCAATGCGGTGCAGAGTTTAGCTCCAACCCTAATCAAACACACCTGAACATGCTAATCAATGTCTTCAGGATCATTAGAAAATCACAGGTGGGTGTGTCTGATCAGGGTTGGAGCTAAACTCTGCACTGCATTGGCCCTCAAGGGTAAGATTTGAATAGCCCTGGTGTAAACCCTCCCCCAACTACTCATTAAAGATATGCAGGTATGTTGAGGAGAGATTTATCTTCTTGTCAGCAAAATCATCGGCCAACCTAGGTAACGTGTAAAAAGTAGAAATTCTACAGCAGTTGCACTTGTGCATCTGTGTAGTTTTTGTCAAATGGAATGTCCAATTCGATGTCCTCACTAGGTGTCCAGATGACCAGCTTGCAGCTCTGTAGGCCCAGACACATCATTGTCAGTTGTGTCTGAAAGAGGAGCGTAAGTCTTGGTATAAAAAATATCTGTTTAATTCATTCATTATAAGTTTAAAATACAATGTTTGTAGACCTAATCTATTTTCTTTAAAAAAAATGATTCACCTGCAGGTAGTATCCATCCTTTCCTTTGGGAAGAATCAGGTACTGTCCATCACCTAAACTTCTGACGTCACCATTTGGCCGTCCCAGAAATTCTGCCAGTGAACTCTTGAAGGGGCACTTGATCTCAAGGAGTTGTGTGGAATCAAGGATCCCATCTGGGCTGGCGCCCAACCAAGGATGGTCAGGGTGCACGACCAGGCCTCTCTTCTCCACGGAATGCCCTCTGCACTCCATGAGTGTGGTGACGTTGATCTCATTTTCTTTGCCATGCTGTGTTGCTGTATTGGCGGTGAAGGTTGGGTACAGGTGCTCATATAGAAATTTTTGGGGATCTGTGGTGCTTCGTTTTGGGACTCGTTTTGCTGTGCTGGCTGTTATACGCAGCTTTCTAGCATCATGCCATAACTGTGAAGCACTTTGCATCCTGGTTCCTTCCATCAGTACAGCCGCTTGTGCAGGGGACACTTTGATGTAAGCCTCATAAAACGTTGTGCCCTTTAGACAGGTTAGTGTTGTGCTGTGTTCAGTATGACAGAGTGTATTACTGTGGGCTGGATCATGTTTGCTGGGCCCTGCCTTGGTGCTTTCTACATCTGCTCTGTAACTTAATTGACAAAGACCATTTGTCTGGAGCTGAAACAGTGGGGCCATCACTGATGAATTGCTGTGAGTTATGAACTCTCTGTGGTTCTTAAAAAGTTGGGGGGAGGTTGTTGATCCTTGCGCAGAACTTCCTGATGGGCCTGAATATATTTGGTATGGTCAATGATGGTTAAAATGAATGTCATTCACCTTCCTCATCCCTACGTTTTTTTTTCACACCAGAATTCCACTTCCTTTGCACATCAGTGCATGCCACACCTTTCTTACCCTGCCTGACTGCATTCTCAACCTAAATGAAATTGTTGGATGATAAAATTCAATCTTAGACTATAGACTTTAACCCTTGTGCGACCTTATGGATTTTTGTCTATATATATATATATATATATATATATATATATATATATATATATATATATATATCAGAAACATATCAATATTAAAATGAATTTGATGCACAATTTTTACATAAATACAGACAATGTGAAAGGTCAGCTTACTATTTTTTTTATTCAGACATCAGATAATTATTGTGTGTTTAGCTTTTTTCCCATTGCAGTATGTCAGATTAATATCTACAGATTCATACACAGGCGTCAAGAATGCAAATGAGGGAGTATCGTGACATAACATTTCCTACTAGTCACTGAGTTAAGCTTGGGACATACTCTGCAAGAACAAAGAAATTTGTTCGTTTTCTCGAGGTGGCAAGAACAAGAACAAAGTTTGTTCTGTCCAGTACATTTCATACTTCACAAGAAAAGCAGGTGCCGATCATCTGTGTTTCTCCGCATTAACCCCGCCCACTTTAAATGTATGACCAATCACACAATAGTTCTCGGACACCCGCAAGAAAAAGTTCTGCTCAGGCGATGTGTCGAGAACAAGCTGCATTTTGTTGCATTTTGTTGTCCTCTGATGAGATCTTCAGAGATATAAAGCCTATGTTCTGCATAAGGTCTATATTTAAAAAAGAGAGATTTACTGATACTGACACAGGCGCCAAGAATGCAAATGAGAGGAGAATCTGCTCCTACATTGAGGAAAGAGATGCTGACAAATAAACAAAAACAGAGGAAGTAAAATGTAAATGTTGTTTTTTTTTAAATACACAAATGATGTGATGTGCAGGAAGGAAAGCAGACATGATCATCACACAGTAAAATCCCCAGTGCTAACTGAACAGTGTTCATATGTGTCCACTCTACAGGCTGTTAAAGGTCCCGTTCTTCGCGATTCCATCTTTCAAACTTTAGTTAGTGTGTAATGTTGCTGTTGGAGCATAAATAATACCTGTAAAATTATAAAGCTCAAAGTTCAATGCCATGCGAGATATTTTATTTAACAGAAGTTCCCTTTCAAAGCCTACAGCGAACGGCCGGTTTGGACTACACCGCTGCACTTCCTGCTGTGATGACGTCACTAGAACCGTTTGTTGACGAACCCTCCGCCCACAAGAACACGCAAAATAGGTGGTGTGGTCTTGTTGTCCTCCCACGTGGAGAAGAGCACGCATTCAGTGCTTACATCTCCCCGTTATGGTAAGAGGCGGGACCTTTCCTGGCAAAGTGCGCTAAGCTGCTGTCCAATCACAACACGGGAAGAGCTGGCCCAATCAGAACTCGGTACGTGTTTCTGAAGGAGGGACTTCATAGAACAAGGAAATCATCAGGCCGCTGCTTATTCTGACCTCCTGACATCTGGCAGGATGTTCATGATCCAGCTGCACAAAGATCTGTTCAGACCCAGAGCACTAAGTTACATATCAAGCTTTAATGGCACTATGATATTGAACTGTAGATCACAAACAGCTTTATCTGCTCTTTTCATCTGGGTGGGAGAGAGAGAGAGTTAAGGCAGTTTCATCATCATGAATTATTGTCCCGGGAAGCGAACTGTAATGGGTGAAGTGGGACAGCACAGAGCAAATGTAGATCAGCCCTCACAGAACTTGCTGATGATGGGTGTCAGATCAACAGCTGATACTGCTTGCTTTGGTACATGCGTGATCGTGGGTATTTTAAAGTATGATGAAGCCACGGACAGAAAGAGGGAGAGGTTGAAAATGTCTGTTCAAACACCCGTGCTCTGAGTATGTGGGCCGGGATGCCATCTAGACACGCAGCCTTACCCTTCAGACCGACTGGGTGATGTCCTCTAAAGAGATAAAGAATGTTTGAATACTTTTGGTAATATATTGTATATTAGGCTACTGTCACTTTAAGACTGAGTGCACGGATCTAATATACTGATACACATCTGACTTTCTCCCAGCGTTCACATAACGGACATAACAGACTGTGTTTGTGAACGCTCAGCAATATATTCTTACATATTTTTGTGTGTACTTTAACATTCAAATGCCACGACACACAAGTTCGTTTTTACATCTTAATGCCAACCTGGTCTCACAGATTTCCGTAAAATGAACACAGACCCTTAACTCAGAAATCTGTGGTAGTTTCACGGAATCGTCGATGTTAAATCAATGACAGGCAGCATCCGTGGTCCACACACGGATTCCCTGTTCAACACCTTATACTCGTCAGTTTGGTTCAGTCAGCATCATTTATTTACATTTATTTTTCGTTTTATTCAGACACATTTTGAACTTGTAACTCCATCCCTTCCCTAAACCTACCCATTTGTGTATTATTAAAAAACAGGGTATAACAGGCAGATACACAGATACTGAAGGTACAATTTATTCAGAAACTACAAATATTCCAAATGATCCGAGGCCAAACAATTTATTTGTGTGAAGAAAATCTCCAAAAACGATCAGTAACGTCGAGTTACATTTACATTTACATTTAATCATTTAGCAGACGCTTTTATCCAAAGCGACTTACAAAAAAGGGGAGAGTAAAAGAAGCAATGGAACAGACAAGGCCAAAAACCTGTAAGAGCTGTAAGAAATCTCAATTAATTAGCACAATACACAACATTTTTTTTTTTTTTTTTTTTTTTAAAGACAGACATCTACAACAAAAACTCACGTCCGCAAAGTGCCGAACACTGGATTCTGATAGTTATGATAACTATGTAACATACCCGCCTGAAGGCACAAATCCGGATGAGAGACGTAGATATGATCCAGGAGTGTGCGCTTTTGGTCGTTGCTGTGGTGATCAGTAAGTGCTATTCTGTATTGGTCAAGTGCAAATGGAAAAGATGTGTCTTAAGATGTTTTTTAAGAATGGCTACAGACTCGGCAGCACGAATTGAGATCGGCAGGTCATTCCACCAGGTAGGAACGGTCCAGGAAAATGTCCGTGAGAGCGATTTCATGCCTCTTTGGGATGGAACCACGAGGCGCCGCTCGCTCGCAGAACGCAAGCTTCTGGAGGGTGTGTAAGTCTGAGCAAGTGAATTTAGGTATATTGGTGCTGAGCCAGAGGTTGTTTTGTAGGCAATAACTAGTGCCTTGAATTTGATGCGAGCAGCCATTGGCAACCAGTGCAGTTTGATGAAGAGAGGCGTAACATGCGCTCTCTTCGGCTCATTAAAGACCACTCTCGCCGCTGCATTCTGGATCAGCTGCAAGGGTTTGATAGTGCATGCTGGAAGCCCAGCCAGAAGAGCATTACAATAATCCAGTCTGGAGAGAACAAGAGCTTGAACCAGGAGTTGTGCAGCCTGTTCTGATAGGAAGGGTCTAATCTTTCTAATGTTGTATAAAGCAAATCTGCAGGACCGGGCTGTTGCAGTAATGTGGTCAGTGAAGTTTAACTGGTCATCAATCACAACTCCAAGGTTTCTTGCTGTCCTTGATGGAGTTATGGTCGATGAACCAAGCTGAATGGAGAGATTTTGATGAAGTGCTGGGTTGGTTAAGAAAACAAGTAATTCTGTCTTTGCAAGATTGAGTTTAAGATGATGCTCTTTCATCCAGTCAGAAATATCTGTCAGACAGGCAGCGATACGAACACTGACTGTAGGATCATCTGGTTGAAATGAGAAGTAGAGTTGAGTGTCATCCGCATAGCAGTGATAGGAGAAGCCGTGTTTCTGAATGACAGAACCTAATGATGACATGTAGATGGAGAAGAGAAGTGGTCCAAGGACTGAGCCCTGTGGAACCCCAGTAGCTAGATTATGAGACTTAGACACTTCACCTCTCCATGACACCCTGTAGGACCTACCAGAGAGGTAAGACCTGAACCACTGGAGAGCAGATCCTGAGATCCCCGTCCTCTTAAGTGTTGACAGGAGGATCTGGTGGTTAACTGTGTCAAAAGCAGCAGACAGATCCAGCAGAATGAGCACTGAGGATTTGGAAGCTGCTTTTGCCAGTCTCAGTGCCTCAGTTACCGAGAGCAAGGCAGTCTCAGTCGAATGGCCGCTTTTGAAGCCGGATTGGTTGTTGTCTAGGAGGTTGTCCCGTTCAAGAAACATAGAGAGTTGATTGAACACAACTCGCTCAAGGGTCTTTGCAATGAAAGGCAGAAGGGATACCGGTCGGTAGTTTTCTAAAAGTGCTGGATTCAGAGAGGGTTTCTTAAGCAGTGGGGTTACCCGAGCCTGCTTAAATGCTGTGGGAAAGGTGCCCGTGTGAAGAGAAGTGTTGACAATGTGAGTGAGTGCAGGAGTGATTGAAGAAGAAATAGCCTGAAGGAGGTGAGTGGGAATAGGATCAAGTGGACAGGTAGTAGGGTGATTGGAAAGGATGAGTTTAGAAATATCTGCCTCGGAGAGTGGAGAGAAGGATGGAAGCGTGTTCGTGTTAGTTGTTGAGATGTGCGTGTCAGTTAGTGATGAGGAGAACTGTTTGCTAATGAGAGCTGTTTTGTTGGTGAAAAATGATGCAAAGTCATCAGCTGTAAGAGTTGATGAAGGAGGGGGAGGAGGTGGACAAAGGAGAGAGGAGAATGTTTTAAAGAGTTGGCGAGAGTCAGAGCAATTGTTGATTTTGTTGTGGTAGTATGTTGTTTTAGCAGTGGAGACATTTGTAGAGAAAGAAGAGAGAAGAGACTGATAAAAGGCAAGGTCAGTATTGTTTTTAGATTTATGCCATTTCCTCTCTGCCGCCCTGAGTCCAGAGCGATGTTCACAGAGAACTTCAGACAGCCAGGGGGCAGATGGGGTGGGGCGGGCTGGTCTGGATGAAAGGGGGCAAAAACTGTCTAAGGAGGATGTTAGAGTGGAGCAAAGAGTGTCGGTAGCACTGTTAGTGTCCAGTGCTGAGAACTGAGCAGGTGGAGGGAGTGAAGATGAAACCATAGTGGATAGGCGAGAGGGAGAGAGTGAGCGTAGATTACGCCGAAAGGTAATCTGTGTAGGAGTACGTTTTGTATCAGGAGTCAGTATGAGGTTAAGAGTGATGAGAAAGTGGTCTGAGGTGTGTAATGGAGTAACTAAAGTGTTGTCCGTGGAGCAGTTGCGTGTGTAGACCAGGTCTAATTGGTTACCTGATCTGTGAGTAGCCGTAGTAGATACTAACTTAAGGTCAAATGAAGTCAGTAGAGTGCTGAAGTCTGCAGCTAGGTGTTTATCAAGATGGATGTTGAAGTCGCCAAGCAGAATCAGTGGAGTGCCATCCTCAGGGAAGCTAGAAAGTAACACATCCAACTCCTCCACAAAGTTACCGAGGTGACCTGGAGGACGATAGACCACTACCACATGGATTTTAACAGGGTGAGTAATAGTGATTGAGTGCGATTCAAATGAATTGGCCGGTAGAGACGGTAATGGATCAAATTTCCAATCATTTGAGATAAGCAAACCAGTACCCCCACCCCTCCCAATAGGCCGAGGAGTGTGTGAAAAAGTATAATTGCTTGAGAGGGCTGCAGGAGTGGCAGTGTCCTCTGGTTTGATCCAGGTCTCAGTTAGGGCCATGAAGCTGAGCTGAGAATGAGTCCCAATAGATGAAATAAAGTCTGCTTTGTTTACAGCCGACTGGCAATTCCAGAGACCAATTGGAATAAAGAGTAAAGTAGCAGAGGATGTTAGGATATAGCGCAAATTATTAGGATTACGGCATCTCGTGCGTACGGAGCGTGATTTACGAGTGCTAGTAGTTATAGTTGAGATTTGAAAGCACATGGTGAAAAGGCCAGATAGGAATTAGAGCCGAACACAAATAATGAAAAGGAAGATGATACTCAAGTGCCTTGCCGGGGTCCTTGCTCGGGAGGAGTTGCACTGGGAAGAGTTGAAGTCTTTACACTCGTCGGTCTTGCACTGGGAAGAGTTGAAGTCTTTACACTCGTCGGTCTTGCACTGGGAAGAGTTGAAGTCTTTACACTCGTCGGTCTTGCACTGGGAAGAGTTGAAGTCTTAACACTCGTCGGTCTTGCACTGGGAAGAGTTGAAGTCTTTACACTCGTCGGTCTTGCACTGGGAAGAGTTGAAGTCTTTACACTCGTCGGTCTTCACACAAGGAGGGCTTCACACTGCCGCTTCCGCTGCCGCGGACTATCACGCTATTTATACTCACTTGAGTATCGTTATTGAAAGCAGCTGGGAACGCCCCCAACAAACTCGCTTCCCAACAAACTCGTGGCAATGACCAAACAAATGCTAACTCAACAAATGCTAACTCCCACACACATCGATAGAATATACCAAAACTAATAATACACACCTCAGCACTACACAGACACACTTATCCAACAACAAATGAACAAACAATCAACTGAGAAAAGTTACAAACACTTACAGAGTAGTTGTCTATCAGTCAATTGAATTGCTCCTCTCTAGCCAAAATGTTTCAAACACACAAGGCTTTTAATACCTCGCTGGCCACGCTCCCAACAAACTCATGGCAATGACCAAACAAATGCTAACTCAACAAATGCTAACTCCCACACACACCGATAGAATATACCAAAACTAATAATACACACCTCAGCACTACACAGACACACTTATCCAACAACAAATGAACAAACAATCAAATGAGAAAAGTTACAAACACTTACAGAGTAGTTGTCTATCAGTCAATTGAATTGCTCCTCTCTAGCCAAAATGTTTCAAACACACAAGGCTTTTAATACCTCGCTGGCCACGCCCCCAACAAACTCGTGGCAATGACCAAACAAATGCTAACTCAACAAATGCTAACTCCCACACACACCGAGAGAATATACCAAAACTAATAATACACACCTCAGCACTACACAGACACACTTATCCAACAACAAATGAACAAACAATCAAATGAGAAAAGTTACAAACACTTACAGAGTAGTTGTCTATCAGTCAATTGAATTGCTCCTCTCTAGGTATTTGATCACTAATGTCGTCTGAGTTGAAATTTGAACTTGCCGATTCCGTGAAACTACCACAGATTTTTGAGTTAAACTACCACAGATTTTTGAGTTAAGGGTCCGTGTTCATTTCACAGAAATCTGTGAGACCACATTGCTTAATGTACAGTATCAGGCACAGCTGTAACAGGGCTCTCAAGTGTCATGCTTTGGGCGAGACACACAC
This sequence comes from Pseudorasbora parva, assembly GCF_024679245.1. NCBI lineage: Eukaryota > Metazoa > Chordata > Actinopteri > Cypriniformes > Gobionidae > Pseudorasbora > Pseudorasbora parva. Next base: position 67,332,249 of record NC_090172.1, on the reverse strand, counting down.
ATTTCAACCCGATCACACGCTCACACGCCACAACTTGTATTTCTCACGCTGAGAAATCGCCAGGGTAACACACACTAAGTTGTGCGCTATTAGAGGAATCAAGCGAGTTCCCCATAGAGTTCTGACGGCCCTGCCACGCACCAGTTAATCTAATAAAAATAGAGACCGATTCCCTCCACCCAAGAACGTTTACATTCTGATTCCAACGTCACATTCTGTGATTCACGCCACGGCCTCGCTCACTGAATCAAATGCTCGCTGAAGTACCGTTAGTTGGCAACTAGAAGCAACGATGACAGATGCAGAGACACAAAGATAACGGTGTCAAGTTAAGTTTCTGACAGCACTTTGTGTTTTCTGTTCTTAATCCCTCAACAAAACTTAAAGGATGCTCAATCATGATTTGCATGAAATGTATTTTGCTATCGTACGTTATTGCGTTCTCTCTCAGTGAACATCTGTGCTCTTCTGCACTCGTGAATGCGGTGATGGACAGCTGTCCTCATTCCACTGCTGTTTGGATGGGATTTATTTTATTTTTTTAACTCACTTTCATTAATTAATTTATTGAAAGTAACTCCATTTTGTAAGATTATTTTCATCTAAGTAATTCCAAACATCACGAGGCAGACGACATTAGTGATCAAATACAGTCGAGTTATTAACCCGCTCCACAGCACCACCCAGTGGATTTAGTTATGACTGCGAGATTTAGAGGGATTTATCATGGATTCACTGCATTTACGGCCAGTGAAGTAATATAGTAAAATTTCAATATTATTTTTATTTTTTGAATATTAATAACAAATCGAATATATTCGTGCTCACCCCTATTTATGGAAGCTGAAGTGTAGCGATATAAAATTTGCAATGCAATATGTAAAATGGCAATGCATTTCAGTATTTAAATTTACATTTTCCATACCATGCGTGCAACATTTGGAACAAAATGATCATTCAAATTGAATAATATAATTTACATTTGCTATTTCCTACACTAGTTTTAACATATAATTTAAACATAAATTGTATATTGTAATGCTTTATATAAGTTGCAAAATTAAAATTAAAATGTATTACAGAAATAATTAGATGTGTTTAACATGTTCAAGCAAAAATTGTAGCAAAATGATCATTTAAATGTTATTTTTCTAAATTGCATTTAAACTTCCTTTTAAGATTCTTGCGATTGCATTTTGATTATATATCCCGCAATGAATGGGGCAAAATTCAATGTGGAATTGAAAATGCAAAACTCTATCTCGCCTAGGGCAACCAAAGAGCTAGAGCCGGCCCTGCTGCTGTCATAAAGAGAGGAAACAATACAACCATACTGATATAGCAAACAATAATCATAGGCAGCTTGTCGAAGATTATTTGAGAGTAAAATAATCTCTGGACCTTTGGATGTAACACGAGTTGTACAGGCCAGGAAATGGATGGACTGTCACAGACGTCAGTATGCAAATAAGGAGAACGAGGTGGACAACTACACAAATCTAGAGGAAGTAAAATATGACACGGGGCTTTCTAGAGAAATAACCAAATGATGTGATGCGCTGAATGAGGGATGAGAGCAGATATAATAATCACGTAGTTTAAAGCTGCAGACAGAAACATCAGACTCAGGACAGAAACACACAACCTCTAAAGTAAGAACAACTCACATGATCATTCTTCACACACAATTAGACTCTGAGATGATCATATTGTCTGAATGATCGTGAATCGAGTTATGTATCTGCTTATGATCATGTTTTACTCTAAGATGAATATGAGATTTTTCAATGTGTTCCTTCCTCAGAAATGGAGCAAACTCTATATTTGGTTCTTCTTCTCATTGGTGAGTGTGTCTCTAGTTTTATTTCTGGTTTATAGTTTCATCAGGTTTGACCCTGTTATGAAAAGCATTAAATCAAACCCTCTCTTTCACAGCTCTCTGCTCCGTATCTGAATGTGTTGAGCGTCAGTATCACTTTATAAACGAGTGGAAGACCTGGACTGAAGCACAGAGATACTGCAGAGAGAATTACACAGATCTGGCCACCGTTGACAACATGAACGACATGATCGAGCTGAAGAAGAGTGTGACTGATGGAGGTGTTGAGAATGTCTGGATTGGGCTGCAGAGGAAGAGTGTTAATAAATGGCAGTGGTCTTCAGGTGATCCTGAGCTCTATCAGAACTGGGGATCTGGACAACCTAATGGCAGAGATTGTGGATATATGTCAAATGGAGAGATTTATAATCATTTCTGTAGTACTCCTCTTCATTTCATCTGCAACAACAGTGAGTGCAACTGTTTAAAATTATCATTTATAGATGCACTATTTACCAAATACAACCGCTCCAGAATGTTTTCTACTAACACTTTATTATTAACTTATAAATTAAAGGCTAGGGGCTAGGGTAGGCAACTTCAGAGAGGTCACACTATAAAATGCAAGTTTTTCCAAGACACCAAAAAAAAAAAAAAAAAAAATATATATATATATATATATATATATATATATATTGTAACGAACTGCTCTGAGACAGAAGGTTGGTTGAAGATCCAAACGCAGTATTTATTGAAGGGTAATCCAAAGTCGTAGTCAATAGAACAGGCAAAAGGTCATAACAGGAAATCAGTCCGAAAAGGCAAACAAAACAGAAGGAACAGGCAAAAGGGTAATCCACAGAGAAGGCAAGAAATCAAAGACCAAGATACATGAAAACAGAGAAACGCTCAGTAATGCAGTTGTGACACTAAACAAGACTTCGCAATGAATGACAGAGTGAACAAGGTATATATAGGCAGAGGTAATGAGGTGATGAGGTGATGAGACACAGGTGTAAACAGTGAGTGCTAATGAGTCCAAGGATTATGGGAATTGTAGTTTGGATAGGAGTGACAGTCCGGGGTGGAGTGCCCTCTGGTGGTGATCACGGGCACTCACACTGGTGAATTGTGACATAGCCCCCCCTCAAAGGAGCGGCTTCCAGACGCTCCTAAAATGGTCCAGGAGGGAGGTGGAGCGGAGGCGGACATGGGGGCGGGATGGAGGGCCAGGCCCATGTAGTGGAAGAGAGCCTGGAGATTCAGGCAGAGCAGGAGGCCAGAATGGAGCTGGCCTGGTAGATGACCAGGGTGGGGCAGACCGGGCAGATGACCAGGGTGGCGCAGACCGGGCAGATGACCAGGGTGGCGCAGACCGGGCAGATGACCAGGGTGGCGCAGACCGGGCAGATGACCAGGGTTGCGCAGGCGACCGGAGCGGAGCCGGCGGTCTTGAAGACCCCCACGGCGGAGCAGACGACCACCACAGTAGAGCAGACGGTCTTGAAGCCCCCCATGGCGGAGCAGACGACCACCACAGCAGCACAGGCGGTCTTGAAGACCCCCACGGCGGAGCAGACGACCACCACAACAGAGCAGATGGTCTTGAAGACTCCCAAGGCGGAGCAGCTGACCACCACAGCAGCGCAGGCGGTCTTGAAGACCCCCACGGCGGAGCAGATGACCACCACAACAGAGCAGACGGTCTTGAAGACTCCCACGGCGGAGCAGATGACCACCACAGCAGGGCAGGTGAGGTTGAAGACCCATACGGCGGCACAGATGACCACCACAGCAGCGCAGGTGAGGTTGAAGACCCCCACGGCAGAGCAGGTGGTCCAGCCAGAGTCTTCTCTGGACTCGGGGCAGGAGGCGGAGTCCTCTCTGGACTCGGGGCAGGAGGCGGAGTCCTCTCTGGACTCGGGGCAGGAGGCGGAGTCCTCTCTGGACTCGGGGCAGGAGGCGGAGTCCTCTCTGGACTCGGGGCAGGAGGCGGTGTCCTCTCTGGACTCGGGGCAGGAGGCGGAGTCCTCTCTGGACTCGGGGCAGGAGGCGGAGTCCTCTCTGGACTCGGGGCAGGAGGCGGAGTCCTCTCTGGACTCGGGGCAGGAGGCGGTGTCCTCTCTGGACTCGGGGCAGGAGGCGGAGTCCTCTCTGGACTCGGGGCAGGAGGCGGAGTCCTCTCTGGACTCGGGGCAGGAGGCGGAGTCCTCTCTGGACTCGGGGCAGAAGGCGGAGTCCTCTCTGGACTCGGGGCAGAAGGCGGAGTCCTCTCTGGACTCGGGGCAGGGACCGGAACCCTCTCTGGAACCGGCGCACGGGCCGCAGCCCTCTCTGGACTTTGGTCAGTGGCTGGAGGTTCTGGAAGATCTGCTGAGTTGACATGAGGCTCTGGAAGGTCCGCTGAGAGGACACCAGGCTCTAAAAGGTCAGCTGAGACGACACGAGGCTCTGGAAGATCTGCTGAGACGACTCCAGGATCTGGAAGGTCTGCTGAGACGACACGAGGCTCTGGAAGGTCTGCTGAGACGACACGAGGCTCTGGAAGGTCTGCTGAGACGACACGAGGCTCTGGAAGGTCTGCTGAGACGACACGAGGCTCTGGAAGGTCTGCTGAGACGACACGAGGCTCTGGAAGGTCTGCTGAGACGACACGAGGCTCTGGAAGGTCTGCTGAGACGACACGAGGCTCTGGAAGGTCTGCTGAGACGACACGAGGCTCTGGAAGGTCTGCTGAGACGACACGAGGCTCTGGAAGGTCTGCTGAGACGACACGAGGCTCTGGAAGGTCTGCTGAGACGACACGAGGCTCTGGAAGGTCTGCTGAGACGACACGAGGCTCTGGAAGGTCTGTTGAGACGACACCAGGTTCTGGAAGGTCTGTTGAGACGACACCAGGCTCTGGAAGGTCTGCTGAGATGACTCCAGGCTCTGGAAGGTCTGCTGAGACGACACGAGGCTCTGGAAGGTCTGCTGAGACGACACGAGGTTCTGGAAGGTCTGTTGAGACGACACCAGGCTCTGGAAGGTCTGCTGAGACGACTCCAGGCTCTGGAAGGTCTGCTGAGACGACACGAGGCTCTGGAAGGTCTGCTGAGACGACACGAGGCTCTGGAAGGTCTGCTGAGACGACACGAGGCTCTGGAAGGTCTGCTGAGACGACACGAGGCTCTGTAAGGTCTGCTGAGACGACACGAGGCTCTGGAAGGTCTGTTGAGATGACACCAGGTTCTGGAAGGTCTGTTGAGATGACACCAGGCTCTGGAAGGTCTGCTGAGACGACTCCAGGCTCTGGAAGGTCTGCTGAGACGACACGAGGCTCTGGAAGGTCTGCTGAGACGACACGAGGCTCTGGAAGGTCTGCTGAGACGACACGAGGCTCTGGAAGGTCTGCTGACTTGTCCAAAGACCTCTTGTCAGAGGACAGCGGCTCGGCGGTCATATTGTCAGAGGACACCGGTTTGACGGCCATCTTGTTCAAAGACACAGGCTCAGCAGCCATCCTGTCCAAAGACACAGGTTTGGCGGCCATCTTGTCAGAGGACACTGGCTCGGCGGCCATCTTGTCCCATGACACAGGTTCGGTGGCCATTTTGTCAGAGGAGACAGGCTCGACGGATGCAGTGAAAATGTCACGATCCTCCTCCATGACACCCACTGTGAAAGCAGAGCCGCTTACCTGAAGGGTATAATCAAGGAACTCAGCCAGGGACCCTCGAGGACCATCACAGACGAGTTTGCTTTGCAACTGTTTGTTGAGTCCATAGCAAAAAAAGTCAATCAACATAAAGTCCGGGAGGTTAGTGAAGTTTGCAATGCTCAGAAAGTTTATGATGTGGTCCTCGAGTGAGTGAGTTCCCTGGCATAGACGGACGAGACATACTGCTGGATCCATGGTGGCGAAGTCTTCTGTAACGAACTGCTCTGAGACAGAAGGTTGGTTGAAGATCCAAACGCAGTATTTATTGAAGGGTAATCCAAAGTCGTAGTCAATAGAACAGGCAAAAGGTCATAACAGGAAATCAGTCCGAAAAGGCAAACAAAACAGAAGGAACAGGCAAAAGGGTAATCCACAGAGAAGGCAAGAAATCAAAGACCAAGATACATGAAAACAGAGAAACGCTCAGAAATGCAGTTGTGACACTAAACAAGACTTCGCAATGAATGACAGAGTGAACAAGGTATATATAGGCAGAGGTAATGAGGTGATGAGGTGATGAGACACAGGTGTAAACAGTGAGTGCTAATGAGTCCAAGGATTATGGGAATTGTAGTTTGGATAGGAGTGACAGTCCGGGGTGGAGTGCCCTCTGGTGGTGATCACGGGCACTCACACTGGTGAATTGTGACATATATATATATATATATATATATATATATATATATATATATATATATATATATATATATATCAACTTTATTTATATAGCGCTTTTACAATCACGATTGTGTCAAAGCAGCTTCACAGTGTCAAACAGGATAATATTGCGACAAAATTAGATTTGGCTGTACAGTCGTACTGGAGAAAACAGTGATGATATCAGCTTATTTTAATTTATCATATAGCGACAATGTTGGCAGATCAGTATTATAGTTTATATAATTAATTAAATTCATAAATTTTATTTGTATAATTAGTTGAATAACTTTAATCATAATTTTAGTGTCCCCAACTGAGCAAGCCAAGCCAAAGGCGACCAAAGGAACCCAAACTCCATCAGGGCGTGATGGAGAAAAATAAACCTTGGGAGAAACCAGACTCAGTCGGGGTGCCAGTTCTCCTCTGGCCTATTAACACACCGTGTAAGATTATTATTCTGGCAACCTTACAGGTCAGAAATCATATTAGATCGGAATATTCAAAATTTCATGGTATCATGGAAGAGACAGATTTATCTAGGATGGGGCGTCGATTACACAAGAGTATGAATACATGAAAGATCGGAATTATTGCGCCGAAGACGGGTTTTGAGCATGACGTGCCAGTGAGGCAAATTCGGAGGAGAAACCAATTGACACGGCTCAGCAGACACTCCAGGATGAGCTGGTCATGTCCAGGCAGGTCCAACATCCGATCCGGACAGGGCCCAGATCCGGGATAAACCTCGGGATAAACAGAGAGACAACATTAGCGTAGATGCCACTCTTTTTATGATGTAACGAGTACATCAGGTGTTATGGGAAGTGTTCCCGGTTCCGGCTGACCTAGTTAATGCAGCCTAACAATCAGTAGTCAGCCACCAATTGTGCAAGTTCTTTCACTTAAAAGAGAGAGGCCTGTAATTTTCATCATAGGTACACTTCAACTATGAGAGACAGAAAAGAAAAAAAGAAAAAAAAAATCCCGAAAATCACATTGTCTGATTTTTAAAGAATTTTTTTGATAATTTGCTAAACTTTTTTTGTGGAAAATACGTTTTCGGTCAATAACAACAGTTCATCTCAATACTTTGTTATATACCCTTTGGCAATGACAGAGTTTAAACATTTTCTGTCACCACAAGATTTTTACACACTGTTGCTGATAGTTTGGTCCATTCCTGTATTCAGATCTCCTTTAGCGCAGTGATGTTTTGGGGCTGTTTCTGGGCAACACAAATTGGAGACTGGCTAGGCCACTTCAGGACCTTGAAATGTTTCTTAAGAAGCCACTACTGCCAGGGCCATGCACAGGGGGTGACCCGGTGGCTAGAGCCACTGCCCCCTTTGCCCTCATCAGCTAAGGTGCCCCTCTAGCCCCCTTCCCTTTCTCACGCTCAGAGGATTCCCATACAAGCGTAATAAAAGTGTTCTGTTCCGCTAAAAATCCTCTAATTCCGCTAATCCGTTCCGTGTTTTCCTGCTCGCTCTGCAGCATGGCTCAAAGTCTGCGGCGGGTCCGTTCTCTGCGGAGCCGGCAGTTAAAGAATGTCATCCCATTAACGGATATATTACAAACTACAATCCACATACAGACAGCAGTTGATCCGCAGAATCAGTAGTTTGTTTGTTTCGACAGTGCAAACATTGATTCAAACACCAGCATGCCAGCGGGTAAATCGTCATACTGTTGGCTATTCTGAATATTGCTGACAGATTGTCACTCCGATTATAATCAATTTTGCGAGTTAATACTAGTATCTATAACATACGTCATATTTATGATATTTTATTTAAAACCATATTAATCGAAAACACAATTTCAAAAAAAGGCTAATATAAATATAAATTAGTTGTATCAGAGTAAAATGGGGCTAAAGCACACTGAAAAATGTGCTCGTTTTTCAAAAAAGTTCACACTTCTGAAAAAATATCTAGCAATGTTTGCACTTCTTTATTGTTTATTTATTGATTATTTTCTTGTTTATTTTAAATTAATAAAATAATTAACCATTGTTTAGTAAATATTAAAATGTTAATATAAAAATATTTTTAAAATACAGAAACTAATTTTTAAGTAAATAATCTGAAAACATTGAATGAATAAGATCCCATAATAATTAAATAACGTTTTGTCGTTGTAACAACTACAACAGCTCACATGTATTTTCATACTGCACATGAAAATGAATCAAGCTATATAATGCTTTCAGAGCAATAATATATTTGTATTATATGATTATTATCATATTTTTATTATACATATGATGTTACCTCTAAGATGGACACCCAACTGAAGATATTTACCAGCTGAATCTTAACCATGTCATTCCAACAAATGGAAGTCAGTCAGCTGTTTATTATCATGTTAAATATGCATTTTACCCCAAATACCGTACTTTTACATATTCTGTTATTAAAAACTGTTGGTATGATTTAAATAAATGATAAACAAGACCTTTGTCTCAAAATATATTCAATATTTTTACTGATTCGCATAAAAAAAATTAAGTAGAAAAGAGATCAAATTAGCCCAGAATCAACTTTTTGGAAGAATAATTAGAACAACAGAAATTTAATTGGCACTAAAGCCTAACACTTGTTTTTACAGTATGATTGTAAATGGTTTGCTATTCATTCTCTATATTAAGATGATACTCAATCCCCTTATAGTGCCCCCTTTTTTGGTTTGGGCCACTGCCCCTTAAAAGGTCTGTGCACAGCCCTGACTCCTTCATTGCCCGGGCGTTGTGTTTGGGATCATTGTCATGCTGAAAGGCCCAGCCACATTTCATATTCAATGCCCTTGCTGATTGAAGGAAGTTTTTACTCAAAATCTCACGATACATGGCCCCATTTATTCTTTCCTTTACATGGATCAGTTGTCCTGGTCCCTTTGCAGATAAACAGCTCCAAGGCATGATGTTTCCACCCCCATGCTTCACAGTAGGCATAGTGCAACTCAGCATTCTTTCTCCTCCAAATACGACAAGTTGAGTTTTTACCAAAAAGTTATATTTTGGTTTCATCTGACCATATGACATTCTCCCAATCCTCTTCTGGATCATCCAGATGCTCTCTAGCAAACTTCAGACGGGCTCAGACATGTACTGGCTTAAGCAGGGGACTCATCTGGCACAGCAGGATTTGAGTCACTGGCCGTGTAGTGTGTATAGGTTTAGGTTTATTTAAAGGGATCCCCTGGTGTTGAGACTTGTATGGCTTAATATAACATAAATGATGTCTCTTACTGAAATATGTAGTAGAAAACCCATGAAAGATCTACGTTATTTAAAAAATAGATTTTATATTTGGACCATAGGCGGCGCCATTTTGTTTGCGTTCTAGGTTGATGACATAGAATGGTTGCACTTGGCAATCAGCTGGCGTTACCTGTAGATATTTTTACCACAATGCAACTCGAAAATTGTTTCAGTGTTAAACAAAACCAAATAATTGCTTTGTATTGTACTTAAAAACACACTCAAACATACATGTGCACACAAACTCACCTACACAAGTCACAAACAGATCGGCGGGTGGGCACACACACCTGACAGACTGCGCTGTCTCAATCGAGATGTTGGGCTGCTCAGTCTCCACGACAGGGGCTGAATCTGAAATCGACCCCCTACACCCTGAAATAGGGCATTATTTGAAGGGACGGCCATTTGTAGTGTTGTCCGAAACCATAGTGGACATGTTTGAGTGCAGTCATTCAGTCTCACGTTCCACCGCAATAACGAGTGTACAGCCGATTTACACACAACAGCTGTCCGACTTCACGCACTCGTCTTCATTCACTCCTTCAAGTTGTATTAGTGAACTAAAGTAGCGAATGTTATTCGTGTCTTAAGTATGAAAGTTTAAAGATTGAGGTTAATTCACTGAGCTTGTGCTCAAACTTTAATGCATGAAGCAACATCCCATGCATCATCACCAAAACATCCTGCCTCTCTTCCTCATGCCCCCTATCCCATGGTCCTATACCTAGATAGTTCCCTCTCCTGGTCACACTAGGTATTACAGTTAATCTACTGCATATCAATCGTCTATCTATGATATCAATACAGGAAATGGTGAATGAGGGTGATGTATGCACGCACACAGTGTGGGTGTGTGTATCCTCGCCGATCTGTTGGGGTGTGTGTGAGTCTGTGAGAGAGAGAGTTTGTGTTCACATGTATGTTTGAGTTTGTTTTAAGTACAATTACTAAGCAATTATTTGGTTTTGTTTAACTATAAAACAATTTTCGAGTTGCGTTGTGGTAAAAATAGCTACGGGTAGCGCCAGCTGATTGAGGAGTTCAACCAATCTACGTCATCAACCTAGAACGCAAACAAAATGGCGCCGCCCATGGTCCAAATATAAAATCTATTTTTTAAATAACGTAGATCTTTCATGGGTTTTCTACTAAATTTTTCAGTAAGAGACATCATTAATGTTATATTAAGCCATACAAGTCTCAACACCAGGGGATCCCTTTAAGGTTTGACAAGGCAGGATATTGCAGTACAAAACCCTGAAATGTGTCAAACAAAACATATACTCAGAAACAACCATAACACCTAGTTTAAAAACAGCTAAAAATCCAAATATAACACAATTCTAACATATTATCATTAGCTTCAAGCACAAATACACACAAATACAAGTACAGCACAAATGCACACACACACACACACACACACACACACACACACACACACACACACACACACACACACACACACACACACAAAAGAAGAACTGGATTTCATACAATCGAACACCTAAAGAGTATTTGTGCAACAATTTAAGAGCATGTGGAATAAAAGAAAGTTTTTAGCAACACAAAGATAATAGATTCTAGGATGTACTTTCATAATCATGTACTTAATGTGGGCGTCCCATGACAGATCGGAAGAGATATGGACACCAACCAGTTTAAAGGATAAAACTCTACTAATCACATGTCCAGAAATAACAGGAGAAGAAGGCCAAGGAATGTTTTGCTCATTCCTAGCACTGATGACCATGTCCACTGTCTTAGTTTCATTCATTGCCAATGTAAATTCCTGTCCCCATTTCGACACTGAATCCAAGGCCTTCTGGTTTAGCCCAGGAAGAGATCCCATTAGAAGCTCAGTGATTGTTAGATCATCAGCCTAATTCAAAGGAATTATCGAAGGAGGCAGACGTGAATCCAAGCTGTTTATGCAGATGACAAAAAGCCAGCAGGAACACCAGCTGGAATTAAATAAGGGTTAGACACACAAGGGTTAGACAACCTTTTGCTCTCTGTTACTCAGACAACTCCTTACAGTGAGCCAAAGGGGTCGTCTGACATTCAAGTCAGCTAAAGTCAGTTACTGATTGTAGCCTTTGTTACTTTGGTCCTAGCTCTCTGCAGGTCATTCTCAAGTTCCCCTGTGCAGTTCTGGGATTTTTGCTCACCGTTCTTGTGATCATTTTGACCCAACGGGGTGAGATCTTGTGTGGAGCCCCAGATCGAGGGAGATTATCAGTGGTCTTGTATGTCTTCTATTTTGTAATGATTGCTCCCACAGTTGATTTCTTCACACCAAGCTGCTTACCTATTGCAGATTCAGTCTTCCCAGCCTGGTGCAGGTCTACAATTTTGTTTCTGGTGTCCTTTGACAGCTCTTTGGCCTTAGTGGAGTTTGGAGACTGACTGTTTGAGGCTGTGGACAGGCGTCTTTTATACTGATAACGAGTTCAAACAGGTGTCATTAATGCAGGAAACAAGTGAAGGACAGATGAGCCTCTTAAAGAAGTTGTTACAGGTCTGTGAGAGCCAGAAATCTGACCGTGACCAAATACTTTTCCACCATATATTATATATATATATATATATATATATATATATATATATATATATATATATATATATATATGTAACCCTCTTCGTTGATAAAAGTAAAAAAAAAAAGTATACTCAGCCACATGGAACATAGTAAATGTGCAATAATATCAGAAATGCAAAACAGCTTATCAAAAGTAATCTAACATATGCTTTAGTAAATTTGTAAACATCACTATATCTCCTATAATAATATGGAAGGCTAATATAATTAGAGAAATGATCAGTTATTATGGAACAACCGTGATAGCCTTCCTTTTCATTAAAGGGATCCCCTGGTGTTGAGACTTGTATGGCTTAATATAACATAAATGATGTCTCTTACTGAATTATGTGGTAGAAAACCCATGAAAGATCTACGTTATTTAAAAAATCGATTTTATATTTGGACCATGGGCGGCGCCATTTTGTTTGCGTTCTAGGTTGATGACGTAGAGTGGTTGAACTCCTCAATCAGCTGGCGTTACCCGTTGCTATTTTTACCACAACGCAACTCGAAAATTGTTTCAGAGTTAAACAAAACCAATGAATTGCTTTGTAATTGTACTTAAAACACACTCAAACATACATGTGCACACAAACTCACCTACACAAGTCACAAACAGATCGGCGGGCGCGCACACACACACCTGACTGCTCTGTCTCAATCGCATGCATCATCACCAAAACATCCTGCCTCTCTTCCTCACGTTACTTTATCCCATCGTCCTACCTAGATATTTCCCTCTGCTGGTCACATTAGGCATTATAGTTAATCTACTATCAACTATCAACAGTCTATCTAGGGAACAGGATGTGTTGAACAGGATATCAACACAGGGAATAGATTGAGGGTTATGTATGCACGCGCAGTGCGTGCGTGTGTGTGTGTGTGTTCGCGCCGATCTGTTGGGGTGTGTGTGTGTTCGCGCCGATCTGTTGGGGTGTGTGTGTGTGTGTTCGCGCCGATCTGTTGGGGTGTGTGTGAGTCTGTGTGAGAGAGAGAGTTTGTGTGCACATGTATGTTTGAGTGCGTGAAGTCGGACAGCTGTTGTGTGTAAATCGGCTGTACACTCGTTATTGCGGTGGAACGTGAGACTGAATGACTGCACTCGAACATGTCCACTATGGTGTCGGACAACACTACAAATGGCCTCCCTTCAAATAATGCCCTATTTCAGGGTATAGGGTCGATTTCAGATTCAGCCCCTGTCGTGGAGACTGAGCAGCCCAACATCTCGATTGAGACAGCAGTCTGTCAGGTGTGTGTGCGCGCCCGCCGATCTGTTTGTGACTTGTGTAGGTGAGTTTGTGTGCACATGTATGTTTGAGTGTGTTTTAAGTATAATTACAAAGGAATTCATTGGTTTTGTTTAACTCTGAAACAATTTTCGAGTTGCGTTGTGGTAAAAATAGCTACGGGTAACGCCAGCTGATTGAGGAGTTCAACCACTCTACGTCATCAACCTAGAACGCAAACAAAATGGCGCCGCCCATGGTCCAAATATAAAATCGATTTTTAAAATAACGTAGATCTTTCATGGGTTTTCTACTACATAATTCAGTAAGAGACATCATTAATGTTATAATAAGCCATACAAGTCTCAACACCAGGGGATCCCTTTAAGGAAATAAGACTGTGGGGGTAAGGAAGGGGCAACTGCCCCCAAAGAAACACAACAGACAGCTCCCCCCAATGGCATGGAGAGAACATTACATCTTCCGTATATATATATATATATACATTATTTCTCTCGTGTCCTTCACTTATGCAGTCATTTACTTTGTTATTCACTCATTTCCCAAAGTCATCTTAAATGTTTAATTGTCAATACAACTGAAAATTTTGAGAGAACATCACAAAAGGTGATTTCATAAACTGATTTTGATTTTCCTAAAATGGTTTTTATCTGAAGTCACCATTTTGGAGTTCAGAGATCAGTATTCCCTGTGGTTCGGCTCTTAGGAACTTTATTTTATTGTAGTTCTTCTTCCTATTGATGCAACAAGAAATCACAGTTATTTAACTTAAAGGGAAGGAATACATAGGTGGCTTTTAAAAGGTTTTTAATGTTGAGTTATCGTTTTAAACTATATTGCTAACAATCTCTCTATATTTGTGAAAATATCTTGCAATTGATCATGCTTCTCTCTCTCTCTCTCTCTCTCTCTCTCTCTCTCTCTCTCTCTCTCTCTCTCTCTCTCTCTCTGGTGTTCCTGGTGTTAAGGACTTTTAGAGTAAAGTGTTACATTTCTGGTGTTGAATTAACACTACTAGTGTAAACCGCACTCTCTGACTGGTGAATATATGTAGAGTTAAATATTAACACTGAGAGAGAGTAAAATTACATCCGGGATATTTCGGCGAAACAAGCTTAAACTTTTCTCACAGACGCCATTTTCTTTGACTTGTGCCGTGGAACGAGGGATAACGTGGATATTGCATGTTTTATCCTGGTTTCATCTTATTTACATATGCATTTTGTTACATCGTATTGTTTTATAACTATTAATGTGCTGTGCTCCGCTAAACAGTTCTTGTAGAGGCATTTTTGTTGACGCGTGATTCGAGCACACCTGAGGCGGTTGCTTTTTAACAGGGAAACGCAGAGAGTAAGTGTTTTACCTCATTTACAATATGTATTTTATAACATTGATTTAAAGCGATATTTAAATGCTCTGCGCGCTTAAACAAGACAACTTTTTTCACATGCGGCATCTTCTTTGACTCGTGATATGGAGCGGACGACGAGGAGGGTTGCTTGCATATAGGGAACACCGAAAGTAAGTATTTTAGCCTAATTTGCAACGTTTTTTATGACATATTGTTTTATAACGATATATTACTTGACGCTTTAATAACGCGCCTAAACCTGACGCTTTAATAACGCCTTTTTTTCTGAAAATGTTGACCTCATTTGTTTTCCACAGATAATGTGACCTGTCTGATGTCTCTGTCTTCAACAGCTGCATCAACATGATTATTAACAATCCTCTAGAATGAAACCAAGGCTGACAGATTACAGTTCTTTCTGTTCTGCAGCAAAATAGGTATGTATATGGTATAGAAAACAGGTGTATTCTTGTCTTGGAAGATAATTGGTCCAAAACTATTTATTTATAATAAAGTACAAATATGACCTCTATGCATACCAATTGAAATCACCTATTGACAGTTTTATAGTTATGACAGCATGGTAGTTAGAAAATTATCATGAAAGAATAGAAAAAAAGTAAGTAAATGATGACAGAATTTAAAATTTGGGGGGAACTAATGCTTTAAAGTGATAGTTCACCTTAAAATGAAAATTAGCCCATGATTTCCTCACCCCAAAAGTCATCTTAAGTGTATATGACTTTATTTCAGACAAATATAATCAGTTGTACTAAAAATGTCCTGTCTCTTCCAAGCTTTATAATGGCAGTGGATGTCTGTTTATGCTTTGAAGTCCATAAAAGTTTATCTATCATCATAAAAGATACCCACATTGCTTGAGTCAAGGGTTCCTCTTTAAGTAGGGGTGTAACGATTTGTTTTAACAACGATTCGATTCGTATCACGATTTGAGGTTGTCGATACGATTTAAGGACGATATTGGTTCATTTAGAACGATATGATGTGAAACGATTCAGTGACTTGAAATCGATTCAGTAACTTTTTAGCCAAAAATTTAAATCAGTGTGAAACTTTTATTTTAACCGAATCGAATCATTGTTAAACCGAATCGTTACACCCCTATCTTTAAGTAAATCGTTGCAAACGGCCGAACTGTCGGAAGCTAGTTATTTAAGTTTATAAAGTTTAAAATATGGAAATATTTCTTACACAAACGCATCCCATTGCTTTAGAAGGCCTTTATTAAACCCCCAGAGACTTATGTATAACTTTTATGATGGATGGATGCACTTTTGTGATGGATAGATGCACTTTTATGATGGGCAGATGCACTTTTATGATGGACAGATGCACTTTTATGATGGATAGATGCACTTTTATAATGGATAGATGCACTTTTATGATGGATGGATGCACTTTTATAATGGATAGATGCACTTTTATGATGGATGGATGCACTTTTATGATGGGCAGATGCACTTTTATGATGGGCAGATGCACTTTTATGATGGATTGATGGATGCACTTTTATGATAGACAGATGCACTTTTATGATGGATTGATGCACTTTTATGATGGGCAGATGCACTTTTATGATGGATTGATGCACTTTTATAATGGGCAGATGCACTTTTATGATGGATTGATGGATGCACTTTTATGATAGACAGATGCACTTTTATGATGGATTGATGCACTTTTATGATAGACAGATGCACTTTTATGATGGATTGATGCACTTTTATGATGGATTGATGCACTTTTATGATGGATAGATGCACTTTAATGATGGATAGATGCACTTTTATGATGGACGGATGCACTTTTATGATGGATAGATGCACTTTTATGATGGATAGATGCACTTTTATGATGGACAGATGCACTTTTATGATGATAGGTGCACTTTTATGATGGATAGATGCACTTTTATGATGGACAGATGCACTTTTATGATGGACGGATGCACTTTTATGATGGACAGATGCACTTTTATAATGGATAGATGCACTTTTATGATGGACAGATGCACTTTTATAATGGATAGATGCACTTTTATGATGGATGGATGCACTTTTATGATGGGCAGATGCACTTTTATGATGGGCAGATGCACTTTTATGATGGATTGATGGATGCACTTTTATGATAGACAGATGCACTTTTATGATGGATTGATGCACTTTTATGATGGGCAGATGCACTTTTATGATGGATTGATGCACTTTTATAATGGGCAGATGCACTTTTATGATGGATTGATGGATGCACTTTTATGATAGACAGATGCACTTTTATGATAGACAGATGCACTTTTATGATGGATTGATGCACTTTTATGATGGATTGATGCACTTTTATGATGGATAGATGCACTTTTATGATGGACGGATGCACTTTTATGATGGATAGATGCACTTTTATGATGGACAGATGCACTTTTATGATGATAGGTGCACTTTTATGATGGATAGATGCACTTTTATGATGGACAGATGCACTTTTATGATGGACGGATGCACTTTTATGATGGACAGATGCACTTTTATGACTGATAGATGCACTTTTATGATGGACGGATGCACTTTTATGATGGATAGATGCTCTTTTATGATGGATAGAAGCACTTTTATGATGGATAGATGCACTTTTATGATGGACGGATGCACTTTTATGATGGATAGATGGATGCACTTTTATGATGGACAGATGCACTTTTATGATGGATAGATGCACTTTTATGATGGATAGATGCACTTTTATGATGGATAGATGCACTTTTATGATGGATGGATGCACTTTTATGATGGATAGATGCACTTTTATGATGGATGGATGCACTTTTATGATGGATAGATGCACTTTTATGATGGATAGATGCACTTTTATGATGGATAGATGTGCTTTTATGATGAATAGATGCACTTTTATGATGGACAGATGCACTTTTATGATGGACAGATGTGCTTTTATGATGGATAGATGCACTTTTATGATGGACAGATGCACTTTTATGATGGACAGATGCACTTTTATGATGGATGGATGCACTTTTATGATGGATAGATGCACTTTTATGATGGATGGATGCACTTTTATGATGGATAGATGCACCTTTATGATGGATTGATGGATGCACTTTTATGATGGACAGATGCACTTTTATGATGATGGATGCACTTTTATGATGGACAGATGCACTTTTATGATGGACAGATGCACTTTTATGATGGATGGATGCACTTTTATGATGGACGGATGCACTTTTATGATGGATTGATGGATGCACTTTTATGATGATAGATGCACTTTTATGATGGATGGAAGCACTTTTATGATGGATGGATGCACTTTTATGATGGATAGATGCACTTTTATGATGGACGGATGCACTTTTATGATGGACAGATGCACTTTTATGATGGATTGATGGATGCACTTTTATGATGGATAGATGCACTTTTATGATGGATGGATGTACTTTTATGATGGATGGATGTACTTTTATGATGGATGGATGCACTTTTATGATGGACAGATGCACTTTTATGATGGATAGATGCACTTTTATGATGGACAGATGCACTTTTATGATGGATTGATGGATGCACTTTTATGATGGATTGATGGATGCACTTTTATGATAGACAGATGCACTTTTATGATGGATTGATGCACTTTTATGATGGATTGATGCACTTTTATGATGGATAGATGCACTTTTATGATGGACAGATGCACTTTTATGATGGACGGATGCACTTTTATGATGGATAGATGCACTTTTATGATGGATAGATGCACTTTTATGATGGACAGATGCACTTTTATGATGATAGGTGCACTTTTATGATGGATAGATGCACTTTTATGATGGACAGATGCACTTTTATGATGGATGGATGTACTTTTATGATGGATAGATGCACTTTTATGATGGATAGATGCACTTTTATGATGGACAGATGCACTTTTATGATGGATTGATGGATGCACTTTTATGATGGATTGATGGATGCACTTTTATGATAGACAGATGCACTTTTATGATGGATTGATGCACTTTTATGATGGATTGATGCACTTTTATGATGGATAGATGCACTTTTATGATGGACAGATGCACTTTTATGATGGACGGATGCACTTTTATGATGGATAGATGCACTTTTATGATGGATAGATGCACTTTTATGATGGACAGATGCACTTTTATGATGATAGGTGCACTTTTATGATGGATAGATGCACTTTTATGATGGACAGATGCACTTTTATGATGGACGGATGCACTTTTATGATGGACAGATGCACTTTTATGACTGATAGATGCACTTTTATGATGGACGGATGCACTTTTATGATGGATAGATGCACTTTTATGATGGATAGATGCACTTTTATGATGGATAGATGCACTTTTATGATGGATAGATGCACTTTTATGATGGATAGAAGCACTTTTATGATGGATAGATGCACTTTTATGATGGATAGATGCACTTTTATGATGGATAGAAGCACTTTTATGATGGATAGATGCACTTTTATGATGGACGGATGCACTTTTATGATGGATAGATGGATGCACTTTTATGATGGACAGATGCACTTTTATGATGGATAGATGCACTTTTATGATGGATAGATGCACTTTTATGATGGATAGATGCACTTTTATGATGGATGGATGCACTTTTATGATGGATAGATGCACTTTTATGATGGATGGATGCACTTTTATGATGGATAGATGTGCTTTTATGATGGATAGATGCACTTTTATGATGGACAGATGCACTTTTATGATGGATGGATGCACTTTTATGATGGATAGATGCACTTTTATGATGGATGGATGCACTTTTATGATGGATAGATGCACTTTTATGATGGATAGATGCACTTTTATGATGGATAGATGCACTTTTATGATGGATGGATGCACTTTTATGATGGATAGATGCACTTTTATGATGGATAGATGCACTTTTATGATGGATTGATGGATGCACTTTTATGATGGACAGATGCACTTTTATGATGATGGATGCACTTTTATGATGGACAGATGCACTTTTATGATGAATAGATGCACTTTTATGATGGACAGATGCACTTTTATGATGGACGGATGCACTTTTATGATGGATTGATGGATGCACTTTTATAATGATAGATGCACTTTTATGATGGATGGATGCACTTTTATGATGGATAGATGCACTTTTATGATGGACGGATGCACTTTTATGATGGACAGATGCACTTTTATGATGGATTGATGGATGCACTTTTATGATGGATAGATGCACTTTTATGATGGATGGATGCACTTTTATGATGGATGGATGCACTTTTATGATGGACAGATGCGCTTTTATGATGGATAGATGGATGCACTTTTATGATGGATAGATGCACTTTTATGATGGACAGATGCACTTTTATGATGGACAGATGCACTTTTATGATGGATAGATGCACTTTTATGATGGATGGATGCACTTTTATGATGGATAGATGCACTTTTATGATGGATTGATGGATGCACTTTTATGATGGATAGATGCACTTTTATGATGGATAGATGCACTTTTATGATGATGGATGCACTTTTATGATGGACAGATGCACTTTTATGATGGATGGATGCACTTTTATGATGGATGGATGCACTTTTATGATGGATAGAGGCACTTTTATGATGGACGGATGCACTTTTATGATGGACGGATGCACTTTTATGATGGATAGATGCACTTTTATGATGGATAGATGCACTTTTATGATGGATTGATGGATGCACTTTTATGATGGATGGATGCACTTTTATGATGGATAGAGGCACTTTTATGATGGACGGATGCACTTTTATGATGGACGGATGCACTTTTATGATGGACGGATGCACTTTTATGATGGATGGATGCACTTTTATGATGATAGATGCACTTTTATGATGGATAGATGCACTTTTATGATGGACAGATGCACTTTTATGATGGATGGATGCACTTTTATGATGGATAGATGCACTTTTATGATGGATAGATGCACTTTTATGATGGACAGATGCACTTTTATGATGGATGGATGCACTTTTATGATGGATGGATGCACTTTTATGATGGACAGATGCGCTTTTATGATGGATAGATGGATGCACTTTTATGATGGATAGATGGATGCACTTTTATGATGATAGATGCACTTTTATGATGGATTGATGCACTTTTATGATGGGCAGATGCACTTTTATGATGGATTGATGGATGCACTTTTATGATAGACAGATGCACTTTTATGATAGACAGATGCACTTTTATGATGGATTGATGCACTTTTATGATGGATTGATGCACTTTTATGATGGATAGATGCACTTTTATGATGGACGGATGCACTTTTATGATGGATAGATGCACTTTTATGATGGATAGATGCACTTTTATGATGGACAGATGCACTTTTATGATGATAGGTGCACTTTTATGATGGATAGATGCACTTTTATGATGGACAGATGCACTTTTATGATGGACGGATGCACTTTTATGATGGACAGATGCACTTTTATGACTGATAGATGCACTTTTATGATGGACGGATGCACTTTTATGATGGATAGATGCTCTTTTATGATGGATAGAAGCACTTTTATGATGGATAGATGCACTTTTATGATGGACGGATGCACTTTTATGATGGATAGATGCACTTTTATGATGGATAGATGCACTTTTATGATAGATGGATGCACTTTTATGATGGATCGATGCACTTTTATGATGGATAGAGGCACTTTTATGATGGATAGAGGCACTTTTATGATGGATAGATGCACTTTTATGATGGATAGATGCACTTTTATGATGGACAGATGCACTTTTATGATGGATCGATACACTTTTATGATGGATAGATGCACTTTTATGATGGATCGATGCACTTTTATGATGGATAGATGCACTTTTATGGATTCAAAACAGAAACAGCCTTTCACTGCCATTATAAAAAGAGGTGGAGTGGATTATTGGAAGAGCCAGGACAGTTTTTAATATAGCTCTGATTGTATTTGTCTGAAAGAAGAATGTAAACCTAGGATGACTTATGGGTGCGCACTCTACCAGGGGTATGGCTGCTTCTAAAGCACTTTTGTCGGGGGCTTCCCTCCAAGATATTTGTAATGCGGCAGGCTGGTCTTCGCCGCTTATCTTTGTCAGATTCTACGAGTTAGATGTGGCATCTACTGTTGGGGCTCAGGTGCTATCGTTGTCGTGTGCGCTACAGCTTCACACATACGAGGCACTTGGTCCTATGGCGATGTGGGTATAGGCGTTCTCACAGCGTTTCGACGCAGCTCGAATTCCCTGAAAGGGAACGTCTCGGTTACGAGACGCTGCGTCGCCCGGCCATACTCCCGGCATGCCTGAGATCACTTACTTCAGGCTTTTCAGAAGCTAGTTCCTGTTTGTTTTCACGGACGCTTTATAGCTTCCGGTCGATGACGTCATCACACCGACGATCGATCGATCTTCCGATGGATTGGTTCTACACGCGCTTCACGACGCATTAAAGCGTTCTCACAGCAATTCGACGCAGTGTCTCGTTCCCTCAGGGAACTAGGGTTACATATGTAACCGAGACGTTTTCCACCATTAACTTGCTGTATTTATGAAATACAAATAATATTAATTGTAATTGGTCTGGTTTTGTGTTGTCTAGGCTAGGGAACCAGCATTACAGGATTTTTCGAGAAAGTTGGATCTGCACAACCTTCCCTGCTCTGCATGTGAAACAACAACTATGCACTATGAACTGCACTGTTAGCAACTGGACACAACTGATCCACACATATCCTGCAACTGTTTTTCATCTGCTGAATGTTGTGTTGACTCAATTACTGCTGTTCTGTTGCACAGTTGAAGGTACTGAACCAACTTCACTGACATGCAGGACTTGAAGTATTACACACTGCTTGATAAGCAGCTTTTGTATAATTCTGATGACAGAAATGCCTATACTGTGCCTTATTCATTTATTTTAAAAGTTAACCTTCCGTGATGTAAAGGGTCTTGCTTGTTAATAAAGAACTAGTTTGTTAAAACAACTCTTTGCATTCTTTATTTTGTAACTTTACAATGAACAGACTTTTGTAGTACCATTATTTTCTTCGTGAATGTGCAGAGTTCAGTTGTGCTTAGATATTTTTGTCAATAAAAAAAAAAAGTTATTCTTCATATGTTTATTTTTTTTTTCCTGTAGTAAAAAATCATTTTCAGAACATTGCATGTAAGAAAACGTCTCGGGTTATGTATATAACCCTTGTTCCCTGAGAGGGAACTTCGCACTGCGTCGAAACGACGAATTGGGATGCTCCCTAAGCATAACCGCATCTGAAGTATGAATGAAACCTGTCCAATCCTGATTGGTGCAACGTCATGACGTAGATGTGACGGCATCACCGGAAGCTATAAAGGGATGTCCGGTGCATAGTAGCGTCAATTATCGCGATGAAGCAGAACGCTCTCAGGCGATACGCGGTGTGGCGACGAGACGCAGTGCTCGTTCCCTCTCAGGGAACAAGGGTTATATACATAACCCGAGACGTTCCCTATATCGAGGGAACTTCGCACTGCGTCGAAACGACGAATTGGGGAACGAGTACCCACTATGCCACACCAAGGGTACGCCTGCCCTAATGTGAAGCTGGAACCTAGGCACAATTAGGACTGGAGCACCCTGGCGCCGGGAGTCGCAGGGAGGTGAAGACTGTAAAATCGAATAAAAGTATGTTGAGTGGCCCAACCGGCCGCCTCACAGATATCCTGCATTGGAACGCCCGAAAGAAGAGCCACCGAGGAGCCCATGCCCCTGGTGGAATGTGCCCTTACGGCTATAGGTGAAGGCAGACCGCGCACCTGATATGCCGAGGCAATCGCCTGCACTATCCAGTTACTTATAGTGGGAGTAGCTGCAGGCAAACCCTTCTTAGGCGGACCAAAACATACTAAAAGTTGTTCAGATTTCCTCCACTGTGCTGACCTCTCAATATATATTCTAAGAGCCCTGACGGGGCACAATAGAAAAAGTCTCCCTTCTTCCGCCGTCACATGAGGCGGAGGATGGAAAGCCTGTAGAACTAAAGATCTGACCACACTAGAAGGCACCTTAGGCACATAGCCCGGTCTAGGGTGCAGGATAGCTTTTACTCCCCCGGGGGCAAACTCCAGGCAAGTCGGCGTAATAGCCAAGGCCTGAAGATCCCCCACTCTCCTCAGAGATGTAATAGCCAAAAGGAAAGCTACCTTAAGGGTCAGAAACTTAGGTTCAACTGTTTCGAGTGGCTCAAAGGGAGCCTCAGCCAGTCCTTCGAGAACCACCGCCAGATCCCAGGAAGGAACCCTGGTCCTGACTACAGGCCTCATCCTCCTAGCCCCGCGGAGGAATCGTACAACCAATTGGTGCCTACCCAACTGCCCATCACCCAGAGGAGTGTGGAAAGCCCCAATGGCAGCCACGTACACCTTGAGTGTAGACGGGGTAAGCCCTGCAGAGAAACGATCTTGGAGGAACTCCAGCACTGAAGCCACCGGGCAGTTAACTGGATCCACCTCACGTTCTCTACACCAAGTGACGAAGACATTCCACTTGAGGCTGTACAATCTCCTAGTTGATGGAGCCCTAGAGCTGAGTAAGGTCTCTATAACGTCTGCTGGTAGTCCCGCCTCCTGGTACCTGGCCCCCTCAGGGGCCAGACCCACAGGCTCCATATTTCTGGCCGGGGGTGAAATATTGTGCCCCCCGCCTGTGACAGAAGGTCCCTCCTCAGAGGGACCTGCCACGGGTGACCCACCAGCAGAGCTATGATGTCTGAGAACCATACTCGAGTCGGCCAACGAGGAGCCACCAAAAGAAGACTGACTCCCTGCTGCCGAACTCTCTCCAGGACCCCGGGGAGCAGAGCGATAGGGGGAAATGCATACAGACGCAGCCTCGGCCACGTCTGTACCATGGCGTCCAGCCCCAATGGGGCTGGATGAGTGAGGGAGAACCACAGCGGACAGTGGGACGTCTCTCGAGACGCGAAGAGATCCACTTCCACTGGGCCGAACCTTTCGCATATCTGCTCCACCACCTCTGGGTGGAGCCGCCACTCCCCGGGCCTCAGCCCCTGCCTCGACAGTATGTCTGCCCCCTGATTTTGTATCCCTGGGATGTACATAGCCCTGAGTGATAACAATTTCTCCTGTGACCAGAGGAGGATGAGATGCGCCAGTCTGCACAGAGGGCGCGACCTCAACCCCCCCTGGCGGTTCAAATACGCCACGACTGCCATATTGTCTGAGCGGACCAGAACGTGGTGTCCGCGGAGATCCGGGAAAAAACTCCTCAGAGCTTTGTAGACCGCCATCATCTCCAGACAGTTTATGTGCCAGGAGGAATGACGGTCCTCCCATGGACCTCTCGCAAAGCGGCCTTCCATGACCGTGCCCCAACCAGTGAGGGATGCATCTGTTGAAACGGTCTTCCGGCAACACGATGCTCCCAGCACTGGTCCCTGGGACAGAAACCAGACTTTCTTCCATATGACTAGAGCCTGAAGGCATTTGCGCGTAACTCTGATCATACGAAAAGGGTTCCCCCTGGGGGAGAACCCCCTGGTCTTTAGCCACCACTGTAAAGCCCTCATGTGTAACAGGCCGAAGGGAATCACATTGGATGCTGCCGCTAGGTACCCTAATACTCTTTGAAAGTGCTTTACAGTGATATTCTGGCCTAGCTTTATTTTTGAGACTATCGCTAGAGTGGTCTCGATTCGTGCGGGAGATAGATGTGCCCGCATCGAAACCGAGTCCCATATTACCCCCAGAAAACTCGTTTTCTGGGCCGGCTGTAACACACTCTTCTTCGAATTGAGTCTCAACCCCAAGCACTGGATGTGTGACAGAACTACATCTCGATGTTGAACTGCCATCTCGTACGACTGCACCAGGATTAGCCAGTCGTCGATATAATTCAGCACACGGATGCCCTGCAGTCTCAATGGAGCCAGAGCTGCATCCATGCACTTCGTGAACGTGCGAGGGGAAAGAGCTAGACCGAACGGAAGTACACGATATTGGTATGCTTCGCCCCCAAAAGCGAACCTCAGAAACTTCCTGTGGCATGGAAGGATGGATATATGGAAATAGGGGTCTTTTAAATCTATCGTGACGAACCAGTCCTTGGGCTGGATCTGACTCACGATGGCAGATATAGTCAACATTTTGAACCTGAATCTCCTCAGAGACCGGTTCAGATACCTCAGATCTAAAATCGGCTGTAGCCCTCCATCCTTTTTTGAAACTATAAAGTACCGGCTGTAGAACCCGGCATCCCTCTCCGACATCGGAACCTTTTCTATGGCTCCTCTCGCCAGCAAGGATTTTACTTCTAGTTCCATTACCCGAACCCGCTGTGGCACCACTGCAGTCCATGTCACCCCATTGAATTTTGGAGGGGGGTGATCGAACTGCAGTCTGTACCCTGTCTCTACAGTACGCAGGACCCATTTTGATATATTCGGAAGGCATTTCCATGCGCCGAGATAATCTACTAAGGGAATCAGCCTCTCGAGGCTGACCTCGGGTGTTATTTGAATCTCGTCCCCAGCCCCCTGAAGCGGAGCCCCGGCAGGGAACAGCTGGAGTCGATATTCGGTGTGTGGGGACAAGCGCTGTTCCGTCGCAGGTCTTTTTTGAGGCGACTGGGACAGCACCTGTCCCAGGGAAAACGATGTGGCCCGAAGCGTCAGTGACGGCGGGATTACCACATCATTTTCCCCCGAGCGCCGCGCGGAGAACAACCTCGGTTGCATCCGCGCGGGGGGGACCGCTCTTAAAGGTCCAGCCGATGCTAGGACCTTTTTGCAGCAGCCTTCTTAGCCAGAATGACGTTCCTCAGATCGCCCTTCGGCCTCGAAGGCTGCTGCTGCTGTTGTTGAGAGCGCCGCCTTTGTTGCCAAGCTCCCGGAGGAGGGGCTCGAAAAGCGACGCTCTCCTTCTGCACCTGCCTGTGCGAGGAGCTAGTGGACGGCTGAGGCTGCCCGCTTTGGGCAGCCTTCCCCTTAGAGCGACGAGGGAGAAACTGCCGAAAAGCTGCCGACTGTTTTTTCGCCTCCTGAAATCTGTCGACGACATTATTAACGGCGTCGCCGAACAGACCAGAAGGCGAAATCGGGGCATCAAGGAGAAAGGTTTTATCCCTCTCCTTCATCACCGATAAATTCAACCATAAGTGTCTCTCCACAGTCACCATAGATGCCATGGAGCGGCCGATGGCACGGGCCGTCTCCTTGGTGATGCGGAGAGACAGGTCAGCAGCTTTACGGAGCTCTAAAATGTCTTCAGGGGAGGGACCCTCTCCCTCATCTAGCTCTTTGAGGAGGTCGGCCTGGTATGCCTGCAAAATAGATAGTGTATGCAGGGAACTACCAGCCCGCCCAGCCGCCATATATGCCCTGCCCACCAATGCAGATGTATCACGGCATGGCTTGGTGGGCAGTGCCGGGGCTTTAAGGGACGATGCCGATTCGGGCGAAAGATAGCTCGCGAGAGTATCTTCCACCCGCGGCATCGTCCCATAACCAGCCTCGCGCGCCCCCAGTACGTTAGAATAATCCAGTACGGGGGGGTTGGAAACACGCGCTGAATAAGGCTTATTCCAGGACCTGCTCAACTCGTTGTGCAGGTCCGGGAAAAATGGTAAGCCCCGGCGAGGTGTTGGAGCCCGGCGAGAGAGAAAGCGGTCATCCAGCCTGCTGGGTGGCTGGATCTCCTGCCTCTCTTGTGGCCATTCAATATTTAATGTGGCCACAGCATGGGTCAACACCTCCACTAACTCCTCATTGACGGGTGGATGAAGTGGCGACAATATATCTTCATCCCCCGCCTCGGTGTCGAACTCATCTGGCTCCTCAGAACCAGAGAGCACGAGCATCGGACCGCCCACCCCGGGGGAAGAAGCCGCAGCGCGGGCTTCCACATGGGGAGGACGGTCATCTGATGATTGAGAAAGTGCCTCGGCAGTCTCAATCTCCGCTGACAAATCCAGTTGTGAACCCCATGATCTGAGACGCCGAGCCGCCTCAGCGATTGCGGGTCCCGAACCACGGGGTTCACCGCCGTCATTAAAAACGGCCAGCCGCGAGCGAAGCACCTTCAGTGTGAGCTTCTCACAATGCTCACAAGCGGCTCCCTCGAGAGCCGCTGTGGCATGCTGCACACCCAAACATAGAACACAAAGCGAGTGTGTGTCCGTGCCTGACATAAATCGAGGACACGGAGGCACACACCGCCTGAACTCAGTGCTCTTAGTCGCCATTTGTACTCTATATATATTTATTTTACTTTACTAGAAAGACGTACAACAGTAAATAGACAGGACAATATACACAGAGCGTTACTGCTGAAGAGCGATAACTGACGCTACTATGCGCCGGACATCCCTTTATAGCTTCCGGTGATGCCGTCACATCTACGTGATGACGTTGCACCAATCAGGATTGGACAGGTTTCATTCATACTTCAGATGCGGTTATGCTTAGGGAGCATCCCAATTCGTCGTTTCGACGCAGTGCGAAGTTCCCTCGATATAGGGAACTGTCATGAATACACTTTAAAGTGTCATAAAATAACACTGAATGATTTAAATAACACTTTAAGAGTTAGGGAGCAACACATGTTTAGTAGGGCTGGGATAAACAATTATTTTTTAAACGATTAATCTAGCGATTATTTTTTCGATGCATCGATTAATCTAGCGATTATTTTTTCCTGTCCGATTCGGTTACGATTCGATTCGATTATCGATTATCTCCCCATGAATTGCTTAATAGCAATTTATACATGTTGATTTAATTATCTGAATGAAAAAGACGAATTCCTTAACATTGCAATATATGTTTATTGCTCTTAAAATTCCAAAGTAAGACTATACAAGAGCAATGCATTCAATAAAACCTTGAAAACAAAGTACACACACACTCACACACACACACACACACAAATAAATAAGTATAAACCAACAACAAAGAAACACAATATACGATTTTTCTATGTATGCAACTCAGCCTACAGGCTATGCCCATCGATTAAATATCAACAAGTTGGTTAATCAAATCCGGGGACACATTGCAAGCGTGAGTGTCTCGGCTGCGTGGCGTGTCCGTTTTTGTTTCGGTTCCCATGTTAACAGGTTGGAATTTGCACACTGCCTGTGACGCGCGGAAAACGCATGCATGCTAGAAATAGAAGAGCGCCTATTTTTCCCGCATGTTGGAAGCGAGCTCCAGGCAAAATAGAATAGGAAAAGATGTTTATATGCCATTTTGACACGAATACATATTATTAAATGACATTTTCATGTTTGAAAGTCTGTAGGTTTACATAAATGCAGATATAGGCCTAATTGTAATAATAAAAAACGACATTTATCGATTTTGAAATATTGCAACTGTCAATACAGAATGAAATATTCTGTAGCCTATTTTGCCGTCAATACCATATATGTGGCTACTGCAGACATTGTCTGGGCTGTATCAGTAGGCTATTTATGTTTAACATTAGGAATAGGGCTTCCCTCCGCATCAATAGCAGCAGCAGCGCCGCGTCAGAAACGCTTCTAGTGTCCAAAGGCAGAGAAAACGCCACACAGCCGCCCCGTGGCTGACCCGCAACAGAAACGGCACGCGCATCCGCGGCATGACAGTGAAAAAAGTTACATGTAGAGTGCATTACGGGCGCCAATATTCCGTTTAAAACCGGAATAGTCCTGGGATGAAACTGCTCACTTAGAGGATGGATACCCTCGGTCACATCAGCGCGATTAGACAGTGAACATTTTAAATTTTAAACAGCTTATTATGTAGGTAACGTAGCCAATGTGTCCGATGCTTTCACTTGATGCTAAAGTTTGTTTTTGTGATTAAAATACATAAAATATTACCAACACATCTGTCTTCCTGTGTGCAGAAATTTGTTTATGTAGCCGTGACAACAAAACGCGTGCACGCACGGAGCAAGCTCTTTTAACACAGTCGCGCATGCCTGTGTTAAGAGCGCTAGTTGCTCCGTGCATGCGGCGCACCAACCCCATAGACTGTGGCCAACCTGCAAGCCTTGCACTTCTGAAAGTCTGAGGAGCCACTCGTGTTGCTACCATAGATATACATAATAAATAATATAGTTAATTACATAATATACTTTATTATGTATATCTATGGTTGCTACTACTCTCCGGCGCCGCCATCTTTATTTTGAGTCTGACGAATCGACGCGCATATTTTGCGTCGACGTATTTTTTGCGTTTGTTACCCGCATCAGGCCTGGAAAGCCTGAATGGGTAAGTTAAATGAGTCACTGTAGAAAAATAAGAGAAACGCTGTGAGACAGTAGTACTGGCTGCAAGCTCTGGCAAAGTTTTATTAACTCTCTTTTGTTTTCTTCTTAGTTTTCAATGTATTAACAGCATTAACTTTACAGAACAACAATTACTGTTTTCTCTGTGACACAACACATTCCAATAATGCGAATTGCATTTCAATAAATGACTTTTTTCAGAAATTATTTTTGTCTGCAGTTCTGTAACACATTAGAATCAAACAATGCATTCACCTGCTAACATTTTTCACATTTTCACATCATCATAAATATTAATTACATTTGCAGAAATTAATCTAGATTTGGCTTCACAAACCACGTTTTACATGCAAGTCGCCATGTTGGATGTCATGTTGCTCTAATTCACGCATACCCACGCTGCCATTGTGGCTCAAGATAACTTCAGAAACAAATGTACATTTAACTCACATAAACTTTCTAATCCAATTACCATCCACATATAAAGCACTTTAGAAACATTTATCAACTCTTTTCACATGAGTATTTTCTCTCAATTCACTGCAACGTCACATATTTGTCACTCGTGTATAATCTGATATATGACTCATTACTACTGAATGCGTTCTAATAAAACGAACCGTCTTTCTCAGCAACTCATCAAAAATAACAGTGTTTAACATCAGTTTCAACCAGTTTTACATTGTTTTTGCTCACCTGTAGAAAAATAAGAGAAACGCTGTGAGACAGTAGTACTGGCTGCAAGCTCTGGCAAAGTTTTATTAACTCTGACGCACCCGGTGCAATACCTTAATTCAACAGCGTTAAACGCCCTCTACAGGAGACAATAATAACAGCAACATTTTCTTTACCATAAAAAGAAGGTAACAATGAATTTAACCATCAATAAATTAATGCTCATATATTTTTGAACCATACCAAATTTTAAGGGGGGGGGGGTCCTTTTTCTCTCTCCTTTGCTTTAACATACATGCATATATCTTTCAACCTACTACATGTTGTCCCAGCCCTAATGTTTAGTGTAAAAAATACTCTTAATGGTGTTATGAAACAACACTCTAGGTGTTAAATTTTTAACAGTATTATGGAGTTAAAATATTAACACTATCCAAAGTGTTATTTTAACTCTAAACTGGTGAGAATTATATAAACCCTGGAAAAGTGTTAAATTTAACACTATGGAAGTTGAAATAACACTGACATTTTTGCTGTGAAGCACACAGTAAACACCAGTTTGTTGCTGGAGTGACATGCACGTTCCTCATGCCTGCACAGTGATTGAGTCGCTGTGCCGCTGCTCACCGCTCATGGCCAAACATTCACTGCTAAAATGCGCGACGAAGAGGATCCGAAGAGGGGGGAACAAAAGGTTTCATAACAGAAATCATCTTTTTTTGGGACAATTTCGTCTACATAAAGGGGGATGTTGAACAAAAAGAGGTACTTTGCATGGAGTGTCTTGTGGCCACAAAACAAGAAAACACCACCAATTTGTCTGATCACTTAAAACGGCACCACAAAGATCTTTACGACAAATACAAAGCAGGGCTCGACAATAACGCTTGTCCGGGAGAGGTGGGTGTTTTGAAGGGACAAGTGAAAGAGAATTTAGCTTGACTTAAGGACAAGAGCCGGATTAAAACAAAAAATAACTAGCGAATCACCAAAATGCAAGAATGATCGTGCATTAATTTAGTGTAAGTGGCGATCAGTGTTGCCACAGTGACTTTGAAAAAGTAATCTGATTACTGATTACTCCTTTAACAAGTAACTTAGTTACTTTACAGATTACTTGATTTTAAAAGTAACTAAGTTAGATTACAAGTTACTTTATTAGTTACATTCAGCAGTTGCCACCTCAACATAGAAATGACAACCGTTTTTGGCAACACACTTTATTGGAAGTGCATTTTTAACAGCTACGTCAACAATGTATCCTGACTAAAGCCCTGCATTTATTCCTGAGCCTGACGGCCCCGACTTTTTTACGCCCCTTTTTTTAGGCTTCTCCATCGTTTTATATTTATTTTAATAATTAAAAGGAACAATGAGATGGGCTGTGCTGTTGGAAACAACATGAGACCATGATAGCTTACGCCACTGTCTCGCGCAGGGTCCGTTTCTTCAGTGCAGCTGCTAGAGTTATGGCCTTTTTACAACTGGTTCATTCATTCATTTTCTCTGACCAGGTCTATCTGATTGCGAAATGACCAGGAGTAGGCCTAAATGCCTTCCGAGAGTCTTTCGAGACGTATTTAATTCCGATCACTCAAACAAACCAATTCAGAAGGTGCATGAAAGCATTTCAGACGAAACCGGACAAATGTAAATGTATCTGGTTGTTTAAACCACAAGTGTAAATTTTAGTCCTGGCAAATAATTAAAAAATAAATGTGTGAGAGCGTGTTATGTTGTAGTCAGATAGATATGATGGTGCTACTGCAACATCGCTGCAAATGAGTAAAGCAAGCCAACGCATATGGCCGTAAATGAAACTTTAAAATAAGTCACACAAAACACAATCATCTTCAATATAAATTAATGAGACTAATGATCTTACCACCAGTGCTTCGTCACTCTCTCTCTCTCTCTCTCTCTCTCTCTCTCTCTCTCTCTCTCTCTCTCTCTCTCTCTCTCTCTCTCTCTCTCTCTCTCTCTCTCATATTGCGATCTTTGAATTTGAAATGAGCTGTTGAATAAAATGCTGGAATCTTTTGCTTTGATGTGAACTCCG
Source organism: Pseudorasbora parva (assembly GCF_024679245.1). NCBI lineage: Eukaryota > Metazoa > Chordata > Actinopteri > Cypriniformes > Gobionidae > Pseudorasbora > Pseudorasbora parva. The sequence continues at coordinate 67,299,473 of NC_090172.1, read as the reverse complement.
TTAAATGAGCATAGGCTATACCGCGGGAATTGAAGATCGGATTTATATTAATTTAGCTGAAGTCTAAGGTAGGCTATAAAACAACCTGCATGTTCTTTTTTAGATTGTGTAGCCCGTTTCGGGTTTTTTGAGCGCCGTTGCGAGCAGAAGGCTAATCTATCAGCCTGCCTCAGCTCGTCAGAAATGCCTTAGTGGTGGTATAATAACTAGCCTACTTTGTTTTTAATGTCAAAGTAGTTATATTTCGTTTAGTTTCTTTATTAAGTTCATTTAGAAAAATGTTTAGAGCAATTTTTTGTTTGTTAAATTAAAGTTTTAATTTTTTTATGTGACGACCCAGTGAGTAAACCGCATGTTTAATAGCCTAGTCTCTCAAACCAACTCTTGAATTGTCTTGCCTATATAAACTTTATTTTAACAAGCAAAAAATTGCTCTAAACGAAATATAACTACTTTGACATTAAAAACAAAACTGAACTATTTTAATGGCTGCAACAATGTAAAAAAATAAAATACATAAATAAATAAAAAAACACGGGCTCCAGCCGGACTCGGGCTGAGAATTTTGATAAGCTGTCGGTTTTTACAAAGGAAAATGACTAAAATAGTAACTCACAGTGACTTGGATAAGTAACTTTAATCTGATTACTGGTTTGGAAATAGTAACGCGTTAGATTACTCCTTACTGGAAAAAAGTAGTCATTTAGTAGTCGATTGTGGATAATATATAATGAACTGACGATAATAAGGGTCGCGCTGTTGACGCACATGCAGCCTTTGAGGAGAAATTACAACACTTGAGTGTTTTCCTGAATACCATCACGACTGTGATGCTGATTTCATATGACAGCTCCATAAACAACTAATTAACATTCACTTAGTCACTTACATTTTAGATGCAATATTTAGTGTTTTTGTTCTATTTCAGCAGGGAAAATCGTTTACAGCAGACCCGTAACACGTCTCACTCATAGCAACAAGCGTGAACGATTCAGTGTTTGAATGAATCGTTTGAATGAACGACTCAGTGACTCACTCATTATGACGGTCACCTGCTGCCACCTACTGGAGGTTTAGTTTCATGTTTACACATACTTTCCAACATTTATTTTTGTCACTTGTAATGAAGCTTGCTTATTAGTGAAATTATTAATATCACGGAACGGTAATTATTGACTTTAGCCTGGATTGATGGCTCTCAATATCACAATATATATATCGTTGGGGAAAAAAATATCGCAATGTAATTTTTTTCCAATATCCTGCAGACCTAGTTTGCATGCTTTTATTAATTAGATTTTACAGTCTAGTGATAGCAAGCTACGTTTGAAAGCATGAGATCTCTACAGATGTCTGCAGAGACGAGACGAGAGACGGCGTTACACTACCTCATGTCTCAAAGCACATTACATTACAGTAATAATCAGGGTTGGGCAAGTTACTTCCAAACTGAACTTCAGAGCATTTTACATCCAGAAGAAGCCGATATGATGTAGAATAATAACTGTGTGCTATCCAGGCTAACAATATAGCAGATAATTGAGAAAGTGAAGGATCAAGACAATGAAAGAAAGGATGACAGACAGAATCTAAGTCTGTTATAAGTATGGTAGAGGTAAAGTGATGATCTGACTATATCTGGGAATAGTTTGGGTCTGTTCATATTAGACACAACAGAACTTTATAAACTCTAATGCCATGACAAGATGCACATTTGTTCTTTTCTTATTGTTGTCATTATTTTATTCTCTTTGAATTCAAGAGGTTCACAATATAAAACTGTCACGCACAAAGTGTGGATGATGAACATAGCTTATGCTTTCTCTGGAAGTCTAAAGTTTAAGTGGAGGACAGCGCTCAGCCTCAGTCATTTTAGTCCAAAGAAATGAACACGGCCACAAGTCTTCTGACTTCTGGAGGGTCAAGTGGCATGATGGCAGAGCGAGAGAAATTTAGTTTCTGCTGCTTTGGCTTATCACTCTCATCTTTTTCTCTCCCTCGTGTTTTTTTCTTGTTGTTTGGCGGGCAATAATAGAAAAAATCAGCTGCATAATTTGGTTTTTAATTTGGTTGGTCTTAATAAAAATAATGAACAAACTGACTCATGAATCTGTTTCTGTTCTTAAAGTGAGCACAGGACTCGTCTTAGTCGATCAGGGGAAGGAGTGGAGAGACGCTCAGAGTCACTGCAGACAGAATCACATTGATCTGGTCAGTGTGAGGAACCAGAATGAGAGTCAACAGATTCAGAAGTTCATCACTGATCGTAACTTATCTGGATCAAGTGTCTGGATCGGTCTGTTCAGAGACTCATGGCAGTGGTCAGATCAGAGTGACTCCTCATTCAGATACTGGCATTCTAATCAACCTAATAATGGTGGAGGTGTTGAAAACTGTGCTGTGATTAGACCGAATCCTCAGGGACAATGGCATGACTACTCTTGCACCATCCCATATCCTTTTGTGTGTCATGAAGGTGAGCAGATCCTCTCAAACACACACAATCCATCCATCACCTCCAGATATCTTAAAGTTCACGCTACATGTCTGACATGACAGATTCCTCCACAGTGTGTGTTCTGCGTGTGGTTTTTGATCAGTCTCTCTCTAGTTTTTGCTTGTGGTTTGTTCTGTGTCCAGATAAACTGATTCTGATCAAAGAGAACCGGACGTGGTCTGAAGCTCTGAGATACTGCAGAGAGAATCATGTGGATCTGGTCTCGGTTCATTCAGACGAGATACAGCGTCGTGTGATGAATGTGGTTAAAGCGGCGTCTACTGATGCGGTGTGGTTGGGTTTACGTCACTCCTGCACTGTGGGACTCTGGTTCTGGGTGAGCGGAGAGACTCTGTGCTATCAGAACTGGGAGAAAGATGATTCACATCAATGTGAGTCTGGAGTGAGATCTGGAGCAGTTCAGTCTGGAGGACATCAGCGCTGGATCAGCCTTCCTGAGACCAACACACTCTACTTCATCTGCACAAATGAGTGAAAGATATGTTTGTGTTCTTTCATGACTGGCGTATCTTTTTTTAACTGGAAAACACTTTGGTAACACTTTACAATACGGGTTCACTAATATACATTAATTCATGTTTAACTAATGCACAGATAATCATGAGTTAATGTATTACTAATGATGAACTAACACATTCATTAATGATTACTGCATCAGACACTAATGAAGATTATACATCATTAATAGATTAAGAAATCATTAAATTGTTATTAGTTAAATGTGTCGTAATGTATTAATTCCTTAATAACATATTATATTAACTAATAATGTAAATGAATGTGTTAATTACCACAACGGGTCAAAGCCATGCATTTCAGCTTCAGTCGTCTGCTTTAATTAATCATTATGTGGCATTCCGACGGGAGGGGTTACAGATTTATTTCAGCGACTACGCCACCCTGGAAATTCGCCAGGGACAATACCAAGTAAATTCTCTTTGGTTAAGACACCACAGGTTCGTTATCTATATGGGTGAAGAGACGCAGGTCGCATGTATGAAAAATTACTACTTTATTGTATCAATATTGAATAAAAGACAACTTCAGAGCAGGAGTCGCAAATCTGCATTCGACACATACACACACACACAATACAAATAATACAAAATGACCAGAAGCGGAGGTATCTGGAGGGTTGGGCCCACTGTCCAATTTAGAACGTTCCCGTGATACAATACACGCCCATACCACACGTGAAGATTGGATACAAGAAAACACACAGCACTAAGTGTGAACACCACACTATGGCAGTAGGACGTCACCCTCCAGAAACTCTCAGCTCCTGTAACAAAACAAAAACACAAAGAAAGAATCTGAACAGACACCAAAAATAACAACACAAAATGAAACATTAACAATTGAAAATATCCCTAAATTACTTTAAAGACAAATTCACACTTAACATTCACTCGGACTTCTGGCAGTCCAGTTACAATGTCAGAGTGAGGTGACATGCGTTGACTGAATGCACACAGTACTGATACCACTAGAATCAAACAGATGGCAGTCGGCGGAGACAGAACGGCCAGCAAGACCGCTCAGACCTCAAAGGCGATAATCTCAGAAACAGTTACTATTAAGAAGATAAAACTGAACAGCACAGAAATGAAACTGTGGTAACAGCAGACATTCAGGAAAACCGAGTGGCAATAAAACAGTCGGACTTGTAATAGCAACAAAACAGCAGCGCGAGCTCAAACGCGTTTCACGCAGGAGATCGTCACCCCAGCATCATCTATGCCGAGCGTCCGTGAAGGAACGGATTCTCCTGCTAAAACAACAATTGGTTAGCTCACTAAATTGAAACGTTAGTCAAAAAGGTTTAACCATACATACCGAGTGATTGTCACGGAAATGCATAGCTGTACAATTACTCACAGCACGAATCACCGCGGCTCATGTTTACATTAAAACCACTGGAATTGAATGAACGAAAGTTACCACAAACAACATATTAACATGGACAAACAATAGCATTTAGCTTACCTGCACATAACAAAAGCCTGCACGCACACGTCACCACAGGGCTGCAGACCAAACATTCCCTCATTGAATGGTGGCACGCCCTCGCCCTGGGGGCGGAGCTTTAAATGACGCACCCTCAGGTAGGACCCAGGGTTTTAAATAGACAGGTCTCAAATGCTGATAGGCCATCACTAAATACAGGGGAGGGAACTTACTCACCCTGCTACAATTAGCTGATGATTTATAAAGGTATCATTATGTTCTGACTTTACTTGTTGGGGCACATGACTATTAACTAATTGATTAAGTAATATGTAATTATGGTTATGGGTTTTGAATTAATTCTGAATTAGTTAAAGTGTTACCAAAACTTTTTTGTACAGTTTTTATCAGATAATCTGCTTGTATCTTTTAAAATAAATTAATTTCTGAAATGTAAGAGTATAAAATACTAATGTGCACTATATATGTTTTAAAGACTGCATGATATCAAGTGAGTTTTCATCTGTGGCTTTTAGAAACATTTACAGTTAAAACACAGTCATTATCACAGGGAGAGTCTGGCTGCATTGTTCCCTTTTACTCATTCTGCTAGAAGGTAATGCCAAAAAAACTAAAACAAACTGTTCTCTCTTTTATAATCTCCAACAAAAAAGTCCCAATAATGAAAGTCCATGAATAGGCTCAAAGTGTGTACCAATAAAACAGCTCAAAAGTCTAACACACCATGACTGATGTGAAGATTGATTTTCAGAGATCATTTTTGGACCGATGCTCTGGGGACCGATGCTCTTCGTACGTCGCTAACTCAGTTAGCTGGATTTGATTGTTGACGATGATCTCGGATTGTTTGGTTCTTCGACGCTCATCCTGGACTTGCTTTCATAGCAACAGGTCCGTTAGCTTAAACCTGCTCGAGAGCTTATTTCATATAAACAGGATTAGATCGCATGATCATTTTAAATAATACTAAATATAAAAGTTTATTTGAAAATAATATCTTAATGTTGTGTAAAATTGGTGTATAATACTATAGACACAGTCACTTGGTTGAGAGATTTATTTGTGAATTGTGATGGAATAATTACTTTATAGATGTATTGGAGGTTTACTCACATTGTGCAGTTAATGTTGTTATTTTGTGTTTTTTTTTATTGCCAGAAAAAAAACATGTAAAATACAGCAAAGAAAATATATTAATACACATATACAACAAAATAAAATACAAATAAATAAAAAAGAACAATGAAACAAAAAAATGCCAGAGTACAAACCTTGGTAGATTAATAATAATAAAAAAAAAGTTCTTTTTTTTTTTTTCAAATAAAGTCTTTCTTGCTTTTTTATTTACAATATTCTTTAAACTGGTGCAATAGTCTTTAATCTCCTGAAGAAAATGAATAAAATGTGGCTTGGATCCTGACCATTTCTTCTTGTGTATATGAAATGTTCCCAAAATAATAAAAAGTTGTAAACTAAATGTGAAAATATTATCTCGTTCATTGGAATAATGTATATCAAAATTATCTAATTTAAATATAACATTTGTTTTTCTCCTAATTACATTTTCAATGTCCACCCAAAAAGATCTTTCTAATAAAACCGGGGCGGCAGTGGCTCAGTGGTTCATGTAGGTTGTCTACAAACCAGAAGGTTGGTGGTTCGATCCCCGGTTCCACCTGACCAAGTGTCGAAGTGTCCATGAGCAAGACACCTAACCCCAGCTGCTCCCGACGAGCTGGATGGCGCCTTACATGGCTGACATCGCCGTCGGTGTATGAATGGGTGAATGTGAGGCAAAAATGTAAAGCGCTTTGGATAAAAGCGCTATATAAATGCAGTCCAGTCCAAAACCTCTCTAATAGTTTTTATCTGGATATATACCATGTAACATTTTAAATGTAACTTATTTTACTTTATTATTTAAGCAGTATGCTTCACAAACACACCAAGCTTTATTCCAGTTTATATTCCTAAATACACCGTTCCACAATAAACTTTATGAGTAGCTGTTTCAGCTGTTATCAGGGGCGGAGCCAGACGATGTAAACATTCGGGGCTTAGCCCAAACCTAGGGGGGTCCGGGGGTATACTCCCCCGGGGAGATTTTTTTCCATTTACATCAGCTAAATGCACTATTTTTCAGGCTGTTTGAGATAATAGAATGCCTAAAAATCTATATACTATCTGGGAAAATAAGTTACTCAGTAAAAAAAAAATTCACCCAGTAGAGCCTACAACCTGTTTGGTATTTAACTGTTCTCCGGCTGTAGTGAATCCAAAACACCAAACATGTTAAGGATGACTCATTTTAACCCCTGGCAAATAAAAAAGGCAACCATTATCTGACTATTTTTAAGTTAGCCTGCATAGGTGAAATTGGAATTTGGTGTAAACATCATTATTAATCTTTAGAGTTCAGTTTGGTTTACTTTGTGCTTAGCTGACAGATTTGCTAAATCAGAATCCATGACCAATCAGATGTTGTTTTCAGCTGCAAACTTTCGCGGTTGGTTAGCTCTACAAAGGAAATGCCCATATTTGGATTAGACAGCGCTGTGTGTGAGAGCTTTATAATTATACCAGGCATGACATGTTTCTGTGAATGGAGACGGCACGGGAGCTCGCGTTGGAGTAACTTTGGATGATTTCAGGTAGAAATCTAAAGGCGCACGGTGACTTAAATGTGTAATGTTGCCTTTTTTTTATTGTGACATGAAAGCTTACATGTTAAGGGAGTAAACTGGCCCAAAATCTCAAAATTGACTTTGTTTTCACCTGTCGTGTCTCGCCTTAATAAGTAAAACCTAACGTTAATCTTCAACGTAACTCTAGCTATAGCCAGCAGTACAGTCATTTAACTCAAGTGTTACAACAGCGGATTCACAAACCTGTAACACTTTCGTCTGACGCAGAATCTCTCTCTGGCCGGTGAGGTTTAGTGTTCCTTTAAAAAAAATGTGTAGTGTCCATGTTAACTATAGTTAACTACGACGCCGGTGAAATACAAAAGCCCGCCAATCCCTGATGACAACGACGAAGAAGAAGATGTATATTCTTCTTCGTTAGTTTTTATTGGCAGTTGGCATTGACAAACAAGCTGAGTGATGTGCAACAGTCTATGTGTGCGACGCATTGCCGACCGCCACACACACGGTAAAGGAGCTTTTGTTTCATTTTTTGCCGCTCCAGTCTGAAAGACTGAGAGGAAAAGAAACAAAATGAATTTTTTTTTTTTTTTTTTAACTAAAAGATTCGGGGCTTTTGACAAAACATTCGGGGCTTAAGCCCCATTAGCCACCCCCCCCGCTCCGCCCCTGGCTGTTATAATATCTCTAATATGTTTATTAGTGTGTTTCAGAATGTCAGTGTCTCCTGAAACACACTGTGTTGAACATTTACTGCTTCAGAAGAATCACTTCACACACTCTTACAAACTGTATAACTTGTTGAGGTGTGGCACCAGTACAACATCATACTCTTTTGGTGTAACTGGAAACCCAAATTTATCCAAAAATTCACTAAAAGATAATAAAATACAGTTTGAATGTAAAAGTTGTGTAACTAACACAATGTTGTTTTCATACCAATTATTATAGAAGAGAGATCTATTTTTATATTGAATGCATCTATTATTCCAAATGTGCAGTTAATCTCCGTCGTGCATTAATGTGAGTGATGACGGATATTATGGGATGGCTGATGCAGCGCAAGAGATGCAGATCATTGATCTTGACTGTTAAGAAACTATTAATACTGTCACATAACAAATCTGCTTCAAATTGAATTAAAAATGACATTACAACATAAAAATAATTTTTTAGCGCTTTTTATCCGTGTTTGTAGTTCTAATCGAATCCCCGTACACCTCGCAATAGGTTGTTGGCAATATCAGCCGTTAGAGTGCCCATCGATCCACACTTCAAATTCGGACCGGAAATAGTAAACCATCCAGGAATCTTTGGAATACTCTTTTCAACATACTACGATTTGGGACATACTAATTCTATTTTCGAATACTATTTAGGATGGATAGTATGTGAATTGGGACGCAGGGACACACACACATCCCCCTTCAAAATGGCCGCCCTTCTCTTCTTATGGACTGGCCCTTCATAATAAAAGTCCTTCGAAACCAACAAATGTCCTCCTAATTCCCCCTCAAACTAAATCATACATGCACACATGTGGATAAAAAAAAAAACATTTAGGAATGGCACATATACAGTCATTGACTGATTTTCTTGTTAAACTCTTTCTCTTTAGTGAGCGTCCTGCAGGCTTTACTGTGGCAGTGTCTCAGTACATTCAGTCAACAGATCCTGGTTCAAGGATGAGGTTTAAAGCATGGCTTCAATGGATATTTAAGAGAAAATCAAAGCACAAGCCACGGCTGCGTTTCTCAAAAGCATTGTGAGTAGGGGTGTAACGATTTGTTTGATATCACGATTTGAGGTTGTCGATACGATTTAAGGACAATATTGGTTCATTTAGAACGATATGATCCGAAACGATTCAGTGACTTGAAATCGATTCAGTAACTTTTTTTAGCCAACAATTTAAATCAGTGTGACTGTTTTATTTCAGTCGAATTGAATCGTTGTTAAAACGAATAGTTACACCCCTAATTGTGAGCTAAGATGATGTCGGTGGCAATGGTCTACAATGCTTTTGGAAACGCAGCCGTTGATTTCATGGGATCTTGGAATTCTGGTGGTGTGGCTTCTTTCTTCTCATTGCTGTGTTTGAACTCGTCATATCTTTACAAATGACATGTTTAGAGAATGATTGTGAGCATCTATATGTGTCTCAATGAAATGTTTTTTTGTTTTTTGAAGTTAAACTTATAAAGTGTCTTGCAGCCTGTAACTCAAAGGAGGGCAACACCAGCTCTAATAAACATATTTACCAAAAGCATTCTTGTGTTGTGATGTTTATAAAACACAAATATATATTCAGTTTTAATAACAGAAACATTATTTCAACTTTAATCTTTTTTTCTACACAGTAAAGTTTTTGATGTTAAATGAACAGAAAAATGAGTAATAAGTCCATCTGTTGGGACACACAGATCACTATACAAACCTCAACAATAGTAACAATCAAAAAATATTCAAATAGAAAAGAATTCAGCTGCATAATTTATTTGTGTCCCAATGCATGCTGGGAGCCGTGAATGAGTTTTGTGTGCTGGTATCAGGCATGTCTGTTGAGTTTCATATTCTGAGTCTAAACGTCAGTGTAGATAATAACTTAATGATCACAATATGGTTTCATAATTATCTTTAAATATCTGACTGTCACTACAGTGCTGATGTTCCTCTAGTATCACATGGGGAAAACACACTTCTGATGCTTTATGAAGAACTCAACGTTAAAGCAGCAACAAATTCACACTTACATATGATTAAATATGATATGTTGAGTAAAAGTTACGCCTATTTGCCAGTTAGGAGTGAGGAGATGGGGTGGTGGAGGGATGCTGGAAAACTGCCATGGAGCAGAGGTAAGGGTAACGCTTTAGATAACGGCCCAGAAAGTACTGCATTATTAAAGTGAATTTACAGCAGATCTTCCGGTAATTATAGTGTAAATATAAAGTAAGTACTTGTAGGTATAAAAGAACAATATGGATGTAATGAAGTTTGTGGATGGAATAAAGGAGACGGGAACCGGCGAACGTTCAACAAACTTTTATTCAAAATAAATAAACAAAACGAAAGTAAAACCGCGGGCAGCCCCTCACGGATGACTGCCCGCAAACACATAAACAAAACATAACATAAATCCAGGCCTGGTCCTCTCTCTTCTTCCGCTGCCTTCGTTCCTCCTTTTATGCTCCAGTCACTTGGCCGCGAGACGAGACCGGTGTGTCACGCAGCTGGTACTCATTACCACTCGTCACCAGCCGCTCTCGCGGTCCCTCGCCCCGCTGGTTGCCACACCACAATGGAATATTTGGGGAATTTTTATATATGATTGATTAATTAATCTGTGTAGTTACAGGGTGAGTATGAATGTGCGGGCTGTAAATTAAAGTGGCTCTTGTTCTCCTCTTGTTGCACACACACACCTTCTGTTTAAACCATTTTCTGCCTTTCCCTGATACAGTTCACAGAAATGTAGATGACGTTGAAATCTTGTTTGTTATTTCAAACAGAAACAACGTTTTTTTTCTTACTCCATTGGCAGATAATTTTAATTTTAAAAGCAAAAACTCACTTCATTTAGATTTCCCCCCAGAAAACAAAAAAAAATGTTGATGCATCCTGATTGAAGAATTTTTTGATATTTGGTCTGGAAACAAGACAAACATTTTTTAGACCTGATGTTAATGAGTAAAATCACTGAAGTAAAGAAACATTTGAAGTCACCATTATGGGGATCAGTGTTTCCTGTAGTTGGGCTCTTTTGGCTTTATGTTTGTTTTTTCATTAACTTTTAACGGTGTGTTCAGAAAACATACAATTATGGTAGAGAAAATTGAGACAGAATAACCTCAGATAATGTTGCCTGTAATTATTGGAGACATCATTGTAAAGCGGTCATAGATCAGATGTTTTTGTCATTAACATTTCAATATCATGCCACTGATTATGTGTTACTGAACATCCAGCACTGTCGTGACAATCAGATATGCTGAAGAATATTGAAAACATGTGAGCAGGAAGTTATTAACTATAGTGTTTTCTAGACACTCGCAGACGTCAACAATCGGCATATGAATCTCAGTAAGTGACATGCTTCATGCTGCAGTGCATGCTGGATACCAGCTAACAAAACTCATCTGTGACTCAGACACTGGACAAACTCTCCCAAACTCAAAACTAGACCATAAACAAACAAAATACAATATTTGTAAAATATTCTTAGAACATAACATTATTATCTGGGGCTTTTTTATTCTAAGACTCTTCAGACTTACTACAAATAAACTAAATGTAAAAATAAGTCTCCAGAAGATATTGTCCTAAAAACATCTAATCAGAAACATATCAATATTAAAATGTATTTTATCTGTATTTTTTTTACATAAATACAAACAATATGAAAGGTCAGCTTACAATTTTTTTTTATTCAGACATCTGATAATTGTTTTATGTTTAGCTTTTTCCCCATTTCAGTATGTCAGATTAATATCTACACTGTAAAAAAAAGTCAGTAAAATAGGGGCACAATGTACTGTATAAATATGAAGGGATTTTCCGGATTGGTTTTTTACAGGTGTTTTACCTGTATTTTGAATTGCAATAGTTTGTGTTTTAAGGGTTAATGAAAATTTCCGTAAAACTACTGGATAATGTACTGGCAGAAAATTCCCAGTATATTTTCCGTTTTTATTTTTTACAGTGTACAGATTCATACACAGGCGTCAAGAATCCATTTCCTACATTGAGGTTATAGATGTGGATAAATACAGAGGAAGTAAAATCTATAAAGTTTGTTTTTTAGATAAACCAATGATGTGATGAAGAATGAAGCACGAGAGCAGATATAATAATCATGTTTAAAGATGCAGACAGAAACACACAACCTCTAAAAAGTTAATTCTTCAAACACAGTTAGACTTTACAATATTAATATTATCCACAAACACCACACACTGACATAAAAAGCAGAGAGTCATACTGTCCAACTAAAGCAAACACTGATCACCATAAAGGTGACCGAGCATTTTCAATAAAACGTCAACTGCTAAACCTCTGGTAATTCTCAATAAGAGCTTCTGTAGACGCCTGACAGAAATAAAGTCTGGTTTGTAATAAGAGAGATTTAATGTGTTTTCAGTTGAGTTCATCTGAAGCTGTGGCTGAAGTCAGGTGTAGTTGAGAGTCCAAACATGAATCATCTCATTGTAACATTGATTAAATGCTATTACCGTTGATTTCTTAGTGAAATTTCAACATTTGTTCAACATTATTTGTGGGTGCAAATGTAATGTTGATTCAGTTTGGTTAACGTTAACGCATTAACATTGATTTAGCATTGGTTCAGTGGTTTCTTGCTATCTGTGTAAGAGCAGCATAACATGACTCATGAAAGCAGCATAACATGACTCATGATAATGATAATAATCATCACTTCATGATCATGTTTTACTCCATGATGAATATGGGAGTATTTGAGTTTTTGAATGTGTCTCTTCCTCATAAATGGACCAAACTCTATATTTCGTTCTTCTTGTCTTTGGTGGTGGTTTTAGTCTTATTAATGGTTTATACCCAGTCAGCACATCCATTCTCTGTCCTTCAGATTCTGCTTGTTATCACTTAATTATCTCATTAACTCCAACACTGATTCGGTGTTATATTTAACACCTGTAGTGTGCACACTGAGCAGTGTTCATCTCATCTGGGCTGACCCATGTGGAGCCTACATCAAAACTGAGGACAAATCTGGCTTTGACCCTGCTATGAGAAGAATTAAAGGATTAGTTCAGTTTCCTGATGATTTACTCACCCTCATCTCATCCAAGATGTTCATGTTTTTCTGTCTTTAGTCAAAAAGAAATTAAGTTATTTTGAGGAAAATGGACTTTGATTGAAACCAACGGTTGAAGGTCCAAATCAGTGCAGTTTCAAAGGAAGGGCTTCAGAGGCTCTGCACAATCCCAGATGAGGAATATGGTCTTATCTAGACAAACCATCAGCCATTTTTAAGAAAAAATAAACATTTATAGACTTTTAAATTGCTCATCTTGCGCTGCTCTGCAGAGCACCAAGGATTGCATTATCGTGTCGGAAAGGTCATGCTAGACACGGGCAAAAAAACTCCATCTCCAACTTCAAAACTGTCCATCATCTGTGTTTTACCTTTTTTTTTTTTTCTAACGGACATTTGTATTAATCTTCGCACATGCCCTTTGTAATCACAGGGCGGTTCTTCCGCCTACATCTAGTGTGCTATCAGAACTGGACGAATGAGATCTGGAGCAGTTCAGTCTGGAGGAGATTAGCTCTGGATCAGCCGTCCTGAGACTCACAAACTCAACGTCATCTGCAGAAATTATAGAGAGTGAAGGACACATGAATGCTTGTGTGTCCACTTCCATTAACTTCCTAATTCAAGGGCAATTTCCAAGGTTAAATACACATTTAAAGGGGTACTTCAGTGCTGGGAAGATGAATCTGTATTTAAACTGGGTCATTAATGTAGTAGAAATGTGAAATTATTTTTGAATTTGGTGCCTTCTAGGCTGAGAAAAGACTCATGGGGATGAAAGACAACAATTCCCAGAATGCATTGCTTCGCTGCCCTATGAAGCCACTCCCAAAGCCACGGCTACTGGATCACTTTCCCACCGCATTCATTTTCATAAAGTCAGTTCAGTTAGAGAACAGACACTACAATTACTGGACGTGTGCGTTAAATATGTGAGTGAGCCGTTTAACGAGTGTCAGGAGTCAGATAATTTGAATATACTCCAGGGTTTCTACTGATACAAAGCCATATGCTAATCGCTGAAGTAACCCTTTAAGTTTTAGCACAGATGTTATATCAATATTTATTGAGCGGTCAAGTGTTTAAATGATGTTTTTGAGGTGGGTCTGTATTTCTACAGGTGGATGAATCCGTCTGATTCCTGAAGGTGGCGTTTGGTCAACAAGTGTTGCTGTTGTTAAAGGGGCGGTGAAACACTCAGTTTCAGTCAATCTCATGTCAATCTTGAGTACCTATAGAGTAGTATTGCATCCTTCATATCTCTGAAAAGTCTTTAGTTTTATTATATTTATAAAAGAAATATAGGCTGTACCGAGTCTTTCCGGAAAAAACAGAGCGGCTGGAGGCTTATCGTGGGACCGGTGACGTCCTCAAGCGCGGAGAAGAAAACGTTACTCTAATAAACCATGGCTATCAATCAGATTCAACTCATACAGATATGATCCAGAATCAGATCCGGAGGCTGAAATAAACTGAACAGGAGAAACAGCAGCAGCAGGACGTCCGTCTCTGTGGTATGGACTGTATTTAGTGGCCTGTCAACATTTGTGTGTGTTTACTCGCAGTTCATGAGGACATGATTCGGTTTATGGACTATTGTATGCGACTAAACCTTAACAGTAGCAAGCAAAACGGTTTTGCACGTCAGAGTCAGACTAGTGTAACGTTATACATCGAACAACAATGGAGTAACGTTAGTGCATTTGAATGACGAAGCGCGCTTTGTGAGAACGCTAGGTTTATGTTTGGGTGGTTTTACAATAATCAAACTGACACCTATAGTGGTCAGCTAAACTAATGTATTTAAACACACACCATAGATCGCATGCTCCATTGATAAATTAACTAACGTTATACACGATCGTGTCGTTTACTGATGTTTACTCATGCGACGATAGCCAACAACAGACATTTGAAGCAGTTTTACTCACCGGCTGCTTCCAAAGCAGGACCGAACCTTTATCGCTGGGACCGCTCCGTCAAAAACACACTTCTTTGGTAACTGTTGATTTCCTGAAGTCCTGACAGCAGTGACCGTGGAGATCCACTTTTGCGACACAACTGAAGCGTGATGTTGTGATACTTCCCGTCATTTCTGTATTCAAATCGGTTCAAATGCAGCGCCAGTGTTGGGGAAGCTACTCTGAAACTGTAGCTTTACATGCTACAAGCTACTTGTAAGTTAAAGTTGGGTACTTTTTTTTTTTTACATTGACAAATAAATTTGAATAGTTAATGAATAATGTTATACTATTTGGGGGTTCAAGCAACTTAATGCAATGTAATTGATTTCAAAGAGTATAGTGTGACTTCAGGTTGATTGGGACACTTTTTGCCCAGTCATTTCAAAGGCAAAAACTGTCAGAATCATTTGAATAATTGATATAATAAACACAATAATCTAATATAGCCTATATCTCAAACTGACTGTCAAAGTGTAACATGGCTAAAATTTTTACATCAGTGCAAGAATAAAATCTATGCAACTTAAATGAAATATTCAGGAGTCAGGATTAGGTTTACCGCCATCAAACAAACCGAATGTGGGACGATTACTAAGTTTGTGTGGGTTTTTTCTTACGTCTCAATCTAACATGTCTTTATTTTACATGTGTTTTAAATTCAACTTCACTGAGCCCAAAGGCAGCAGGCATCATGAAGATAAACTATTTTAGAAAGAGTTCTGACCAAGTCCAACTAAAACCCAACAAAAGAAATAATGAACAAATAAAATATAAATCAATGTGAAATTAGTTAATTGACAGTCTTATATATTCATTTATATTATATATTAAAAATATAACCAATTTACCGAATTATCCAGTAGTTTTCTGAACAGATGCATTTATTAATATGATAATTAAAAACTAACAGGCTGATGGAAATGTGGGGCATTTTCTCAATATGAGACGTGAGGGACAACCCAGCCAACATGTCCATGTGAGCCCCACTTGGGTTTTAGCTGGGCTACATGGGCGTCATCTGGGCATTGGCTCAGAGTGGGCAGTTTGATGGGCTGAATGTGGGCCCCATCTTGGATAAAGTTGTGGAGTTAGGTTGCTCATTATTGTTTATTTGAGGGTTTTATTGTTTGCAGTTAGTTTTGTTTTTGTACAATTATTGGTAACAGCCTAGCTCTAACAACTGATTACATTTATTACATTTGAAGTATTTCATATAAATATGAACAGAACCGATATGAGTATCATGAGCAGATCGCATGAATGGTGCAGGCTAGGGTTGCCACCTTCAATACAGAAAAATAAGGGACGCCTGCTGCAGCGGTGGCCACACCCCTCGGGGCCACGATGACCACAGTCCCGATGGTGTGCCAGTGCAGTGGTCGTATATCATAACTTAAAACCTGTTTTCATAATTTCTATATATATTAAGATTGATACCATTGGACATTATAATAGGATATCTGCTATTGAAATCAGTGTGAACAGATGCACTCAGTCTCTCACCGTCACAACTTAAGTTGCCATATTTAGTCTATTGTTAATTCTCTAGTATTGGATGATGCAATTATTTAAATTTGTTTATTTTATTCCTAAAAGGTCCTATTTTAATTAAATATGTATTATATATATATATATATATATATATATATATATATATATATATATATATATATATATATATATATATATATATATATATATTTCTTATCTCTTATTAAAGTAATGCTTGTGTCTCCTGCCTCCGCCATCGTTTCAAATGGATTCTGCCCATATAGAAAAGAACCGGCGAGGCGAAGTCCCCTCCTCTTCTGACTCTGATTGACCGTGATTCACGGCCCGTGAACCTGAAACAACCCAATCTAACAAACCAACGACGGCAGCGACCCAACTAGGGGCAGAATAGGACGTGTCTTCACACAATGCGGGTGGACCTATGTAAAATACGGGACAAATCGCGTCCCGTATTGCTTTGATACGGGACGCGCCATTTTTCCTGAAAATACGGGATGATTCTAGGTGCAAACGCTTTGCTTGCATATTTATTTACATTTTGAATGGTTTCGTTTAAAAGTGGACATTTCAAGCTTTCTATAGCCTACACATGATCTATCTCATGTCTGTGAGGCAAGTAGCCTGCTGAGATTTGGTTTATTTACAATTTTTAATTTACAATGTAGCTTTTGGTCGCGCTACTCCGCTACTTGCTGTATAATGTAGTTAGCTACTGGAAAAGCTACACTGTTTTAAAAGTAACTGAGCTACTGACACGCTACTGAAAAATGTAGTTAAGCTAGTAGCGTCGCTACTTGTAGCTCGCTACTGCCCAACACTGTGCAGCGCTGCCTTCCGGAATGCTATGCGGAGGCACTGAAGTCGCTTGATGTCACCTATAGGAATAAAGTGGAGTGCGGTGCGTCAGAAGTGTTACTCAGGGGGCTGGATCTGCAGCTCTGCGAGTGTTTACGGCCGTGCATTTCCTCTCTCGCTCTAGTCACGCGCGCGCACCCTACCGGGAGAAGAGCCCGTACGGCCCATACAAGGACCTTCCGATCTATTAACGTCAAGCCGACCCATACTCGAAAAAAACTCTCCGAAACTTGTGAGAAACCGAAAGGAGTATTTTTAACACAGAAATACTGCATCAAACGTCCACCTTAACTTTTGAAACTTTGTCTATGTTTAGGATGGGAATCCAAGTCTTTAAAGGTGGAAAAAGCTCAGTATGCATGAAACAGCATTTCACCCCCCCTTTAAAGCATATTTTGCTTTGGCAAAGTCTATCAACTTGTACTTTGTGTATTACTGCAGAATTATAAGGCCGGAGACACACTGCAAGCGTGGCGTTTCTGTTGCGTGTCAGCCGTGGGGCGGCTGCCTGGCGTTTTCTCTGCCTTTGCACACAAGAAGCGTTTCTGACGCGGCGCTGCTGCTGGTACTGATGTACAGGAAAGCCCTATACTTCATGTTAAAAATAAATATATTGCCTATTGATACAGCAAAGACAGCGTTGGCAGTAGCCTATTGACCATACATATATGGTATTGACGGCAAAATAGGCTACACAATATTTCGTTCTGTATTGACAGGTTTAATATTTCAAAATCGATAATTATGTTGTTTTTTATTATTACAATTAGGCCTATATCTGCATTTATGTTAACCTACAGACTTTCAAACATGAAAATGTCATTTATTAATATGTATTCGTGTCAAAATGACATTCATGTCTTTTCCTATGCTATTTTGCCTAGAAACGCTTCCAACACGCTTGCGTGTCGCATGAAAAATAGGCGTCTCTTCTATTTGAAGCATGCACACGGTTTCCGCGCGGCTCGGACCGTATTTCCGTATGCAAGCTCTAACCGGTTAACATGGGAGCCGAAATAAAAATGGACACGCCACGCAGCCGAGACGCTCACGACAGGCTTGCAGTGTGTCCCCGGCCTAAGACATTCATCTGTCAATTCAATTTTGTGAAGGGGCAGAAATGTAGTGATTCTGGTCAGTAATGTGTGAAGCTGGTGATGCTGTTTGTGGAGTTATTTAATCCTCCTCTGATGAGATCTTCAGAGATATAAAGCCTATGTTCTGCATAAAGTCTATATTTAGTAAAGAGAGATTTACTGATACTGACACAGGCGCCAAGAATGCAAATGAGAGGAGAAGCTGCTCCTACATTGAGGAAAGAAATGCTGACAAATAAACAAAAACAGAGGAAGTAAAATGTAAATGTTGTTGTTTTAAAATACACAAATGATGTGATGTGCAGGAAGGAAAGCAGACATGATCATCACACAGTAAAATCCCCAGTGTTAACTGAACAGTGTTCATATGTGTCCACTCTACAGGCTGTTAAAGTAACACTGACGCAGTGTTAAAGTTAATGAGATGATTAAGAGTTTAATTAAGTGATGACTGAGCCCTGTCTCCTGAAGACCTCCTCTATCTCCTCGGTCTAATGTTGATGGAGAGGCTGTTCTCCAGACACCCGTGTGTGTGAGTGTGTGTATCTCTCTATAGGCCGTCTGTCAGTGATCAGGCCTACCACAGTTGTGTCATGAGCGAATCTGATGACATTAGAGGTGTACGTTTATAAGGAGTGTAGGAGAGGACTCAGAAGAGACATCGCTGCTTATTCTGACCTCCTGACATCTGGCAGGATGTTCATGATCCAGCTGCACAAAGATCTGTTCAGACCCAGAGCACTAAGTTTCATATCAAGCTTTAATGGCGCTATGATATTGAACTGTAGATCACAAACAGCTTTACCTGCTCTTTTCATCCGGGTGGGAGAGAGAGAGAGTGAAGGCAGTTTCATCATCATGAATTATTGTCCCGGGAAGCGAACTATAATGGGTGAAGTGGGACAGCTCAGAGCAAATGTAGATCAACCCTCACAGAACTTGCTGATGATGGGTGTCAGATCAACAGCTGATACTGCTTGCTTTGGTACTTGCGTGATCGTGGGTAATTTAAAGTATGATGAAGCCACGGACAGAAAGAGGGAGAAGTTGAAAATGTCTGTTCAAACACCCGTGCTCTGAGTATGTGGGCCGGGATGCCGTCTAGACACACAGCCTTACCCTTCAGACCGTCTGGGTGATATCCTCTACAGAGACGAAGAATGTTTGAATACTTTTGGTAATATATTGTATATTAGGCTACTGTCACTTTAAGACGGAATGGAACAAATTTTGTCAAAGACCAACCACTGAATAGCCAAATCCGGCGGCCTATACGGGAACGGTGTGCTATATCTCTTCTAAGGGATCGGGGGTGAAGTGTCCGCCTCAGGAGTGTAAACGTAGCCCAAAAGTGTCATTGACGTAACACGGACAAAACTTTGACCCCTCGTAGCTCCGAGCGAGGATCTCGTAGACACACATGAATTACACGAAATTTGAAGAGGCTGATGGGATCTCTCAGAACATACATCTCAATGGGGTGTAAGTTGATAGCAACTGCCTAGCAACCACCCAGAACACCATAGCAATTGCCTAGCAACCACCCAGAATACCCTAGCAACCACCTAGCAACGCATTAGCAACCACCTAGCAACCCAAATCCACGGTGGATATTGTCACATCTGAATGTCGTAGAGAAATGGGGGTTGGTTTATATCATTCATACTGGCAAGGAGCTTTTGGCATATCTTTATGGGATGCTACCAAGCCACTCCATAGCAACCAAACAGAGTACCCTAACAACCGTTTAACAAGACCTATATCTCTGCATTAGTACATCATAGAGAAATGGGGGTTGGTATATATCATTCATACTGGCAAGGAGCTTTTGGGGTATCATTATGGGATGCTGCCGAGCCACTCCATAGCAACCAAACAGAGTACCCTAGCAACCATTTAGATCTCTGCATTGGAAAATCATAGAGACATGGGGTTGGTTTATATAATTCGTACTGGCAAGGAGCTTTTGGGGTATCATTATGGGATGCTGCCACTCCATAGCAACCACCCAGAATACCCTAGCAACCACATAGCAACGCCATAGCAAACACCCAGAACACCATTGCAACTGCCTAGCAACCACCCAGAACACCCTAGCAATCACCCAGAATACCCAAGCAACCGCCTAGCAACCACCTGGAACACCCTAGCAACCGCCTAGCAACCACCCAGAATACCTTAGCAACCACCTAGCAACCACCTAGGAACCACCCAGAATACCTGATCCTAGCCTAGCAACAACCCAGAATACCCTAGCAACCGCCTAGAAACACCTTAGCAACCATATAGGACACCCTAGCAACAAACCAGAATACCTTAGCAACCGCCTCAGCACACCTTAGCAACAGGGCCCTGAGTTTTGCCACAGCAAGCACCACTAACAATTTCTTTTCACAACAAGAGTGAACGGATCTAATATACTGATACACATCTGACTTTCTCCCAGCGTTCACATAACGGACATAACCGACTGTGTGTTTGTGAACGCTCAGCAATATGTTTTTACACACTTGTGTGTGTGTACTTTAACATTCAAACGCCACGACACACAAGTTCGTTTTTACATCTTAATGCACTTCTACAGTATCAGGCACAGCTGTAAACTAAACTAATTTACTTTAGACCAATGATAAGACAGAAAGGTAAATGCATCGAGTCAGATCGAGTATAAACCGTTCTTTTGAACTCATACACACTTGTTTTCAGTGTAATGTTTTAAACTCCCAGCCAATCACAATCTGGTATTGAGACAGAAGAAATAAAACTGTTTTTTTCTGAAACAGAAGCAGAAGGTTATAATATTTCATTTGACTCATGAGAGTCCAATAGCCTTTGGATGTAACACGAGTTGTACAGGCCAGGAAATGGATGGACTGTCACAGACGTCAGTATGCAAATAAGGAGAACGAGGTGGACAACTACACAAATCTAGAGGAAGTAAAATATGACACGGGGCTTTCTAGAGAAATAACCAAATGATGTGATGCGCTGAATGAGGGATGAGAGCAGATATAATAATCACGTAGTTTAAAGCTGCAGACAGAAACATCAGACTCAGGACAGAAACACACAACCTCTAAAGTAAGAACAACTCACATGATCATTCTTCACACACAATTAGACTCTGAGATGATCATATTGTCTGAATGATTGTGAATTGAGTTATATGTATCTGCTTATGATCATGTTTTACTCTAAGATGAATATGAGATTTTTCAATGTGTTTCTTCCTCAGAAATGGAGCAAACTCTATATTTGGTTCTTCTTCTCATTGGTGAGTGTGTCTGTAGTTTTATTTCTGGTTTATAGTTTCATCAGGTTTGACCCTGTTATGAAAAGCATTAAATCAAACCCTCTCTTTCACAGCTCTCTGCTCCGTATCTGAATGTGTTCAGCGTCAGTATCACTTTATAAACGAGAGGAAGAACTGGACTGAAGCTCAGAGATACTGCAGAGAGAAATACACAGATCTGGCCACCGCTGACAACATGAACGACATGATCGACCTGAACAAGAGTGTGACTGATGGAGGTGTTCAGGATGTCTGGATTGGGCTGCAGAGGACGAGTGTTAATAAATGGCAGTGGTCTTCAGGTGATCCTGAGCTCTATCTGAACTGGGGATCCGGACAACCTAATGACAGAGATTGTGGATATATGTCAAATGGAGTGTTTTATAATAGTCCCTGTAGTGCTCTTCTTCCATTCATCTGCAACAACAGTGAGTAAAACTATTTAAAATTACCATTTATAGATTCAACATTTACCAGATACAACCACTCCAGAATGTTTTTAACTAACATTTTATTATTCATTTATAAATTAAAGGCTAGGTAGGCACTTTTGGAGAGGTCATACTATAAAATCTAACAGCTGATCCAACAACACTGTGAATTATACCAACTAAGCATCTGTCAGCACAACATACTATTCCTATTTCACTTGACCTGTTTTTTTGCATTAGATTTATTGTAGTGATATCAAGCTGCGTTTGAAAGCATGAGATCTCCACAGATAGCTCTCCAAAGCCACGTCTACTTCAAAACACATGAACACACAGCAGCGTCTGCAGAGACGAGACGAGAGACGGCGTTACACTACCTCATGTCTCAAAGCACATTACATTACAGTAATAATCAGGGTTGGGCAAGTTACTTCCAAACTGAACTTCAGAGCATTTTACATCCAGAAGAAGTCGACATGATGTAGAATAATGACTGTGGGCTATCCAGGCTAACAATATAGCAGATAATTGAGAAAGTGAAGGCTCAAGACAATGAAAGAAAGGATGACAGACAGAATCTAAGTCTGTTATAAGTATGGTAGAGGTAAAGTGATGATCTGGCTATATCTGGGAATAGTTTGGGTCTGTTCATATTAGACACAACAGAACTGAATAAACTCTAATGCCATGACAAGACACACATTTGTTCTTTTCTTATTGTTGTCATTATTTTATTCTCTTTGAATTCAAGAGGTTCACAAAGCAAAACTGTCACGCACAAAGTGTGGATGATGAACATAGCTTATGCTTTCTCTGGAAGTCTAAAGTTTAAGTGGACGACCAGCGCTCAGCCTCAGTCATTTTAGTCCATAGAAATGAACACGGCCACAAGTCTTCTGACTTCTGGAGGGTCAAGTGGCATGATGGCAGACCGAGAGAAATATAGTTTCTGCTGCTTTGGCTTATCACTCTCATCTTTTTCTCTCACTCGTGTTTTTTTTAACAGTTAAAGCTTAAAGCTTTAGTTTACCCAAAAATGAAATGTCTGTCATTAACTCCTCTCCCTAATGTCGCTCCACACCCGTAAGACCTCCGTTCATCTTCACACACAGTTTAAGATATTTTATATTTAGTCTGAGAGCGTATGCAAGTGTATGCACACTATACTGTCCATGTCCAGAAAGGGAATAAAAACATCATCACAGTAGTCCATATGAGACATCAGTGGGTTAATTAGAGTCTCTTGAAGCATCCAAAATACATTTGGGTCCAAAAATAACAAAAACTACGACTTTATTCAGCATTGGCTTCTCTTCCGGGTTTGTGTTCAATCCTCAAAAAAAAAGATTCAAACGGTTATGAATCAATCAATCAATACGCTGAATCATAACCATGCGAATCTTTGTTCAGCTGCATAATTTGGCCATGCTGCAATGCATGATGGGATGGTTGGTTTTAATTGGTGGCTCCCATCATGCACTGCAACATGAAGCTTTATGTTGTCATCATTGTTGAGGTTCATATGCTGATTGTGTGTGTGTGTGTGTGTGTGTGTGTGTGTGTGTGTGTGTGTGTGTGTGTGTGTGTGTGTGTGTGTGTGTGTGTGTGTGTGTGTGTGTGTGTGTGTGTGCGTGTGTGTGTGTGTGTGTGTGTGTGTGTAACAATAATGCTGGATGAGACCAGTGAAGCCGGCCATTACATGATTATAGTGTCAGCATAACATCTTCATTATTATTACCTAGATATCATCACTTCAGAAAAATCCTTTTCTTACTCAGTATTTTTGTCTTGTTTCTAGTCAAAAAATCTAAAAATTCTTAAAACAAAAAGTATTACTAGACAAGCAACAGTAATTGTCTTGTTTTGGGGAAAACTAACTCAAAATTAAGAGTTTTTTTCTCACCCCATTGGCAGATTATTTTGCTTATTTTAAGCAAAAACTCTCAATTTTAGTTATTTTTTCCCATAACAAGACAATAATTTGTACTTGCCTAGTAAAGGTTTCTTAATGTAAGTTTTTTTTAGAAATTTTGACTAGAAACAAGACAAAAATACTAAGTAAGAAAAGCATTTTTTGCAGGACAAATGTGCTTTATAAAGACAAAGTTACAGCAGCAAAAAAGGTCAATAATCACTTTATTATCTCATTAACTTCAAAAGTCTTTAAAGGAAATGTGTTTCTGATGCTCCACCGCTGCTCTTATTCACATCCAAACCATAAATCAGTGTAAGAATAATGAACAAACTGACTCATGAATCTGTTTCTGTTCTTAAAGTGAGCACAGGACTCGTCTTAGTCGATCAGATGAAGAACTGGAGAGACGCTCAGAGTTACTGCAGACAGAATCACATTGATCTGGTCAGTGTGAGGAACCAGAATGAGAGTCAACAGATTGAGAAGTTCATCACTGATCGTAACTTATCTGGATCACAGATCTGGATCGGTCTGTTCAGAGACTCATGGCAGTGGTCAGATCAGAGTAACTCCTCATTCAGATACTGGGCTCCTAATCAACCTGATAATAGTGGAAGTGTTGAAAACTGTGCAGTGATCATACCAAATCCTCAGGGACACTGGAATGATGTCTCTTGCAGCAACCAATATCCTTTTGTGTGTCATGAAGGTGAGCAGATCCTCTCAAACACACACAATCCATCCATCACCTCCAGATATCTTGAAGTTCACGCTACATGTCTGACATGACAGATTCCTCCACAGTGTGTGTTCTTCGTGTGGTTTTTAATTCGATCGGTGGGGAAGAAAAACAAAACAAAAGATAAATAAGCAAAACACAACCACATATAACTCCACAGAACAATATAAAACGATAAAAAGGTATTCAATACTGTAACTTCAGTTCATCCAATATGCATAAAATAGTTCACTTCGTGTGTGTAATGTAAAAATGTGCTGATTCCAATCCAGTTCAGAAAAAATGGGAAAGATGTAGAGAAATGATCGTAATCCAATCCAATTCTTTCAATTCAAATAAATAGAGGTGTAACGATTCGTTTTAACAACGATTCGATTCATATCATGATTTGAGGTTGTCGATACGATTCAAGGACAATATTGGTTCATTTAGAACGATATGATCCGAATCGATTCAGTAACAATGTAAATCAGTGTGACTGAAATAGATACGTGCAGGTGAGGTTTCCTAGATTCCTGTTGTCTCTTTTAAGGGAACCAGGTATCAATTATTTATGGATCTAAACAAACAAGTAAACAATTAATGGCAAATGTGTTCACATTTTATTTGAATAAAGTGCAACCAACAGTTTAGGTTGTATTAACAGGAAGTTAACCTTTTCTGCTCTCATTTTTAATAAAAGTACAGTAAGTGCAACCAACATACTACTACTGCTACTTCTGCTTGTTTTTCAAAAATAAATTATTAATATCAAAAATAAGGTGCAACTAACATCTCTTCAGGTTTAAATAACAGTAGGTTTACCTGCTACTTTTGCTGTTGTTTTTCAACATAAAAATAATACAAATATAATATTAATATCAAAAATAAAGTGCAGCCAACATCTCTTCAGGTTGAATGAGCAGAGGCTGAACCTGCTGCTACTGCAAACAGTGAGCGACTCCTTTAGAACATCTCCGTCTTTACTAAAGTGTTTCCACAAACTGGACCGCAATAGTGGCCGGATAGTTTCTCGCTCGTTCGCTTCTGCTCTGTCATCCGCTGTCATGACAAATCCTGTCTGTGCTGTGTTTTGTGTTCTTTACGCAGCTGCTGGCGCGTGCGGCTGACGTCACATACAGGCAGACTGAGTAACGTTTAAAGGGGGGGGTGAAACACTCTGACTGAAACTATCTCATGTCAATCTTGAGTACCTATAGAGTAGTATTGCATCCTTCATATCTCCAAAAAGTCTTTAGTTTTATTATATTTGTAAAAGAAATATGGGCTGTACAGAGTCTTTCCGGAAAAAAACGAGCGGCTGGAGGCGTATCGTGAGGGCTGAGCTAAAGAATGACGAGCGGTGACGTCCTCAAGCGTGGAGAAACCCATGGCTATCGATCTCAGCTAATAGATGATCCAGAATCAGATCCGGAGGCTGAAATAAATTGAACAGGAGAAACAGCAGCAGCAGGACGTCCGTCTCTGTGGTATGTACTGTATTTAGTGGCCTGTCAACATTTGTGTGTCTTTACTCTCAGTTTATGAGGACATGATTCGGTTTATGGACTATTGTATGCGACCAAACCTTAGTAGCAAGGAAAACGGTTTTGCACGTCAGACTAGTGTAACGTTATACAGAGAACAACAATGGAGTAACCGTTAGCGCATTTGAATGACGAAGCACGCGATCGTGTCGTTTACTGATCGTGTCGTTTACTCACGCGACGATAGCCGACAGCACAGACATTTGAAGCAGTTTTACTCACCGGCTGCTTCCAAAGCAGGACCGAACCTTTATCGCTGGGACGGCTCCATCAAAAACACACTTCTTGAAGTATGGAGATCCACTTTGCGATGCGACTGAAGCATTTCTGCGTTCAAACCGGTTCAAATGCGGCGCTGCCTTCCCGGAATGCTGTGCTGAAGCGTTGAAGTCGCCTTAATGTCAAAGTGGAGGAATGAAGTGGAGCGCGGCGCGGACTATAACGACAGAAGTGTTCACGGATGACTGGATCTGCACCTGAGCGAGTGTTTATGGGCGTGCATTTCCTCTCTCGCTCTAGTCACGCTCGCGCACACCCTACCGGGAGAAGAGCCCGTACGGCCCATACAAGGACCTTCCGCTCTTTTAACGTCAAGTAGACCCATACTCGAAAAAAACTCTCTGAAACTTGTGAGAAACCGGAAGGAGTATTTTTGACACAGAAATACTCCATCAAACGTCCAACATTAGTTTTTAAAACTTTGTCTATGTTTAGGATGGGAATCCAAGTCTTTAACAGTGGAAAAAGCTCAGTATGCAGGAAACAGCATTTCACCGCCCCTTTAATAATGATGACAACATAAAGCTTCATTACGCAGTGCATGATGTCAGATACAGGCAGACTGAGTAACGTTTAACGCCTTTATCATTAAAAGTGCTAAGAAAAAACATCCACATAAAGTCTGACATGCTTAAATCTAATGCGTTATTTCCTATTATCGATACAACCGATCGATTACCTTTTAAAACGATATTAGATCGATATATGTCGTCCGGAAGGCCACCTTGCTGAGCACAGAT
The DNA here is from genome assembly GCF_024679245.1 of Pseudorasbora parva. Classification (NCBI taxonomy): domain Eukaryota; kingdom Metazoa; phylum Chordata; class Actinopteri; order Cypriniformes; family Gobionidae; genus Pseudorasbora; species Pseudorasbora parva. The sequence continues at coordinate 67,272,198 of NC_090172.1, read as the reverse complement.
TGATGTAGTTGGATCATAGGAATAGAAATCGATACATCGATGTAGTAGATGAATCATTACACCCCTACAAATAAACCATTCACTCTGCTCTATCAGTGGCTTACCAGGCAACGCAGCGCTTTGGGTTTGGCTCGCCATCAAATCCTTGTTCAATGTCAAAGGCCGTTTCTCAATATGCGCACTTGTCTGTACTTGTGTTCTCATGGACTTGTGAAACGTCATCCGTCGCTGCCCAAGTACTGTTCCATTTCAAAGTTCACATCTAGCCAAGCAGGCTATGGTTAAAATCCCTGGATGTGTCCTTGATCCGCCCCTTTCATCGAGGGTACATCGTGAGGAGACATCCCAGAATGCATCTCGCACCGACCAGCAAAGCGTCAATAGCGGATGAGAAACCCCGCTTAATTTATAAATACTTCTGTTCATATGTCAAAAAAATGACATATGGCGAGAATATACTTGTTTAATGATTAAATATGTGGTTTATTTATAAAGAGAGACATATTTAACAATTTTATCTGACCTTTTGTGAGATCGATCCGCAGGTGCTCAGCGCTCGTTTAATCCGCCGAGAGCAGCCGTTTCTCGGCTAGACCTTCTGACGTCTGCCGCTGACTCTGGTGTGGTTAAACATCAGATATCAGAAACATGAGAAAAGAGGCAGGGTTGTGTTTTATATTTCGTTTTGTTATAAATATACATGCAGAATCAAGGTATGAGTTGTCTGAACCACATTTGTGTGGCTATAATATGTTTAAGATATTTATTTATTTTTATGGAGAAAAGATGCAGCGTTTTATGGGATATTTCGTTTTAATGTAGCCTAAATTATATAAAAAAAAATTTTTAACGTTTTATTGTAGCCTAAAATTATTACGTTCTTTTGTTTTTGTTTTTTTTTAAGAAAAAAAAAAGCAGCTCGTGTTTTATGACATATTTCGTTTTATTGTAGCCTAGAATATACTTTCTCAATACCAAGTATGCAAACTTCTGACTTCGTCGGTGTAATTCAGACTTGAGTTCGACTGGACGGCAGGACACAAGTCAAGACTGATCTGATAACAGAAGCGTTCTTCATAGTGTCACTGAAAGTGTAGGCCTATCCACAACTTTCCTGCAAGTCTTAGTGGGCGTCGCCATGACACTCAATACTTCCGGTTGACGGTATCTCAGTTCCGGTTTAGCACACATAACAGTTATGCTGCGTTCACACCAGACGCAAGTGATGCGAATAAATAGTGCTATTCGCGAGAAGTTGGACACGTAAACATTTTGAATCCATTCGCTTTATTCACTACACAACAGACGCGGATTTGCGTCATGGGAGGGGCTTCTGCCAGGCAGCGGCGGTCGTCAGAAGGACGAGCCGAGTTAAGGCTGCTCTCGTCGGGGTTAATGAGCGCTGAGCGCCGCGGTCTCACACCTCCGAAACCTTGCTTCCATAAACCATGCAACATAAACGGACCCGTTTGACATGTTACCTAGCACCCTACGCACTCCAGTCAATGCCCAACGAGCTTCAGATAAACTCAAGAATTATTTTAATATTTGTAATTGTTGAAATGTTGTTCATGTCAGAAGACTTTTTTTTAATCAACATGAAAATAGATGCATGAACTTCAATGTATTTAAGTGCATTGTAATAAAAATAAACATTTCATTGTGAAAATTTAATTATTGAGTTTATGAGGTTTGTTTATTGTTTTCAATAATTTACAGATTTAATGTGCAGCAAGACCGCTCTTACAGCCTAATGTTACTGTAACACTGATCCACTGGAGGCGAGGTTGATGAACCCAAGTGCAGCTTTATTTAAACACTTAACATAAATCCAAACATAACCATAAAACAAAGACTTGGCAAAAGAACATAAAACTTTACTTGACTTAACTTAGACTTAACTTAGACTTGACATAAACTTGACAAACTTGACTATACAAAACACTCACCAACAGTGCGTTACAACATCAACAATAACTGACAAAGACTATGGCAAACATGAGGGCTTAAATACACAAGGGCTAGTGACAAAACGAGGGACACCTGTGAACAATGATTAACCAATAAACTAATGGAAACAAGACACAGGAACACGAGGCAGGAACACATGAGGGCATGGAATCACATGACAATAGACCACATGACAAGACCAGGAAGTGCATGACAAAACATGACAGTAGCTGTGTTCCAAAGTGAAGTGCGCGCACTTCGAAGGCCACATTTGAAGTGCGATTACGTCATACCTGCACTACGAAGACTGGCCCAATGTGAAGGTTGCACCCTCTGAAGGCCGCATTTGAAGTGCGATTACGTCATACCTGCACTACGAAGACTGGCCCAATGTGAAGGTTGCACCCTCTGAAGGCCGCATTTGAAGTGCGATTACGTCACAGCGGCACTATGTAGGCTGTCCCAAAGTGAAAGCTGCACCTCTGAAGGCTACATTTGAAGTGCGATTACGTCACAGCGGCACTACGTAGGCTGTCCCAAAGGGAGAGCTGCACCTCTGAAGGCCGCATTTGAAGTGCGATTGCGTCACAGCGGTGCGACGAAGGCTGCCGCAATTCATGAGCGACTTCAAAATGCGCCCTTCGGTTCTCAGGCAAAGGAAGGGTACAGCAGATGGGACCTTCCCATAACTTCGCAGCCTTCCCTATCCCAGAATTCATAGCACACTGGTGACTACAGGATTTGACTGGTCCGCATTCCCGCGGCACTCGATCAGATTCCAGTTAAAGACGGTAGCGGTCGGTAACTCAAGTGTAGCCTGGGTACTATTGAACACAACAGCGCAAGCGCTAGGAGTAAATAAAACATTCAACAGTTCCCAGTTCCCTGCCCTGAGCAAGATGAACTTTAATTTCCCCAATTTTTAAATGCTATTTATTTCTCAACCACTATCTCAAGAAGAGGAATCAGTCCAATATCACCCTTTTCGCTGTTTCTTTTTTCCAATACACTTTCTTTAAATAGCCTTCAAAATATAATCTGCGCGGCGCTGTATTTTCGTCCTGCTCCCGCTATTCCGCACCGCACGATCCGCTCGCGCAAAATTCACTCCGTGCTCACCCACTATAAATTATTTTTATTCCCGACCCGACTGATCCAGCTAAATTTAGATTTTGTTTCCAGAATCTATCTTTTAAAATTTCCCTTACAGAAAGAGAGACACTGGATAGGAATTGTCCGTGCAATCATTTATTTTTCTTACAGCCTAGGCTAGCCTATGTCAACACCGTAACTAAAACAAATATCACAGAAAAATAGGCTAAATCAAATGTGACATCTGTCACTCAGAATTATAAGAAAAAATACAAACAAACGAAAACTGCTGACTTAGATGCTAAAATAAAGTTTTTTTTTATTATATGAATGAATGAATGTTCACTGACGACGGTCAACGAAACATCGATCCTCCAAAGGCTGAATGCCTGGCCGACACAGAACAATTTAAATGGCTAGCTTATTATTTTTTATGCAAGTTATTTGTAATTAAACGAACTGATGTCTATTCTTCATTTTCGTTAACTTCAAACGTAGGCTAAATTAAAGAGGTGTTTTTTCTATAGCCTAGCTATTGTTTATTTTTGTAATGCACGTTATAATTTGTAGCTACATTAAACGCATTTATATTTATACATATATTTTCTTGTCATGTAATTTAAAATGTGTAAATGAAAATAAATTGGTCTATTAGCCTACGTAGGCTTTTTACAATATAGCCTATTTATAGACCAATAAAATAACTTAAGTTTAACATTAGAAACAACAAATTTTTATTATCAGCCAAACCAGAAGAAAACACTTTTCATTGCGCTGAGCGGGAGAAGCTGGAGCTGGACCGGAATGGGGAATAATGCACAATAGAGACTCTGGTAAGGCCTGAGCGGGACATCATCTTCTGGGATGAGCAGGGCATATTTCCACTGTCCGCAGCTTTGCGGGGCCGAATCGGTCGACGGCTGCATGGCATGCCATAAAAAATGCATCTGAGATGATGAGTTGAATAAAAATAAGTAGGCCTACTTAAAAAAAAAACTTGGACGTATATAGGCTAAATTAAATATATTGTAACAGTTACATTTAACATAAGAAATAAACTGTTAACTAATGCTATTTGACAATATTTAACCGGCTACAGATTTACATGCTTATGGTCCAGCCCATCGTCGCAGGCTTTGAAGCATGTCAAAACCCAATAGAAAGCTCAAAAAAAGTATGTATATATATATATATATATATATATATATATATATATATATATATATATATATATATATATATATATATATATATATATATATATATATATAAAGTAGTATATGCTCCATTTCTCTTTTTAAAATCTCCTCACGAACGTCCGCTGTCAGTTGTCACAACCTGCTAGTCCATTAACGGCGCTTTGGTTCATTGTTGCCAAGTCTGGAATGGGGTTGCATTTAGGCTACTGTTGCTTTGGGGTGTTTGTAGCCTATAGTCCACAGGTTAAGTTGTCTTTACTAAAGCAATATGTCTACTGCCCGCGCCCCGCATTTTGGGATATTTCGGTCCATTCTGGCCGTGATTCCGATACTTTTGAATAACAATTGGAGGGGTTTTATTATTCAGACCTGGCAACCCGGTCCCTCGGTTCGCCCTTCGTGCCGCTTCGTGCACTTCGTGCACTTTGAAGGCGTGGCCTGGTCTGGCCTTCGAAGTGCATGGCCTTCGAAGTGCGCACCCTTCACTTTGAGACACAGCTAGTGAACATGAAACATGAACCTACACCCAAACACCTGTGACAGTTACTATCCAAATAGAGACCTGCACTCCCTCGGGATCCAGCACAACCGAGTGCGGCGCGGGATAATATTTGACGGGTCAATGCAGATGCGGGTGAACAAAATAAATAACTAGAAACAAATAAACCTTTATTTATAATAAAATAAAACCGATTGACAGGCGCATGGACGGAAGGTAACTCTCGCGTGGTTCATAGGGCGGCAGTGGCTCAGTGGTTCATGTAGGTTGTCTACAAACCAGAAGGTTGGTGGTTCAATCCCCGGTTCCACCTGACCAAGTGTTGAAGTGTCCATGAGCAAGACACCTAACCCCAGCTGCTCCCGACGAGCTGGATGAGCCTTACATGGCTGACATCACCGTCGGTGTATGAATGGGTGAATGTGAGGCAAAAATGTAAAGTGCTTTTGGATTTTATCATAGCTATCAAAATCCAGTGTTCGGCACTTTGCGGACGTGAGTTTTTGTTGTAGATGTCTGTCTTTAAAAAAAAAAAAAATATTGTGTACTGTGCTAATTAATTGAGATTTCTTACAGCTCTTACAGGTTTTTGGCCTTGTCTGTTCCGTTGCTTCTATTACTCTCCCCTTTTTTGTAAGTCGCTTTGGATAAAAGCGTCTGCTAAATGATTAAATGTAAATGTAAATGTAAATGGATAAAAGCGCTATATAAATGCAGTCCATAAATGCAGTCCATTCATAGGAACAGCCAAGCCTACACACAGTGGCAAAATGTCTACACCGCATAACTCCGGCGAACCGCTTAGTGCTACAGATATTAGTAAGTTCTTGTAAGATAGTCAGATCCATGCGACCATCAGGGACATCTGATCATTTTGGCTGAAGCGTTGTTGTAAAAGTCTATTCCTGAGTCCTGATAATACAGCGTTCAGCTGATAACAGTACAGACTAACGTGAACCGGAAGTTCATTGCCGGCTTGTTCTACGTTGCCATAGCGATCATGGGAAAGGTCAGAGTTCAGGAAAGTTGTGGATATGCTATATGTATATTTTAGGATACAATAAATATACGAAACAAAATAAGTGATATATTCATAACGAAATACATGATAAAACACCACTCTGCCTCTTTTCATTTTCATAAAAGAAAATTTGATATTATAGCCACACAAATGTAGTGCAGGCAATGCATTATCTTCACTGCATGTATCTAACAAATCGAAATATAAAAACCCTGCCTCTTTTCATTTACATTAAATAATAATAATAATAATAATAATAATATGTGGTTCAGACAAGTGTGCATATGATTTTCACTCTAATAAAATGAAATATGACATAAAACACAGCCCAGTCTCTTTTTGTTAAATGTCAGTTCATGTGTGATCAATGATATAAGAGTATAAATAAAAGTTATATGGTATAAGAAGCTATACAAGAAATAAAGCGAAGATCTAAACAAGACAAATTATATTTCATGTTTAACCACCAAAGACATCAGAGCCAGCGGCAGACTAGCCGAGAAAAGGCTGCTCTCGGCGGATTAACGAGCGCTGAGCACCCGCTGGACCGACTGGATCTCAACTCCAACAACGCCAGATCAAATTGCCAAATAGGCGCTCTCTTTATAAATAAACCACATATTTGAGCTTTAAACAACTGCATTCTTGCCTGAAAAAGTCTTAAAACTACATTTTGTGAACATTAACTGTAGTATTTTTAAATTGTGCGCGTTTTCTCGTCCGCTGTTGCGCTTGCTGGTCGGTGCGAGATGCATTCTGGGATACCGGTCTGTCTGAAGTCCACAAGTCTCCTCTCGAGGGGTAAATAAAATATCCTCGATAAAAGGGGAGGATCCAGGACACATCCGGGGATTATAACTGTACTTGGCTAGATGTGAACTTTGAATTGGATCAGGACTCGATCAGCGACTGATGACGATTCACGATAGAGATTAAAGGGGCGGTGAAATGCTGTTTCCTGCATACTGAGCTTTTTACACCTTTAAAGACTTGGATTCCCATCCTAAACATAGACAAAGTTTCAAAAACTAATGTTGGACGTTTGATGGAGTATTTCTGTGTTAAAAATACTCCTTCCGGTTTCTCACAAGTTTCGGCGAGTTTTTTTCGAGTATGGGTCTACTTGACGTTAAATAGATCGGAAGGTCCTTGTATGGGCCGTACGGGCTCTTCTCCCGGTAGGGTGCGCACTGCGCGCGTGACTAGAGGGAGAGAGAGGAAATGCACGCTGTAAACAGTCTCTCAGGTGCAGATCCAGTCGTCCGTGAACACTTATGACGCGCCGCGCTCCACTTTATTCCTGTGGGTGCCGTCGAGCGACTTCAACGCTTCACCACAGCATTCCGGGAAGGCAGCGCTGCATTTGAACCGGTTTGAACGCAGAAATGACGGGAAGCTTCAAGGCATCGCTTCAGTCACGTCGCAAAGTGGATTTCCACGGTCACTGCTGTCAGGACTTCACCAAATCATACCAAAGAAGTGTGTTTTTGACAGAGCGGTCCTGCTTTGGAAGATGCCGGTGAGTAAATCAACTTCAAATGTCTCTGCTATTGGCTACCGTCGCATGAGTAAACATCAGTAAACGATACGATCGCGTGCTTCGTCATTCAAATGCGCTAACGGTTACTCCATTGTTGTTCTGTATAACGTTACACTAGTCTGACGTGCAAAACCGTTTTGCTTGCTACTTCTAAGGTCTAGTCACATACAATAGTCCATAAACCGAATCATGTCCTCATAAACTGCACACAAAGGCTCCTAAATACAGTACATACCACAGAGACGGACGTCCTGATGTTGCCGTTTCTCCTGTTCAATTTATTTCAGCCTCAGATTTGATTGTGGATCATTATCTGTCTTAGCTGAGATAGATGGGTTTCTCCACGCTTGAGGACGTCACCGCTTTGCGCGCTCGTCATTCTTTAGCTCCGCCCACACGATACGCCTCCAGGCGCTCGGTTTTTTCCGGAAAGACTCGGTACAGCCCATATTTCTTTTATAAATATGATAAAACTAAAGACTTTTCGGAGATATGAAGGATGCAATACTACTCTATAGGTACTCAAGATTGACATGAGATTGACTGAAACTGAGTGTTTCACCCCCCCCTTTAGTATCGCGTTAATAACCGAGCTGTGTTCCACAGTTGAGAAATTACCGTATAGACAGGAGGAGACGTTTGCAGGCAATCTTTTACTGTCTATGAGACAGTCGGGGGGACGTGGAGACATAAAGTCTGATAAAGTCAAGGGAGAAGAATGGGGAGAAGCCCATAGTAAGCCAAAAGCAACGGGAGAAAATATTTAAACAATGCGATTCAGATTTCACTTTCCACAACTACTAGAAGACCTACAGCTGTCAGACAGGAGGCTCACGTCACATCTACGTCCTCAAGCTCAGTCTGAGCCGGCGCAGTTCGCTCAGCCATCAGGAAGTGAGCGCCTCTGATTGGAGTCTATGGGAACGCTCTGTCCATTTCTTTTACTGTCTATGGATTTCACAGGCGGATAGGATTTGTCATGACACGTTACATTGTTGTCGTTGCTCTCTCGCTTACGTGCGCGAGCGAGTCTCTTAAAGGGGAACCGTCAATGCAATTCCTTATAGGTTTGTTTTTATTCAAATTTTCCTGAAGTCTTAATGAATGTTTACTTTTAACACATTTACTTGTGAACAATGAAGTATTATATTTTATGCTATGTTATGAATAGTTGAAGTTAGCTATTTATATGATTTAGGCCATATTTTAATGTGGGTTAAATAAGTAACTCTCTCTCTTTTGCTTGTGGTTTGTTTTGTGTCCAGATACTGGACTGATTCTGATAAAAGAGAACCGGACGTGGTCTGAAGCTCTGAGATACTGCAGACAGCATCATGTGGATCTGGTCTCGGTTCATTCAGAGGAGATACAGAGTCGTGTGATGAATGTGGTTAAAGCGGCGTCTACTGCGGCGGTGTGGTTGGGTTTACGTCACTCCCGCATTTTGGGCATCTGGTACTGGGTGAGCGGAGACACTGTGTGCTATCAGAAATGGGCTACAGGGAACGGCAGCGACTGTGAGAATACAGGGAGATCTGGAGCAGTTCAGTCTGGAGGAGATCAGTCTGGAGGAGTCTGGATCAGCCGTCCTGAGACCGACAAACTCAACTTCATCTGCAGCAGATATGAGTGACGGATTTATTTGTGTTGTTCTTTCATGATTGACAAGATTGAACAAAATTAATTTCTGTAATGCAAGAGTATAAAAAACTAATGTGCACTATATATGCTTTAAAGACCCCATGAAATCAAAAAGAGCTTTCATCTGTGGCTTTTAGAAACATTTACATTTCAAATACAGTCATTATCTTCTGGAAAAAACGCTATTCTTTTAACACACACACACACACACACACACACACACACACACACACACGTTGGTCTATGTGGTTTACAGGGACTCTTCATAGGCGTAATTGATTTTATACAAACCGTATTTTCTATCCCCTTACACTGCCCCTACCCCTAAACCTACCCATCACACACACACACACACACACACACACACACACACACACACACACACACACACACACACACACACACACACACACACACACACACACTACCCCTACCCCTAAACCTACCCATCACACACACACACACACACACACACACACACACACACACACACACACACACACACACACACACACACACACACACTACCCCTACCCCTAAACCTACCCATCACAGGAAACATTCTGCATTTTTACTTTCTCAAAAAAAACATCATTTAGTATGTTTTGAAAGCTATTTGAATTATGAGGATATTTGAAATGTTCTCATAAACCACATTAGTGTAATACCAGTGTAATACCCATGTAGTTATACAAATTTGTGTCCTCATAAACCACATAAACAGGCACACACACACACACACACACATACACACACACACACACACACCCCTAACCATGACCATGACACACACACACCTTTAAAATGGCCGCCCTTCTCTTCTTATGGACTGGCCCTTCATAATAAAAGTCCTTCGAAATCAACAAATGTCCCCCTAATTCCCCCTCAAACTAAATCATACAGTATTGTTCAAAATAATAGCAGTACAATGTGACTAACCAGAATAATCAAGGTTTTTAGTATATTTTTTATTGTTACGTGGCAAACAAGTTACCAGTAGGTTCAGTAGATTGTCAGAAAACAAACAAGACCCAGCATTCATGATATGCACGCTCTTAAGGCTGTGCAATTGGGCAATTAGTTGAAAGGGATGTGTTCAAAAAAATAGCAGTGTCTACCTTTGACTGTACAAACTCAAAACTATTTTGTACAAACATTTTTTTTTTCTGGGATTTAGCAATCCTGTGAATCACTAAACTAATATTTAGTTGTATGACCACAGTTTTTTAAAACTGCTTGACATCTGTGTGGCATGGAGTCAACCAACTTGTGGCACCTCTCAGCTGTTATTCCACTCCATGATTCTTTAACAACATTCCACAATTCATTCACATTTCTTGGTTTTGCTTCAGAAACAGCATTTTTGATATCACCCCACAAGTTCTCAATTGGATTAAGGTCTGGAGATTGGGCTGGCCACTCCATTACATTAATTTTGTTGGTTTGGAACCAAGACTTTGCCCGTTTACTAGTGTGTTTTGGGTCATTGTCTTGTTGAAACAACCGTTTCAAGGGCATGTCCTCTTCAGCATAGGGCAACATGACCTCTTCAAGTATTTTAACATATGCAAACTGATCCATGATCCCTGGTATGCGATAAATAGGCCCAACACCATAGTAGGAGAAACATGCCCATATCATGATGCTTGCACCTCCATGCTTCACTGTCTTCACTGTGTACTGTGGCTTGAATTCAGAGTTTGGGGGTAGTCTCACATCATCCTGGAGGTGATCATTGGCTGAGCCTTTGCCATTCTGGTTATTCTTCTATCCATTTTGATGGTTGTCTTCCGTTTTCTTCCACGTCTCTCTGGTTTTGCTCTCCATTTTAAGGCATTGGAGATCATTTTAGCTGAACAGGCTATCATTTTTTGCACCTCTTTATAGGTTTTCCCCTCTCTAATCAACTTTTTAATCAAAGTACGCTGTTCTTCTGAACAATGTCTTGAACGACCCATTTTCCTCAGCTTTCAAATGCATGTTCAACAAGTGTTGGCTTCATCCTTAAATAGGGGCCACCTGATTCACACCTGTTTCTTCACAAAATTGATGACCTCAGTGATTGAATGCCACACTGCTATTTTTTTGAACACAGCCTTTTCAACTAATTCAACTAATTGCCCAATTGCACAGCCTTAAGAGCGTGCATATCATGAATGCTGGGTCTCATTTGTTTTCTGAGAATCTACTGAACCTACTGGTAACTTGTTTGCCACGTAGCAATAAAAAATATACTAAAAACCTTGATTATTCTGGTTAGTCACATTGTACTGCTATTATTTTGAACAATACTGTACATGCACACATGTGGATAAAAAAAAAACATTTAGGAATGGCACACATACAGTCATTGACTGATTTTCTTGTTAAACTCTTTCTCTTTAGTGAGCGTCCTGCAGGCTTTACTGTGGCAGTGTCTCAGTACATTCAGTCAACAGATCCTGGTTCAAGGATGAGGTTTAAAGCATGGCTTCAATGGATATTTAAAAGAAAAGCCACGGCTGTGTTTCTCAGAAGCTTTGTGAGCTAAGATGATGTCGGTGGCAATGGTCTACGATGTTTTTGGAAACGCAGCCGTTGATTTCATGGGATCTTTCTGGTGGTGTGGCTTCTTTCTTCTCATTGCTGTGTTTGAACTCATCAGTTTTATATTTTATGCTGACAGTTGTGCACCATGGATTTGTGTTTAATTGTGTTATTTAAGTTCTGTCTGGCCAAAATAAACATTAATCTTAGGGTGCATAATCATGTGTAACCTGATTCCCTGAGAAGGGAACGAGATGTGAACTCCGGTACGGTTCGTTGCTGATTTGAATGTAATCGTACTAAATCGTGAAAGTGAACCTGCTGCTTTGATGACGCAAACGAACCTCAGCTTGGAGCCAAATAATATATGAACCGAACCCCAGACCACCTCTTTAAGTGGACTCGGGTACGGTTCGCGGGTGTGCACCTGAGTTTTGAAGGCTGCGTTCACATCATTCAAACCGACCGAACTTTGACGTCAATCGAAGCCGGGTGCGCACCAAGTGCTAGTGTGAAAGCACCCTTAATTTATCTTCTATCAGTCCGAAATCATTATTTTAGTAGTGTCGTTTAGTAGAAGTTTGTAGGAGTCAAACTTTCCGCAAATCTTTCTGTCAGGACAGATTCGTACGTAGCATCAAATCAAGAATTGACGATAATGTAAAATGTGTATCTTGAATGCAGTGTAAGTCGCTTTGGATAAAACCGTCTGCCAAATGCATAAATGTAAATGTAAATCCCCTTTCTGTCTGTCACTGTTATTAACAAGGTGCAGCTCTCATGACTACTGTTCAAATTACACTTTTTTTTATGAGTAAGTGTGTTCGACTCACTTAAAGGTAAAATAGTTCACTCTGCCTCCTCTATAATATCAGAAATTTCTAATTTGTGTCCGTGAGGTTATATCGTAGGCATTATCTCTGAGCGACTCCGGGTCAGGGGGGACGAATATTTGAAATGAAGAGATACTAAGAGAAATCAACAATTATATCACAACAATTATATTACAATCCGAGGTAATTGCACATAAGTTCGTCATTGCCTCTGAATGCAAGGCCTCTCTCACTCAAGAATTGAATTACAGCCACAGTGCACCTCAAGAACTCCTTCCAATATTTCCTCTCAGCATCCCTCTGCCGCCAGAGCGAAGCATCCACTGTGCCCTCATTCTTCAATCTGCGCAGTAAAGCCAGCATGCTGGGCCTATGGTTGGCACTCTTCTCATGGTCCAAAACTCACTCAGGATGTCTCCAGTCAGGGAACCCTGACGTAAAAGCATACATTGTGGGATAGAAGTTTACCATTATACCTGCTGATGGTGAATAAATTAACCACTCTCTAGACACTACCTTGATGCAATAAATCATTGATAAGTGATCGTGTTTTACTTCCAATACTGATGTACTGCACAGATTCTGGGTATTTAGAAGCTCTATTCTGAAAGGCCCTTGAGCAATAGTAAATTCCCTGACGTGGCCCCTTATAGCTCCCCATAGTTCAGGGTCTATTGGATGGTAAAATCCTCTGGCCGCTGCTGCACATGATCATCCGGCCTATGTGTGATATTATTTTCATCAACCCTGTGAGCCCCATCATCCTCTCTGGTGCCTCCACTGTCCTGCACATGGTTACCGACTTTGCTCAACATTAGCTCCTGCTTGAGTCGTATCGGTTGAGACATTAATTGCACTGCTAGTGCCTTCTGCTGGTGATGCTGATGTCTTTATTTTGAAGAAAAAAACTTGATATTTCAGGTACATTTTAAAGGGTGGCTTTAGCTGCGTTTCCAATCGCAGGAACTTTCCCCAGGAACTAAGGACTTTGGGGTGGTACCTGTTGTGTTTCGACTGCAGGAACCTGGGATCTAAATAAAGTTCTGGGTAAAAATGTTCCCTTCAAAACGCCTTGTTTGCGAGGTAGTACTTTTTCAAAGTTCAGCAACTTTGGGGGGTGGGACTTGGGTGCTAAACATGCTGATTGGTTGAGCTAACCCAGCATTTTATTTCAACTCAAAAGTCTGTTGCGGTGCGTGCAGTAAGAGTCGTTTGCTATTCAAATCAACAATGGAGTTTAAAAAATATGACTGATGGACCGACGACGAGGTTCAGGCTTTATTAAGTGTATATGATGGAGACCAAATCTAGTGTCACATCGCATGCAGTCCTACGTCACCGGACTAAATTTGGACGGTACTTTAGACCGCAATAGAAAAGAAGTCAGCAACGGGTCTGGAGGAAAAAGTTCTGGGGGAAAATTGTTCCAGGTAATTTCGGTGGAAATCGGACTTACGTGTCATGCTATTTTCTCTTTTTTAATTATCGTTTCACACAACCGCTAGGCTGATGCTGCCTATCCTTTTTTAATTTCATATTACTATAAATCGGCGGACTCGACTCTGACAGGGGGAGGGGTCAAATACACTGAGACCTGACCCAATCGCAATTCTATATGCATATATTATATTGTTTATATTCTATCATAAACTGTTGATTTTGTATCTGCATCTCTTATAGCAAAATAATATATCACTTGGTACCCCCCTATTTGGCTGGTGCCAAAGGGGACTCACCCAATTTCGTCTATGGATAATCCGGCCCTGGAAAAGATAAATATTATAACTCATTTATCTATGATCATAAAGCGAATAAAGACTGGCAAAAGTTTAAGGGGCTATAATGATTATGCTTAATATGTTTCTCTTTCGTGGACTCTTACTTTATATATAATCAGTCACCTGTCTCCTTTGTTCTTCAGTTTCCTGACACTAATATGTCTGCATGGTTACTCTTCAGTTTCCTGACACTAATATGTCTGCATGGTTACTCTTCAGTTTCCTGACACTAATATGTCTGCATGGTTACTCTTCAGTTTCCTGACACTAATATGTCTGCATGGTTACTCTTCAGTTTCCTTGTTTGTAACTCCTGTCTTTAGCCAATCATCTTTGTTTTTTAATAGTATGTGCCTGTGTTTCTGTTCCCTTTGTCTGTTCTAGTTCAAGTGTTTGCTAAGTTTGGTTACTCTTTATCCTTCTGTTAATAAAGTCTGTTTTGTAATCTTCATCTCCTGCCAGTTACTGTAACTACATCCATGATTTGCAGACTTGTGACAAATACATTATAGAAATAAATTATACTGCCATCAAGCACCTTTGAATCATTTCATTTTCATTCAGGGTTCACAGTTCACACATTAATGAAAGTAAAAGTTGCTTTGGTAAGGAATACATATGAATCATATAATCTCAGACGTCTCCAAACTCTGGAGCCACTTAAAAAATAAATAATAAAAAATATATAATAATAATAATTATATTGCATTCACTGGAAGTATCTTATGTTAGGCGCTCCATACGAAATCCTCAGAGGACAAGTTTACCAAAATGATGTTTTTCCTCCCTTTCCTCATATAAACCACAAAATGCGTGTGCTTCTTTAAGAGCTTGATTTCTTTTGAACTTTCTTATTAGTGCAGAATGATCATCTATACATCTTTACTGAACTGCTGAGAAATAATCAACTCGCTGTATTCTGTCTGATATAAATCCGACTGCATGGTAGTGACTGAGATATAGTAAAATATTAATCAGCAGCAATAAAATACACTATATGTATCACCCTTGAAACAATCACATACAGAGTGTAGTGTACTATAGTGAAGAGCTCGGAGACTCGAGGAGATCTATTTGGAGAAGGTAATGAGTGTCATCTGTTTTCATGGTCCAGGTTTATCATTTTGATTTCTCTGTGGAAAAAAAAGATACACTTAAAAATGTTCATAAATATTTGCAGACATTTTCAGAGATGGGCAACAAGCAGGCAGTTTTTAAAGCCCATGGCTACACCCTGGTGAATGGACAGAAGAAGATGACCATGGTGAAAAATGAAAGTGGTGATCAGTTTGTCATTAAAAAGTTAAAAGCGGACCAGGTAGGACAGACTGCTTGTTTATAATGACATTTAAAATGAGTGAGAGAGAAATATTGACACACGTTTCTGTCTGTTTTTAGGATGACATATCAAATTTTATCCAACAACTAAATCATCCACACATAGTCGGACATAAGGAAATAATCAGAGGTTAAATTACTTTCAGAGCAATATTTATTCACACGTATTATCTAGTATTTTAAACAATTTAAAGCAAATGAAAATGAATCTGCTTTCAGATGGAGACTGTTTGTATCTTGTGCTGGAGCACTGTGAAGGTGGAGATCTCTCTCAGAAAATCAAACACAAAATGGAGGGAACGCTTACATTTTCTGAGACTGAGGTATGATCGTAGATTCAGAGATGAAATTTAAATGAAAAACTTGATTTTGCCACTGAATCAGTGTTGTCCTGTTATCTACACGCAGCACCTTAGAACATATACCCAAGTTAAATTGATTTATATTTGTTTAAGACATTACAACACTACAGGTTCCTCAAATCTCTTCCTAGAAGGCCAATGCCCTACCGAGTTTACCTCGAATCCTGATCAAAGTCCATCCTTAGTAAGATTTAAGGGAACCTGATTTACAATGTAGATATCACATTCTGCTTGCTTGATTTCATTTTCATGGACTTTTAGTTTGTTTCTCTTAGGTCCAGTACACACAGAGACACATTTAGCTGTATAAATAAAAATGTTGTATCGTATCAGCATTTTGGATTCGCCGTTTTGGGAGCCTGAAAGCCCTTTTAAGCCCTTCTTTAAGCTTAAAGGGTTAGTTCAGGGGTTTTCAAAATGGGGTCCGGGGACCCCCAGGGGTCCTCCAGAAGGTTCTAATGGGTCCCCAGAAAAATGTTAGATAATTAAAAGATAAAGCAAAAATGGATAAAGTCTACTGACCAATCGAACTGTTTAATTTCTAAACGTTTCTCACATTGTTTGCCATATACAAACCTTTCAGAATTGTATATATTGTCTTAGTATCTTGCTAGTGATTTTTTTTCTCACTATAGTCCCTTTTATCTCGCTCACTGGGTTCGTAGAGCAGAATTATTAATGCGTACCGCAAGCTGCTTACCAGTACATATTTTTATTGTGAAAGTTGCTTATACAAGAAATTTTTAATTGAACACCTTCAGGTTTATACATCCAACATTAAGTATATCCAATTTAAATTTGGAAACAATTTTGTATTTAAAATGTCATACTTACTATTTATCTAACAGTTTAAATGTTGTTATATACATAAAAATATTTAGATGGATTTAAGGGGGTCCGCCATAAAGGTGCATCCTATTTGGAGGTCCTTGGCATCGTAAAGTTTGGAAACCCCTGGGTTAGTTCACCCAAAAAGTTAATTCATGTCATTAACTCCTCACGCTAATGTCGCTCCACACCCGTAAGACCTCCGTTCATCTTCACACACAGTTTAAGATATTTTATATTTAGTCCGAGAGCGTATGCAAGTGTATGCACACTATACTGTCCATGTCCAGAAAGGGAATAAAAACATCATCACAGTAGTCCATATGAGACATCAGTGGGTTAATTAGAGTCTCTTGAAGCATCCAAAATACATTTGGGTCCAAAAATAACAAAAACTACGACTTTATTCAGCATTGTCTTCTCTTCCTTGTGGTCAATGATTCGGATCACTAATGTCACATGATTTCAGCAGTTTGACACATGATCCGAATCACTGATCGATTTGATTCACAACTGTTTGAATCTTTATTTGAGGATTGAACACAAACCCGGAAGAGAAGACAATGCTGAATAAAGTCGTAGTTTTTGTGATTTTTAGACCTAAATGCAGGATACCCTTCGTTCTTCAAACCAAATGTGCACATGAAGTGTGTCATTTGGGACAGGGCCTGTCACCCCATGTGCTTTCTTCAAGTCGTCTTCTCCATTTTTAGTCTACCGCTGTGGCAGAAATACAGCGCCACACACTGGTCTGGCATGAATACTACAGCGTGTTGAGTTGGGCTCAGTGGTTGTGTGTATGCAGATATTTCTTGAGATAGGGAAAGAAAAGATTGGATAGGGAAAGCTCTGTTACAGAGCGTAGCTGTAATCATGAAGGAACATGGTTAAAACTAACAAGCTACATGTAAAGAAACATCTTTTAAAGATTTATTTCAGTAAGCATTTACGTATACACTAAATATGAAGAGTTAGACTCTAATGACTCAGAATGCTCTGCTCTTCAGAGTGAGTATAGTGAAAATGGATTGCTCACTTCCTATTGGAAGAACATACACATTATACATTTATAATTACTATAATGTATGATTTGTAAATTGCATGATTTCTTTCCAGATTGTGGACTGGACTGTGAAGATCTGTAAAGCACTAAAGCACCTTCATGACCAAAAGATCCTTCATAAACACCTGCAGCCCAAGGTACAGAGGGAAAGGAGTTAAAGCTCAGTTAAATGGGCTTCACTTTGGCAGCGCTGGGAAGGTTGTTTTTAGCTGACACGTAACATTATTAATGAAATGTTTATGGATTTAGTTCATTTAAACCTGCTTTATTGTGATCTTATGAAAAGCACACAAAACACACATAAAACATTTATTGATCAAATGATGAGGATATTAATACACTGGATTTGCAAAATAAGAAAGTCAAAACATTAATAGTTAATTACTGAAGTTAATCATTATAATAATAATTAGTTTAAATGAATATTTAGCTTTAACCAAAGATTTAGCACAAAGAAAGTTAATAAATGTATTTTCTCATGACAGAGCATATTTTTCACTGCATGTGGAGCCGTTCGTCTTGGGGAGTTTGGAGAGATTAATGAATGGTACAGTAAGAACGCTACACATTCTACAGGAAGTGTGTGTGTGTGTGTGTGTGTGTGTGTGTGTGTGTGTGTGTGTGTGTGTGTGTGTGTGTGTGTGTGTGTGTGTGTGTATTATGATCTGAACCATGTTTTTTCTGTGTTTAATCAGGTCGACCGATGCCATAACAGCAGAGACTGAAGCTCTCTCATACACTGCACCTGAGAATTTGAGAGGCAAACCTTATGATGAGAAATCGTAATAAACACTAAAACTGCATTATTTTAATTATACATTTTCTGAACAATTAAACTCTAACATTTATAATGACGTTTTACAGAGAAATATGGAGTTTAGGATGTGTCATCTATGAGATGTGCATGCTGAAGCGTGCGGTGAGATTTTTCTAAAATGCATATTTAAAACAAAAAATAATGTTTTGTCTAAGTAGAAGAAAAGTTTTGCAGATAATTTAACTTTTACACTGCCAAAAATGCTCTTCTTACTCAGTATTTTTGTCTTGTTTCCAGTCCAAATATCATAAAATTCATACATTAAGAAGCATTTACTAGGCAAGCAACACGTTTTTGTCTTGATTTAGGGGAAAACAACTCAAAATTAAGTGCGTTTTTGTTTAATACAAGCTAAATAATCTGCCAGTGGGGTATGCAAAATAATCTTGTTTTCTGTTTGAATTAAGATTATTTTTCATTGCCCATTGGCAGATTATTCTGCTTATTTTAAGCAAAAACTCTTTTAAGTTTGAGTTGTTTTCCCCTAAATCAAGACAATAGTTTTCACGTGTCTAATAATTAGTTCTTGTTTTAAGAATTTGTAGATGTTTGGACTATAGAAACTGCAAAAATACCAAATAATAAAAGCATTGTTTGCAGTGTACCACCTTGTAACCTCATATTTGTGTCTGTCTTTAGTTTACAGGAGAAAGCACAGTTGAGATCATTTCACAGATACTCACCGGCTCATATGAAGCTCTTCCTGAGACCTTCTCTGAGGACCTTCATCAGCTGGTAAAAGACACACTTCAGATCGATCCAGCGACGCGTCCGTCTGTCAGTGAGATCTCAATGAGGCCCTTTATCATCAAACTCTTTTACGGAAAGGTGAGTTAAGGCAGAAAGTACCAACACTGATACTGAAATTGAACCACATTCAAACATTGAACCAAAAAAAACACAACATTTTGACTTTATTAAATGTATTTTATTAATGTATTAATTTGTTAATTTCAGAACGTACAAACTATTGAAGAAATGAATACGACTCTACATGAACTGATAGTCCAGGCGGAGGATCTGCAGAAAGTCCGCTTCTATAAAACCAAAAAGCGCAAATGGTATAAACGCCTTTTTAAGGTGAAAAAGTGGAAATAACCTTTAAAAATAATTTGTGCCTCACACTTTTTTCCCCTCATTTTTTAAATATTGTTAATCTTATAATTCATAACAATGAACTTTAACCTCAAAAGAGTCATTCTTATTAGTTTATGTTATTAGTTTCAAGTCATGTTTGTTCAAAAACATATTTGGATGAAATTAAACTGCACATGGGTTCTGCCTTTAGTGTAGTGGTTTTCTAAGACTTGTTTTTCCTGATTTGATGATCCTCTACTGAATGTATATTCATTGATGATCCTACTGAATGTATATTCATTGATGATCCTCTACTGAATGTATATTCATTGATGATCCTACTGAATGTATATTCATTGATGATCCTCTACTGAATGTATATTCATTGATGATCCTCTACTGAATGTATATTCATTGATGATCCTACTGAATGTATATTCATTGATGATCCTCTACTGAATATTCAGTAGAGGATCATCAATGAATATACAGTCTTGTTCAAAATAATAGCAGTACAATGTGACTAACCAGAATAATCAAGGATTTTAGTATATTTTTTATTGCTACGTGGCAAACAAGTTACCAGTAGGTTCAGTAGATTGTCAGAAAACAAATGAGACCCAGCATTCATGATATGCACGCTCTTAAGGCTGTGCAATTGGGCAATTAGTTGAAAGGGGTGTGTTCAAAAAAATAGCAGTGTCTACCTTTGACTGTACAAACTCAAAACTATTTTGTACAAACATTTTTTTTTCCTGGGATTTAGCAATACTGTGAATCACTAAACTAATATTTAGTTGTATGACCACAGTTTTTTAAAACTGCTTGACATCTGTGTGGCATGGAGTCAACCAACTTGTGGCACCTCTCAGCTGTTATTCCACTCCATGATTCTTTAACAACATTCCACAATTCATTCACATTTCTTGGTTTTGCTTCAGAAACAGCATTTTTGATATCCCCCCACAAGTTCTCAATTGGATTAAGGTCTGGAGATTGGGCTGGCCACTCCATAACATTAATTTTGTTGGTTTGGAACCAAGACTTTGCCCGTTTACTAGTGTGTTTTGGGTCATTGTCTTGTTGAAACAACCGTTTCAAGGGCATGTCCTCTTCAGCATAGGGCAACATGACCTCTTCAAGTATTTTAACATATGCAAACTGATCCATGATCCCTGGTATGCGATAAATAGGCCCAACACCATAGTAGGAGAAACATGCCCATATCATGATGCTTGCACCTCCATGCTTCACTGTCTTCACTGGGTACTGTGGCTTGAATTCAGAGTTTGGGGGTCGTCTCACAAACTGCCTGTGGCCCTTGGACCCAAAAAGAACAATTTTACTCTCATCAGTCCACAAAATGTTCCTCCATTTCTCTTTAGGCCAGTTGATGTGTTCTTTGGCAAATTGTAACCTCTTCTGCACATGCCTTTTTTTTAACAGAGGGACTTTGCGGGGGATTCTTGAAAATAGATTAGCTTCACACAGACGTCTTCTAACTGTCACAGTACTTACAGGTAACTCCAGACTGTCTTTGATCATCCTGGAGGTGATCATTGGCTGAGCCTTTGCCATTCTGGTTATTCTTCTATCCATTTTGATGGTTGTCTTCCGTTTTCTTCCACGTCTCTCTGGTTTTGCTCTCCATTTTAAGGCATTGGAGATCATTTTAGCTGAACAGCCTATCATTTTTTGCACCTCTTTATAGGTTTTCCCCTCTCTAATCAACTTTTTAATCAAAGTACGCTGTTCTTCTGAACAATGTCTTGAACGACCCATTTTCCTCAGCTTTCAAATGCATGTTCAACAAGTGTTGGCTTCATCCTTAAATAGGGGCCACCTGATTCACACCTGTTTCTTCACAAAATTGATGACCTCAGTGATTGAATGCCACACTGCTATTTTTTTGAACACACCCCTTTCAACTAATTCAACTAATTGCCCAATTGCACAGCCTTAAGAGCGTGCATATCATGAATGCTGGGTCTCATTTGTTTTCTGAGAATCTACTGAACCTACTGGTAACTTGTTTGCCACGTAGCAATAAAAAATATACTAAAAACCTTGATTATTCTGGTTAGTCACATTGTACTGCTATTATTTTGAACAAGACTGTACATTCAGTAGGATCATGTTAACCGTCACGGTTAACGGTTAATCATGTTAATCATGTTAAACCGCCCCTACGGACCCACTCCAAACGGGACGCTAAAGACCGCAGCTGCTAGCCTAAGTTGACATTTGTTTGTAAAGATTTTCATTATTAATTTCTACTGTTATTTTGTAAAACAATATTGCTACAAATGCTTAATTTTTTTTGTTAATGTTAATGTATGTTTATTTGCCAATGCTATATTGTTGCCATATTCTTACACTGCCCTCATGAAAAAAGTATGCTAAGTATACTTGCAGCCAGACTCATTTTCAGTATACTTGAAGTGTGCTATTTTCAAACAACTAATTTTTTACTAAGTATATTTTAGTTGTAATTAAGTTGTGCAGAAGCATAGCTTTAAGTGTATTTAGTGTACTTTCATTAACTAAATTGGAAGAATTTAAAGTATACTTAGCACACTTTAGGGACTAATTGCATGCTTGATTAGTGATATTAACTGTGCTTTATGTGTGTTATAGTACACACAATCTTCAGAACACACAAGCAATATACTATGGATATGTAAATTTTTCCAGGTTTATTTATTTACCGTGGCTTATTCCAAATACTAAACATATACACTTTGTAGTCAATATCAATATACTGTATTGTTACTTAGCTTTACATTGTACAATTTACTCTGAATTACATAATGTCACACAATACAGTATTTTAAATGTGCTACCAAATACATTTTAATGCATTACTTACTGACTTTTCTCAATGTTAAATGCATTTGTTTTCAAGGACATTACAATAAATTAAATAAAATCTAACACGCATAACTAATGAAGAGACATTTCATTAACAAGCTCAACGATTTGTATTAATGGTTTCAGCGAAACTAAACAAAATTAACAAAATTAATTTTATTTTGTATTTTTATTCCACTGACCCTCTATACACAAATATAAATTACACAGTCATTCATTACGTATTTAAATTTTCCGATAAGGAAAAATGTTTAATTAAATACAAGTAACCCTTTACGGAATTGCTTGAAATTATCTTACTAAGTTTGTCCTGCAAATTAGTTATAGACTTTCAAATCAATTCTCAATAAGGGATTACTGCTTTACGAGCGCATAAGAAACATTAACTTTACTGATCAGGACAAATTAATATTTCATATGTTCGTACAGTTTACGTTACTAAAATAGTAGCATAAGCAGTTTAGGTAATGTTAGGATCGTAAGTTTCATTGACTTTGTGTATGTGGAAGAATAAACGATTCAATTCAAAAATATCTTTTGGAAGTTTAATAAACACAGACTAAAAATAACACTACAATTCACACAGAAAGTACATACTAAATATGCATAAAGAGAGTAGAAATATAGATAGTAAACGAAAAGAATATGGTACATAAACGAAAAGAATGAAAAGACCAAAAATGAGAGAGAGAGAGAGAGAGAGAGAGAGAGAGAGAGAGAGACAGCGTTTACTTCAGTTTGTTACACAGAGCCCTCACGGAGTTAACTTGTCCCAAACGGGAATAACACGACCTTTTTAACAGCAGTTTGGATTTTAGAAATAAGAATACTTGCTTTGGTTTTGGCTTCTCGCGTGTGTGCGTGTGTTCTGAGTTCAAATGTCCTGCGTGTCCGGTGGTTCTTTCCGAGGTCGGTGTGGAGCGGCAGGTCTCTGGGAAGTGTGCTGAGTTCTCCTCTCTGAAGAATGCCCTCGGGGGCTGGAAAGCGGATGGCAGATTGCCCTGCGGCGTTTGATGCGATGCAAAAGCAAAAGGGTGAGGGTCACATTGGCATTTGTAGATCAGGTAGAGCGACGCCCATTTCCTGGATGGTCCAACCAATCAGAGCGTTTTCAATGCGAAACAAAGTTCTTTGTTCAGCTTAGTGCCTCCTTTTGGTTCTTATCCGGGGAAGATATGCTTAATGCATTTTTCTTTACAACGCTGGTAATTTTGTAATAATGCATGTTCTGTAAATTATTTTACAAGATTCGGTACGATCGCATTTTTCTAATTACAAGGATACCACAAGGATCATAAGTCTGAGATCTGGGAATACACAAATACAGGCTTTCCACTGTCTGTTGGCCTACACAGCTTGAGTTATATTCATATAATCCTCCTAATTATTTCAGACACATATAAAAACACTTTAAGCAGAAAAGCATACATTTAATACGTTTTTGGGGTGGCTTTTAATCATACATTCCTTTGATACTGGTGGAGCTCTATGGGTGTGTGCGTGTGGGGTGTCAGATATTGTGCAGCGCCATTTGGGGGGCAATAAAAGTCACTACGGAGCCTGCTTGTTGTCTCCCAAGGGAGATCAAAGAGTGGTCTTCAGACATCGTGGTGCCATTTTTCGGTCATCAATCGTATTCACATGATCTGATAAGCACCTCACGAGAGGCGGGAGCCATCTGGCCGTTTGACAGATGAACAAACATTGTCCTTGTGGCTACACACTACAGGAGTGAAGCAGTGTGTTTGCTTCAGAAGGCATTTTCACGTGACTAGTGGCGTAATAATACAAGCTCCGAAGCAGTGGTTCATTGCAAGGACCGTTCGAGTTTGAAGCAAACTTCGGAGCATCGGTGTCAGATGTAACATCACTATTTGACATTTGCACCACGTTTCCCCATCTTCCCATGGCTCTCCCCGATGTCCAGCTTCTCTGCCTGGAGCACGGAGACCGCTCGCTGGAGGCACACACCCGGGACTTCCTCCAGCTCGCATGCCTGTCCCGCTTCCCGGACCGCTCGCTCAGCGTTTTCCACTACGCCGGGCTGAGCGAGCGGTTGAAGGTATGCGTTCCAGCGGGTGGTCCAAGGGAAGACCTCACCGCATTCGTGGAGTGGGTACTGGTACATAACCACTCACCATTCACCATCGGTCCCGCTGAAGAGGACAGCTGTACCAGTCCCACTCCACCACCGTCAGAGACCAGCCATCCACCACCGACCACGACCGGCATGAAGGAAGTGCCTGAGCCCACCGCAGACCGTGGAGACCGGCCTGCCGCGATTGACAAGCCCGAACCCAAGCAGAGGTTGAGAGGAGTCATCGCCCCGGAGCCAAGACCACAGCGAGGGTCTGACCAGGTGCGTGAGCCGGCTACATCATCCGTCGTGGAGGGAGTCCTCATGGAGCTTGAGGGTTGGGACAGGAGCCCCACTCATCAGCCCACCGCGGTGGATGTGATGAGGACCTCTGGCGGCCATCTCGAGGAACTGCACAACATTTTCGAGGCAGACTAATTGACTGGTACTCTCCCACAACCCCTGTCTCTCCGGTAACCCCTGTGTCTCCTGTATTCCAAAGTTCTCCTGTGCCCTCAGAGTTCCCACCCACCCTTCCTCTTCCTCCGCCTCTGTCTACCAGCCCTTCTGCCTCAACCACACTGCTGTCCGTCATCCCCTCGGCTCCTCCCACTAGCAGTGTGGATACGCCTTGAGATGTCTGTCCAGCAGTGTCACCTCGCCCAGAGGATCTCCCATCATCACTGCTGGCCTCTTCCCCCTACACTCCACCGCGGCCCATCGACACTTCGGCTACGCCCTGGCTCCTCCCTTCCTCGGTTCCCACTGGACAACCTCGGTCAAACGGCTTCTCTGGGCTCCCTTCTCTCTCCAGCTCCGCCTTGGTCAGTCGTCGTCCTTCCTCCACCTTCGGCTTTGTCTGGCTGCTCCTTCCCTTCTGCTCTGCCTTCATCCTTGGTCCCACTGGCTCAGCCTCTGTCCTGCGGTTGTCCAGTTCCACCTCGGACGCTCGTCGCCATGTCTCCACCTCTGTCTCCTGAGCCTCCGGTCTCGTGTGGGCTCATCGACCCAGCTGCTCTTCAGGGGTCTCCATCAGTGGCTGCTTCCTCGTCGGTCGTCCCCAGGGTGTCACCCATGTCGTCGACCCCATGGTTCCTCCCTCCTCTGACTCCGCCCTGGGGCCTCATCTTGGCTGGTCTATGGACCATCTGGCTCCTACTTCAGGCTCCCCACTGGCTCCTCCCTCCTTCCACGCCCCCATGGACTTCCCTTTTCTGTTGGACTGGTTTTCATTTGTTTTGGACTCTCTGTCTCCCCTTTGTTTCCACGCCCTCCTCCAGAGCCCCCTCCCACCCTCCTCTGATGTTATGGTTATGGCTATTCGGAGGGGCGTTTATGTTACATGTATACCTGTTACATGCTAATATACTTTACAATTACTATACAATTTTTTTGTTAGTATATTACAATATACTATTGAAAAAGAGAATATTTTTGAAAATCCATTAAGTATTTTTTTTTCCACCAGGGTTCTTATTGAATATTAACAGGGGTTTATATATTGATGATTCATTTAAATGTTTAGTTTGAGGTCACCAGTGTTTGCTTTAGTTGAACTCTTGACCCTTTACTTTTCAACATCAGTGTTTTCTCTGGCTGCTTTAAATGTGTTTTTGCAAACCAAATAGATCACTGAGACTTCACATTGTAACTAGAAATTTGAATGCAAAGCAGAGATAAGAATATGGACTCTTCTTCACAGCTGCTGACTGCAGCCATAATATATGCAAAATGACATCCATATTATGGAAATACAGTAGCCATGTCATAATTTAAAACATTATGCATCATAATTTGTATAGCTCTGATGAGTGTATTTTACACAAAACTTAGCATTTTATTATATTATTTTTGCAAACAGAAAGTCATAGTTGTCATATATATCAATGATATAGTTTATAATCTATAAATATCTTGTTTTTCGTACACATTATCAATATTCCTAAAACCATAACAAATATAAAAAACGTAATATATTCAGCATGTTTTTACTCACCCATAGAGTCCATAAATGTGCATCTATCCATTATATAATTGCTCCACACGACTCCAGGGCATTAATAAAGGCATATGGTTGTCTGTTAGAAGTTAGTTATTGTAGTCTCTAAAGTTTTAAATATGAATATTATTTTTACACACACATTGCTTTGCTTCAGAAGGCCTTTATTAACCGCCATAAATTATATGTATATATATATAAAAACATGAGTTAACACTAAGTATTAATTTCCAAGACACATTATCGAGAGCACCAAGATGACCGTGTCATGTGTTATGAGTGTAGATAATATACATAATATACACATTTTGTAAATAAATTATAAAAAAATTATATGTATCATGAATTTGATAGTAGTTTTTGGTTCAGGTACTGAAATGGCCAGCCTGCAGTCCAGATCTACCACCCATAGAAAACATCTGGAGCATCATAAAGAGGAAGATGCGACAAAGAAGACCTAAAATATACTAAAATACAATTATTTTAAAGTGTGTTAAGAGTTTTATTTTGAAAATGATGCTAATATACTTTACAATTACTATACAATTTTTGTTAGTATATTTACAATATACTGTTGAAAAAGAGAATATATATGAAAAACCATTAAGTATACTTTTTTCCACCAGGGTTCTTATTGAATATTAACAGGGGTTTGGATATTGATGGTTCGTTTAAATGTTTAGTTTGAGGTCACAATGATGGGGATCAGTGTTTGCTTTAGTTGAACTCTTGACCCTTTACTTTTCAACATCAGTGTTTTCTCTGGCTGCTTTAACTGTGTTTTTGCAAACCAAATAGATCACTGAGACTTCACATTGTAACTATAGAAATATGAATGCAAAGCAGAGATAAGAATATGGACTCTTCTTCACAGCTACTGACTGTAGCCATAATATATGCAAAATGACATTCATATGATGTGAATACAGAAGCCATGTCATAAACATTATGCATCATAAATTTTTATAGCTCTGATGAATGTATTTTACACAGCACTTAGCATTTTATTATATTATTTTTGCAAACATAAAGTCATAGTTGTCACACACACACATATATATATATATATATATATATATATATATATATATATATATATATATATTTTTTTTTTTTTTTTTTTTTTTATTTATTTATTTATTTTTTTATTTTTTTGCCAGGGTGACGCTGATGAGAGCTCAGGCTCAGGAGACTAGTCACACTCGTCAGGCGTCCGTCTGCAGCAGGAAGGGGCAGTTGAAGTCGGGCGCCTTCAAGACCGGTTCCGTGGTCAGCGAGGTCTTGATGTCCCGGAAGGTCTTCTCCAGTGCGTCATCCCACTTCACCTTCTCCGGCTGCCCCTTCCTGGTTAGGTCTGTCAGGGGAGATGCTAAGGAGGAGAAGTTAGGGATAAAACAGCTTTAGTAGCCCGCCAACCCCAAAAAGGCTCGTACCTGGGTCTTGGTCTCCAGGCGGGGCGCTGTCAGGATGGCGTCGACCTTTTTCTGTTGAGGCTGGATCAGCCCTCTACCCACCTGGAACCCCAGGTACTGAGCCTCGGCGAGGGCTAGATGACATTTCCGGGGGTTGGCGGTCAGTCCAGCCCGCCGGAGTTCCAGGGGCACCCTCCGGAGCCGCTCCAGATGGTCCTGCCAGGTCTCGGAGTAGATGACCACGTCGTCAAGGTAGGCTGCGGCGTAGGCTTGGTGAGGACGCAGGAGGATGTCCATCATCCTCTGAAACGTGGCCGGTGCCCCGTGGAGGCCGAAGGGGAGGGTCCGGTATTGCCAGTGCCCACTTGGAGTGGAGAACGCCATCTTCTCCTTGGTGGAGTTTGTGAGGGGGACTTGCCAGTATCCTTTGGTGAGGTCGAGTGTCATGATGTACCGGGCCCTCCCCAGACGTTCCAGTAGCTCGTCGACACGGGGCATCGGGTAGCCATCAAACTCCGAGACCTCGTTGAGCTGGCGAAAGTCGCTACAGAACCAGAGGGTGCCACCCGGCTTCGGTACCATGACGATTGGGCTGGACCAGGCGCTGCGGGATGGTTCGATTACCCCTAACTTGAGCATCTCACAAATCTCATCCTCGATGGCCTGTCTCCGAGCCTCTGGGACACGATAGGGCCACTGCCTCACGATGACTCCTGGTGGCGTTCGGATGTTGTGCTGAATGACGTTGGTCTGTCCGGGACGGGTGGAGAACACATCAGAGAACTGACGGACCAGATGGTTTAACTCCATCTTCTGGGCGGCTTGGTGAGGTGTTCCCGGACCAATGGCATGACCCTCTCGATCCGCTCACGCATTTCCCTCACATGTTCAATGGCGAAACGGAGAGGTGCCGGCTGCTGCTTTTCCCAGGTTTCAGGGGCCACGTCCAGGAGACCCCTTGGCTGACGCCCAAAGAGCAATTCAAATGGGGTGAACCCCGTGGATGCTTCAGGCACTTCCCTAATGCCAAACAGGACATATGGGAGCATCAAGTCCCAGTCTCTCTTGTCTTCCGCTGCCACATGCCGGAGCATCTGTTTGAGGGTCTGATTAAAGCGTTCGACAAGGCCGTCTGACTGCGGGTGGTACAGTGTGGTGTGGAGGTGCTTTACCTGCAGCAGCCGGCAGAGGTCCGCCATCAGCCGGGACATGAAAGGGGTCTCTTGGTCCGTCAGTATCTCCGCTGGGATGCCGACTCGGGTGCAGAGTAGGAAAAGCTCTCGGACGATGTTTTTGGCCGTGGCCTTCCTCAGGGGAACTGCCTCTGGATACCGGGTGGCGTAGTCGACTATCACCAGGATGTGTTCATGTCCTCGGGCAGACTTAGGCAACGGCCCCACCAGCTCCATTCCGATTCGCTCGAAAGGTACCCCAATGATGGGAAGCGGAAAGAGCGGGCTGGGGGGAGGAGCTAGTGGTGCGGTTCGTTGGCAGGTCGGACAGACCTGACAGAAGCGCTTCACCTCTCCATCCAAACCTGGCCAGTGGAAACGGTCCTGGATATGCTGGATGGTTTTGGCGACTCCTAGGTGACCGGCCATCGGATGGCCGTGGGCTAGCTCCATAATCATCTCTTTGACTTCCCCCCTCAGCTGGGCGACACAGTACAACAGGCCGTTCCGTACGATGAAATGCGGGAGAGGATGGGGCGCTGGTTGATTGTCCTGGCCGTCGACTGTCCGGACCTGAGCCCAACAGTTCTTGAGGCGGTCATCTTCCAGCTGGGCCTTCGCGAAGGAGCCCCTTCCCTGGACCTGTTGGAACACATCAAAGAAGACGTTAGGAGTTTGGGAGGGGGACTCACCATCTCTCCCGCTGTCCGACGCCAATAGAGCGGCCTGGGTAGTCCTCCTTCTCCGACCGCGCCGCTCTCAGGGGCGGCTCCCGGCCTGGCTGGCTGGCTGGCTGGGTGGAGGTGCAGAG
This sequence comes from Pseudorasbora parva, assembly GCF_024679245.1. Classification (NCBI taxonomy): domain Eukaryota; kingdom Metazoa; phylum Chordata; class Actinopteri; order Cypriniformes; family Gobionidae; genus Pseudorasbora; species Pseudorasbora parva. The sequence continues at coordinate 67,242,292 of NC_090172.1, read as the reverse complement.
CAGCTCTTCAAAACCCGGCCAGTCCCGTCCAAGGAGTACGGTCACAGGGAGGTCCTTCATAATTCCCACTTCAACCGGCCAGGTGCCTGGGCCAGCGGAGATCGTCACTCGGCGGGCCGGGACGTGATGAGTGTCGCCGTGCACACAGGTGATAGGCAGCTGGGCTTTGGAGTTCTTCTGGGGTGGTAGGATGGCGGCCTGGACGAGACTGACCGAGCTCCCCGAATCGAGAAGGGCGTGAACCGGCCGCCCATTGATTTTCACCTCCATTCGCGGGGCTCCGCGGGCGGTTCTTGATGGACGGTGCAGCCAGCCTACAATGCGCTTACCGGTGGGACCGGTTCCTCCGTGGGCATCAGCTCGTCGATTGGGCCGGGAGCCGCAGGCCTGTGTACTGCGCGCTGGGTACCTTCCGGCGCGTCGCTCCTGGACCACCCTCCGGGGGAAGAACGCCGCTCGCTCCCCAGGGTCGCGATGTATCGCCGCCTCTGCCAATTCGATGGCCTCGACGAGCTCGCCGATGGTGCTTGGGTTTGTTATTCCCACCGCCCGCCTGATGGGTGGCGGGAGAGCTCAGAGCAAGCGGTCCACCGTCACGCGCTCCGCCACCTGACCCGTGGTGGGTGTTCCGTTGAGCAACCAGTGTTGGGACAATCTTGCGAATTCAGCGGCCTGGGCGCGGGCTGGGCGACGAGGCTTGTACTCCCATTCGTGAAACAATTGGGCTGCTGAAATGGACGACAGCCTGAGGCGTCCGAGGATTTCTCTTTTCAACTCATCATAATTATCAGCACTCTCGGTGGGCAGTGAGAAGTAGGCTCATTGTGCCTCACCGGTCAGCAGGGGTCCCAACAGCCACACCCATTCGCTCCGATCCCAGTTCTCCCGAACCACCGTGGTTTCGAATAGTTGAAGGAATAATTTGACGTCGTCATGGCTGGTTAACTTCGGCAGCAGCTGGGTTGCGCAGACGCGTGGATCAGGCAGCGGAACGTGCTGAGCAGGGGCGAGGCAGAGAGCGGCAATTTCCTCTTCAACCTTTTCCTGGCGGGCCGGCAGGTGTTCGGTGATCTGTTGCTGTCGCAGACTCACTTCTGTAAGGCATTTGATCAGGTCTTTCATGATGGGGAGGAGTGTCGCCTTTTTGTCCGATCCTGTTGACTGCGTGCGTGAGAGGGAGAAAAAAAACAATGTCAGTGTTCAGGGGGTGGTTGGTGATCCTTCACGCTCTTGCCCGCATTCTCCACCAGTGTGGCAGGGTGAAGGATCACGCAACATTGGTGGATTTATTGGGGAAACAGTGACAAACGTTGTAAAATAGTGGTGCAGGTGCACTGTGGGTTTCCTCCTTCCGGGTGCCCTGGTGCTAGCGGTGACGTGGGTGCGGCGAGGTGGCCGGAGCGTCACAGGCTGCTGTCTGGGTAAGAGAGAGAGACAAGCGTTAGCGTAGTGCTGCATGGAGATCGTGCTCAGACTGGTGTCCCAGAGGGAAGGCTTCTATGCCGTGTTGTGATGGCCTGCAGCTGTGACGGTCCGGCCCGTGCTGATTGCGTGCAGGTGTTTTTAGTTCGTTGCCAGGCCGACGCTGATGAGAGCTATATATATATAATGTAACTATATATATAATGATACAGTTCATAATCTATAAATATCTTGTTTTTGTACACATTATCAATATTCCTAATACCATAACAAATATAAAAAACGTAATATATTCAGCATGTTTTTACTCACCCATAGAGTCCATAAACGTGCATCTATCCATTATATAATTGCTCCACACGACTCCAGGGCGTTAATAAAGGCATATGGTTGTCTGTTAGAAGTTAGTTATTGTAGTCTCTAAAGTTTTAAATATGAATATTATTTTTACACAAACACATTGCTTTGCTTCAGAAGGCCTTTATTAACCCCCATAAATTATATATATATATATATATATATATATATATATATATATATATATATATATATATATATATATATATATATATATATATAAACATGAGTTACCACAAAGTATTAATTTCCAAGACACATTATCGAGAGCACCAAGATGCGCGTCATGTTTTATGAGAGTAGATAATATACATAATATACACATTTTGTAAATAAATTATAAAAAATTAATATGTATCATGAATTTGATAGTAGTTTTTGGTTCAGGTACTGAAATGGCCAGCCTGCAGTCCAGATCTACCACCCATAGAAAACATCTGGAGCATCATAAAGAGGAAGATGCGACAAAGAAGACCTAAAAGTTTTTTTTTGAAAATGATGCTAATATACTTAACAATTACAATACATTTTTTTGTTAGTATATTTACAATATACTATTGAGAAAGTGAATATATTTGAAAAACCATTAAGTATTTTTTTTTTCCACCAGGGTTCTTATTGAATATTAACAGGGGTTTAGATATTGATGGTTCATTTAAATGTTTAGTTTGAGGGCACCATGATGGGGATCAGTGTTTGCTTTAGTTGAACTCTTGACCCTTTACTTTTCAACATCAGTGTTTTCTCTGCCTGCTTTAACTGTGTTTTTGCAAACCAAATAGATCACTGAGACTTCACATTGTAACTGTAGAAATATGAATGCAAAGCAGAGATAAGAATATGGACTCTTCTTCACAGCTGCTGACTGTAGCCATAATATATGCAAAATGACATCCATATGATATGAATACAGTAGCCATGTCATAATTTAAAACATTATGCATCATAATTTTTATAGCTCTGATTGAGTGTATTTTACACAGCACTTAGAATTTTATTATATTATTTTTTCAAACATAAAGTCATAGTGGTCATATATATATATATATATATATATATATATATATATATATATATATATATATATATATATATCAATGATATATATATCAATGATACAGTTCATAATCTATAAATATCTTGTTCCCTTTCAGTCGGTCACGTTCGACGTAATTGGGATCACTTCTGGGAGCCCCTATCAGCTTCGAGATATAGAACACATTCTCGTTTTGTTCTAGGTTCTCGAATCGGTCCCTTCACAAGCTACCGTTCAGAATGTTAACGCAGAAACGCATCCTCAGGTGCATCCGTCCCCGAGATTGGTCTGCAGCGATCGACCTGAAGGACGCGTACTTTCATGTCTCGATTCTCCCGCGACACAGACCGTTTCTATGTTCTGTGTTCGACGAACGAGCATATTAGTACGAGGTCCCACCCTTTGGGCTTTTGGTGCTCGAGCACCTCAGCCAGTTGGGGCAACAGGTCAACTGGGAGAAGAGTGAACCCTGCCTGATGCAGAAGTTCCCTTTTCTCAGTATGGAGCTGGATTCGGTCGCCCTGACAGTGCGCCTCACCGAGGAGCGCGTCCAGTCAGTGTTGAACTGCTTGAATTCGTTCAAATGCAGGACGGCGGTCCCACTGAAATAATTTCAGAGGCTCCCGGGGCATATGGCTCATGGTGCTCCATTTGAGCTTCAACGCTGGCTACACAGCCGAGTCCCGAGGTGGGCGTGGCACAGCGGATCCCGCCGTGTCTTAGTTACACCGAGGTGCCGCCAAACCTTCAGCCCGTGGTCGACCCTGTGTTTCTACAGGCGGGGTGGCCCTAGAACAGGTATCCAGGCATCCGATTGTCTCCACGGATGCCTCATCCACTGGCTGGGGTGCCACGTTCAACGGGCTTGCGGTTTCAGGTCTGCGGACAGGGCCTCAACTGCAATGGCACATCAACTGCCTAGAGTCGTTAGCATTTCGTCTCCAGGGCAAGCACATTCTGGTCCATACGGACAGCACTGCGGTTGTAGCGTACATCAACAAACAGGGTGGTCTACGCTCCCGTTGCATGTCACAACTCGCCTGCCACCTCCTGTTATGGAGTCTGAAGTATCTGAGGTCACTTTATGCCACTCACATTCCGGGCCGTCTCAATCGTGTGGCCAATGAGCCCTCACGGCCGCCAGTGCTTCCGGGAGAGTGGAGACTCCATCCCCAGGTGGTCCAGCTGATTTGGGATTGCTTCGGGGCCACACAGGTAGACCTGTCGCCGCCCCGGAGACGGCTCATTGCCAGTTGTTTTATTCCCTGACCGAGGGGACCCTTGACACGGATGCGCTGGCACACAGCTGGCCCCGGGGCCTACACAAGTATGCGTTTTCCCCAGTGAGCCTTCTTGCACAGACAATGTGCAAGGTCAGGGAGGACAAGGAGCAGGTCCTGTTGGTGGCACCATCCTGCGACAGCACCTCCTTGGCCCATTCCTCTGAGGAAGGACCTCCTGACTCAGAGACGGGGCACCCTCTGGCACCCGCGTCCAGACCTCTGGAAAGTCCATGTCTGGACCCTGGACGGGACGCGGAGGTTCTAGGTTGCCTGCCACAGGCCGTGGCAGACACCATCACTTACGCTAGAGCTCCCTCTACGAGGCACCTCTATGCGTTGAAGTGGAACCTGTTCGTCGATTGGTGCGCTTCTCACCGAGAAGACCCCTGAAGATGTTTGGTCGGGGCCGTGCTTTCCTTCCTACAAGACGGGTTGGAGAGAAGGCTGTCTCCCTCCACCCTCAAGGTGTATATGTGCCCAAGGTTCCCACCACTCCCTTCCGGGACCAGGTGGTGAGCCTGCAAGCACTGCCTTCGGAGGAGGCAGACCCAGCCCTGGCTTTTCTCTGTCCTGTCCGAGCTCTTCGGACTTATGTGGACAGAACGCAAAGCTTTAGGACCTCAGAGCAGCTCTTCGTCTGTTATGGAGGACAGCAAAAGGGAAAATCTGTCTCCAAGCAGAGGATGGCCCACTTGATAGTGGATGCCATTGTCTTGGCGTATGAATCCCAAGACGTGCCCTGCCCCCTCAGGATTAGAGCCCACTCCACTCGGGGTGTAGCCTCGCTGACAGACATTTGTAGAGCTGCGGGCTGGGCAACACCCAACACGTTCACTAGATTTTATAGCCTACGTGTAGAACCGGTATCTTCCCGTGTACTCACTTCTCATAGTCGGTAGCACCGAAGTGCCCGTTCTAGTGTCGGCTTGCTTCCCTTTCTCATGGAACGAATACGTGCACTTATATGCTCCAGTTTGGCGAATCCTGTCGAGTCCTCCGCAACCCGCGGCAGTCAGACGTGGCGGAGCGTCTGACGCCAGCTCTAACAATTGTATGCAGTGTGGAACTTGTGATAGGCTGGGTTCCATATGTAGTGACCCCTACGGCGGTCCCATATGTGTATTGTCCATGGAATGGCTCCCTATGGCGAGCCCAAGTCTTTCCCTTAACAGAGCCTGCTCTGCCGTCTCAGTGCAGTGACTGTCCTCCACCCAACAGGGCCGGGGCCGCCCCTGGGAATCCCGTATGTTGTACTGCCCATGGCCAGTCCATACGTGTAATTTCCACACTTTATCTCCTTCGGGGGAGTCTGGCTTCCGCAGCGGCCTCCAGGGGCACGCTTTCCCAGCATTATCCAATAGTCCACTGATTGGGTCTTGTGGGGTGGCAGTGTGACTCTCCCTGCAGGAAATTCCCCGCCCGTTGAGACGGGGTCCAAGGGACTCCCGCAGGGCGCTGGAAGTGGTAGTAACTATGGCGTTTTCCATAGGGATCCAAATTCGTCTGTCTAAGTCCGATGTACGTCAAACGTGACCGACTGAAAGGGAACGTCTCGGTTACGTATGTAACCCTCGTTCCCTGAAGGAGGGAACGGAGATGTACGTCTCGTCGCCACAGTTGCTGTACCATCACTGCAGTTCGAGCCACAGGTTCGGCTCCCCAGTGAAAAACAACAGTGCATGGCGATCGCTTCCGCTTTATGTTCATTGGCCCGTTTTCTATATCTCGAAGCTGATAGGGGCTCCCAGAAATGATCCCAATGATATCCAATAGTCCACTGATTGGGTCTTGTGGGGTGGTAGTGTGACTCTCCCTGCAGGAAATTCACCGCCCGTTGAGACGGGGTCCGAGAGACTCCCGCAGGGCGCTGCAAGTGGTAGTAACTATGGCGTTTTCCATAGGGATCCAAATTCGTCCGACATATGTCTCCGTTCCCTCCTTCAGGGAATGAGGGTTACATAAGTAACCGAGACGTTTTTCATACACATTATCAATATTCCTAATACCATAACAAATATAAAAAACGTAATATATTCAGCATGTTTTTACTCACCCATAGAGTCCATAAATGTGCATCTTTATGTGCAAAGTATTAATTTCCAAGACACCATTATCGAAAGCACCATGATGCACGTGTCGTGTAATAAGAGTAGATAATATACATAATATACACACTTTGTAAATAAATTATAAAACATTAATATGTATTATGAAGGATAGTAGTTTTTGGTTCAGGTACTGAAATGGCCAGCATGCAGTCCAGATCTTTCACCCATAGAAAACATTTGGCGCATCATAAAGAGGAAAATGCGACAAAGAAGACCTAAGACAGTTGAGCAACTAGAAGCCTATTCCTATTCCTAAACTTGAGCAACTTGTCCCTCAGTCCCCAGACGTTTGCAGACTGTTATAAAAAGAAGAGGGGATGACACACAGGTGTAAACATGGCTTTGTCCAGACTTTTTTGAGATGTGTTGATGTCATGAAATTTAAAAGCAACTTAGGGTGCGTTCACACTTGTAGTTCGGATCGTTTGGTTCGTTTGGTCCGGACCAAAAAACAAAAACAAACATAATAGTCCTGGTCCGCTTAGCGTTCACACGGGCATTTTTAACAGCGAACCTAAAGTTACCGAACCAAAGGCACAGGGAGACGCTCACAACCTGATTGGTCGGCTTATATGACGTAGGAGCTCGTTTACCGAACATTCAAAACAATGCTGTGTGCGGATTACACGCGCGGGCATTTTATGCGTGTACATATGGCATTATTTTTTACCAGAGAACTCATGAAGAGCTCATGAAATGTTCACAACATTCAAAACAACGCTGTGTGCTGGATTAAACACGATCACGTGTAACACATATGGCATTATTTTTTACCAGAGAACTCATGAAGAGCTCATGAAATGTTCAAAACAACGCTGTGTGCCAGATTAAACGCGATCATTTTATGCGTGTACATGTGGCATTATTTTTAACCGCTGAGAATTCATGAAGAGCTCATAAAATGTTCAAAACATTCAAAACAGCAGCAGGATTTCCTCCGTTGTGCAGAACAGAGACGGCCGTTCTGTCGTCTGTACCTGCTAATAATGGGCAACACAGGAACTTTGATGAGAAGATCCAGGTATGCTTTTTGTGTGTTTTTTTTCGAAACCTGCTCGACTGACCAAATATTGATTAGGCACTTCTTCGTTGCTCCACGTTTGCCCTCTAACGTTAAAGTTACTCATTTTGGATACACCGATCTTTTGGTCCGTCCGGTTTTTGGTCCGTTTACATGTCTTTGGTCTGTGTTGCGTTCATATATCAGTCGAACCGCACCAGAGTTCGTTTGGAAGCGGACCAAGACCCATCTTTTTAGCGCTCTCGGTCCGCTTGTTTGGTGCGCACCAGGGTTCGGATGGCAGCGTTCACATATGTTCAAATGAACCACACTAACCGAGCAACCGCACCAGGGATCGTTTTAATCGAACCAAACATGACAAGTGTGAACGCACCCTTATTTTCCCTTAAAAAGATACATTTTGTCAGTTTAAACATTTGATAAGTCTATCTATGTTGTATTCTAAATAAAATATTGAAACTTCCACATCATTATATTCTGTTTTTTATTCACAATTTGTATAGTGTCCCAATTTATTTGGAATTGGATTTGTAGATGTGGTGTGAACTCTGCTATTCTTTAATACTGAGAACGATTTTTAGAACTATATCTTTATCATTATAGTTATCGAACGTATCGTCTTTGCTGTGAATGGGCCTTAACAAACCATTCCAAGCTTATTTCAACTCACCATTGGTCACGACTAATTTCTGAGCACCACAATTGAAAAACCTGGATTGGTCCAATACAACATAAATCATTAATGGTAACTGATGGTCTAATGATGGTGGAAAAGCCCAAAAAAATTTCAGAATTTGCACCAAAAAAAAAAAAAAAAAAAAAAAAAAAAAGTACTGTTTTTAAACAAGATGCCCTTTTCAAGAGAGCTGTACGTGCTATATTGTAACCTGGAAATTTGACCACAGTTGCCATTAGTACATGCAACCTATCTGAAAATTATCTTTATTGTTGTAAATGCAAAATAAAATAAAAACCTGTCATATATAGTTCAATCAATCATTAGACTGGAGTTTCAAGAGTAGACATGCTCTTAGTCCGTTATTTGCATATTCAAAAGAGTTATATAGCATTATTATATTGGTATAGCCTATTAAACTGACTCAAGGTGTGTTTTGGGTACTGTCAGTGTCCTTTGGGGCCCTATTTAAGCAGCAGCTGACCAAACTCATCTCACTTCTCCAGCTTCCCCAAGACGAGCTGCTCTTCACTGGACTGCAGTCATAAGTAAGTGTATTTTCACTCAAAGGCACTTAGGCTAAATATATTTCCAAGTAATTATGATCAATATATTAAATTGTTTCAATATACTGAAAAAAATGTGAAATAATATTGCGTTAATACATATTGTATATATGTCATATAATCAATATATTGAATAATATATAAGGAATTGTTTTCATATTGTTAAAAAAGTATAAAACTTTGTAGTGTCATTTTGTAGTAAATATCTGGCGGCATCTTCACGAGGTATTGTTGTTTTGACAGTTTTTTACTGTAAAATTTGTCCTCCACTACCAGCAAATAGGTGGCGATGTGCACTAAGTAATAAATAAATCACCATTAAACAAAAGAAGAAGAGGAAGTAAGAATTGCATGCTTCTTCTTAGTATCTCTTTCCATGGTGAATCATCGATTCTTCGCTCCGTTGAGAATGTCTTGTGTGTTAACCACGAGCATATTCCGAGTTGTCTGAACTTACTCACGTGTTTTTGGCACTACCATACCTCGAGTAAGCAAAGTTTTGGGTTAATCAACCGAGAGTTCAGGGTGTGTGAGACGGTAAGATAACCTTGCTGTCTGGAATACACCCCTGATGAGTATATAGTAAACTATTTAATTTAAAAAAAGATGAACAAACCAGACTTTCTAATCTAATGTAAGTTTGTGATATTTGGTTATTGAATTCTTGAACAATACGGAAGCAGTCAATAATATTTTACAATATGAAGTTCAGTGTCAACTCTTCAATAGGTTACTAAACATTGCAGTTTTGATTTGTTCTCATCCTTCTCTTTAGAGTTTGATAGACTACACACCACTTTATTAAGCAGCAGTGACTCTGATCACAGTATTTGACATCATTCTTCAGTGAAGCGTGAGTCTGAAATTACATTTAAAATCCTTTCACTTTCTAACATAAATTACATTTCCAGTAAACCATTAAAATACATTTTCTGTAAACTTACTTATTTTAAAAAAGTGATATTCAATCACAACACTAGCGTGAAATGCCTGTCTGTATAGTGGCTTCCCTGTAGCTCAACCAGTAGAGCATGGCGCTAGCAATGCCAAGGTCATGGGTTCGATTCCCAGGGAGAGCAAGAACAGACAATAATGTAAAATGTGTACCTTGAATGCAATGTAAGTCGCTTTGGATAAAAGTGTCAGCCAAATGCATAAATGTAAATGTAATATCTGTATGCCTTATTGTAAAACATTAAATAAATCATCACATAAGCTAGTTTGTCACAGGCACAGCACTGTTAGTTTTGAATTGTTAGTGTGATCTTTGAAAATGCTTTATGTCCAACACAGGTGAAGTGACTCGACCAGACGAGATGTCTCAGCAGTAAGTCATTATTTTTTCAAAGCTTTGATTTTTCTTGTATCTTTATTACCTTTATAATCGACTGACTATCCGTTATATTATCAATACAAGCACATACACTTCTCAACAAGGCTTCATTTGGTTAAATTCGTTATCTTAAACTATCACCAATAAGCATTCATTCATTTCAGTTCATTTTAACATTTAAAACTTAAAAGTTATACCTTTAACTTTAGTTGAAGAACTAAATTAAAACCAAAATAATTAAACAAAATTGAACAATCAATGAATTGTATTTTTAATTAAAGCTGCAGTCCGTAACTTTTTCTGGTTAAATTATCTAAAATCAAAGGCCCAAATGACATAATCAGTGACAACTGGAGAGTCACCAGGAGTCAAAAGCAAAAGATTATCAACAGAAGATCGATATGGGTGCGGTGAATGACTGACAGCCACACACACTCCTCAAAACATGAGCTTCATGCACCGCTGAGGAGCCACAACATTTGAGCTCGGGCGGTTCGGTCTGGACTTGATCCATAGAGGAGTAATTATGCCTGAACAGAAACTGACCAATGAAATCATCAGGGACGATGACGGACAGATGATCAACAGTAACGTAATCATACACGTCATCAAAGGGGCTTGGGTTGAATTTGTTCTCTCCTAAACGGAGAGCTTGTTTGTATCTGTATTCACCTTCACTATTTCTTTTTGAAATGACGATCATGTTGGTAAGGGCTCTGTGTATCCTTAACCCCTTGCCTGTCACAACCTGATTTGGCAAATGGAGCACTTAGACATACTCATAGTAAAAAGACAGCTGCTCATACGTTATTCTGAATATACACATAACCAATATATATTTAGAAAGCCAGCACTTTTACAGCTGAATCTAAAACATAAAAATAAACAATGTAAATATTTTAAATATTTTTCTTCATGTATAAAAATATTATGTGAACGTAGTATAACAACTTATAACTACAACTAAATTGAAGGCACAAGTGTGGTCATGCTTTATTTAAAATCTGAGGCTGTTATGTCCAAAACTATGAATTGTATGAAACATTTTCTAAGACCAAGTTTTTTAGATGCTTTTATCAAATCATTTTGTTGGCCTGAAGACACGTTTGCAGTCTTTTGTCTAATGTCTGGCGAGGCGAATAGCTCAATTAATGCTTCAATGTGCTCACTCGACGATCTCTGGGGAAAAAAGTGCCGTTTGGGAGGTAAAATGTGTTATTTTGGCAAGGTTTCCTGCTAAAATTGGCATTCCTGGGTCTATATATCCCATAATAGAGGTCGCTTCAACCCGTGGACATGGAAAACAACCCATGGGAAAACCGCAGACTTGGCAACACAGTACAGTCGAGTTCTGTTGACATTTGACAGCTAAGGTTATGCGTTGCTCCGTTGCTGATTGGTTGTAGGTCTGTCCATCGAGGTCTTTCCTGGTTCGGTGGAAACACACCCCATAATCACAGCCCAATGGAGCATCAGACTCATATTCTGAGTTGGTCATATTCACGGTCAATTGTGTATGACCATGTCAGGCTAGCACAGATATTCACATCACACATAGCTGCAATACAGGTTTCAAACAGATATTGCGACACTCAGGCAAAACCTTAACAAAGCAGCTTTAACAAAGGTTATGAATATTGCTCATTCTTAGACCTTGGAGGACCAAACCTGCAAAAACTATTAATAAATGTAAAAATAGGAAAATAAATAAAGTAATTCATGAACTGCTAAAACAAAGTCTGATATTTTTAAGTTAAAATGTTTATTTAGCAATTAAAATAAATAAAATAAAAACAGGCAAACTGGGATTAAAAAATCTGTTACCAAATACTCAATCAATCAATCAATATTTATTTATACAGCCTGTGAGTGCAACAAGCTTACTCACTAGCTTAGGACTTTAAAGTTCTTTTGTACTCAACACAAAACGTCAGTGAATAAAAGTCTTGAATCCAAGGTTCTTCGTTTGACTGTTTATTTATGAATCGCAAATCATAAAAACAAAACTTAGGATATACTTTTCTTACAAATTAACTGTGCCGTTCCGTGTAGGTCAAAAGACTGTGTTGCTCCAAAGTCCAATGCTTCTGACTAATTCGCGGGGTTCTATTTCTTTCATGCTAAATCTAACAGCCAATCAAATTACATTATACTAGATCGCTGGTTAACTGTTTACATTACAATTTCTTTGCAACACAGGTTTTCTCGGGTATTACTAAATGAACTTAAAACATTATTGCTTCCATAGAAAATGGCTTCAACATATCCCGGTCCCTAATTGACTAGGCCTTAACATATCAATTATCAACTTAAACTTAAACTGAAGTCATTTACACTCTTACGTTTAACACTTTCTCAACTCCTTTTAAAAAGAATCTTCTTCTCTTCACAGGAAAGTACTTAAAAAAGGTAAACATTTACTTGAAAGTATTAACAACTAAATACTTCTATTCTAATCGATTCTTTCTTTTCTATCTTCAGTCTTCTCCCTGCAACAAACAAAGTTTAGTTATAGGTCTTTGAATGATGCTGGTCTTCGTCCGGACTTCAGCACTTCGAACAACGCCTTTGGAGTCGGGCATCACCCTTATGATTCTGCCTAACATCCAGGAGTTTCTTGGCAGGAACGAATCTGCGACAAGGACAACATCCCCAACCTTGAAACTTCTCTTTAAGCCGAGCCATTTTTGCCGCTCTTGCAGAAGCGGTAGGTATTCGTGAGTCCACCTTCGCCAGAACAGATCCGCCATATATTGTATTTGTCTCCAGCGCCGGCGGGCATAGATATCATCCTTAGCAAATACACCAGGGGGAAAACTAGGCTGTGTTTTCAATACGAGCAGATGATTCGGCGTTAGTGGCTCGAGGTCATTGGGGTGATCTGTGTTTGTAGTTAAAGGTCTCCCATTTATGATGCTCTCAACTTCACACAAGAGAGTGTGTAGTCCTTCATCTTCTAAGAGTTGTTGCTTCACAACAGAGGTCAGCACTTTTCTCACGGTGCGGATTTGACGCTCCCAGATACCGCCGTAGTGAGATGCAGCAGGCGGGTTAAAAATCCATTGCACACCCTTTCTCATCATGACTTCATTGATACGAGACTGATCCAGCTCTGCCAATGCCTCACGCAGCTCTCGTTCAGCGCCGACAAAGTTTGTGCCATTGTCGGAACGAATTATTGACACTTGACCTCTCCTGGCTTGAAAGCGTCTTATGGCATTAATACATGAATCGGTATCGAGAGAATGGGCTACTTCGATATGCACTGCCCTGACAGTTAAACATGTGAAGAGCACTCCATAACGCTTAACCTTTGCACGTCCTCTTCTGACCTCGAAAGGTCCAAAATAATCTACACCCGTGTTGGTGAAGGGTGGTTTGTCAGGGAGCAAACGGTCTTGTGGCAGATCTGCCATTTTCTGCTCTCCTGCCTTTGCATGCAGTCTTCTGCAGAGGTTGCACTCTGAAATCACTTTTCTTGCTGCTACATTGGCTCTTGGTATCCAATACCGTTGTCGCAATATGGCTAAGATGTGGTTCCTACCTCCATGTCCACAATCTTGATGGATGTGGTGAAGAATGAGGTGAGCTATTCTGTGCTCTTTATGCAGAATGGCAGGATGCTTGGCCTCCTCAGGCATCGCCGATCTGTTCAAACGTCCTCCTACTCTCAACACATCATCTTTCAAGTGTGGATCCAGTTTGAAGATAGAGCTGTTCTTTTTCACATGGGAGCCTGCTGGCTGCAAAGCTTTTATCTCCTCCATGTAAGCTTGTCTCTGACTGTATTTAACCAGTTCAATTTCAGCTCTGGATAGATCTTCCATGGTAAGTATTCTTTTTTCTATGTTCTTTTTGCACATCACCATTTGCTGTTCAACTATAGATCTGCATTTTTCTGGATCGTTCTCATTCTGCTGTATGTTCTGCTCAAACTCTTTTCTCTTCTCGCTCAGGTACCGCAACGTCCTTCTGATGTGCAAAATCCAGGCTGTCGCCTTTTTCAGCTTATGCCAACTGGAGTAATACTCAACAAGCTGGTTCAGTGGATCTATGCACTCGTTCAAGTTTGTGCATGACACTGCAACAGATGTCTTCACTTCAACATCATCTTCAGTAAGGTAAGGACATTGCTCAGGTTGTTCAGGCCATTCAACTTCCTTTCGCAGAAAACTAGGCCCCTGAAACCAGCTTTTACTTTCCATGAAGCTCTGGATCTTCAAACCTCTTGAAGCCTGATCAGCTGGGTTTTGTGAGGTGTTGACATACTTCCACTGAGAAGATGCAGTTGCTTCTCTAATAAAAGAGACTCGGTTGGCTACAAATGTCTTGAAGCGAAGGGCATCGTTTTCAATGTACTTTAGTACCGTTGTACTATCCGTCCAGAAGACCGACTCTATCAGAGGAACTTCAAGTTCTTCTTTCAACATCCGATCGATCTTGACTGCAACCATTGCTGCTGTCAACTCCATTCTTGGGATTGTGATCTGTTTGAGTGGAGCGACTCTGGACTTTCCCATCAAGAATGATACATGTTTCTCACCTCGGTCATTTGTCAGCAAGAGATACGACACAACACCATATCCATCTTGGCTAGCGTCTGAGAAATTGTGAATTTGAGCAGCGTTCGTGGGCCCAAATGCAGAGGGTTTGAAACATCTGTCAAGACTGAGTTCTGAAAGTTTGTCTAAGTCCGTCAGCCACTTCTTCCATGTCCGGCATGATTTTTCATCAATCTCTTCATCCCAACCTTTCTTCTCTTGGCAGAGATCTCTTAAAATTAGCTTGATAGGTAGTAGGAGTGGTGCCAAAAAACCCATTGGGTCATACACCGAACTGACTACAGATAAAATGCCCCGTCTTGTACATGGCTTGTCCGGTAGATTTATTTTGAACCTGAAGCTGTCAGAACTTGTGCACCACTGCATGCCTAATGCCCGTTCCACTGGTAACTTATCATGTTCCAAATCGAGGTCTTTGACTTCCGCAGCTCGTTCATGGTCAGGAATGGAGCCCAGCAGGGCTCTGCTGTTGCTAACCCACTTGGTCAAATGAAAACCACCACTGGAGCACAACTTCATCAGCTCCCTCACAAGAGCAACGGCTTTCTCTTCTGTGGCTACTGACTTCCAACAGTCGTCCACATAGAAGTTCTTGAGGACTGTCTGAGTGGCTTCTGGGGTACTTTTTGATGCTGCATCTTCCGCTGTTCTTCTTAATGCATATGACGCACAACTAGGGGATGATGTTGCACCGAACAAATGCACACACATTCTGTACTCTTCTGCTTCCACATTCAGATTACCACCTGGCCACCAGAGAAAGCGTAGCATGTCTGTGTCCGTGTCTGGAATCCGCACCTGGTAAAACATTGACTCTATATCTGCCATCATGGCGACAGGCTCCTGTCTGAATCTCAACATCACTCCGATGAGGGTGTTAGTTAGATCAGGTCCTTGCAACAACTGATCATTTAGCGACACACCTCGGTAAGTTGCCGCACAGTCAAAGACGACTCTGAGTTTCCTCTTTTTTGGATGGTAAACCCCATGGTGTGGAATGAACCATACTCTTCCATCACTGCGAATCAACTGTTCTTCTGGAATCCTTACTGCATAGCCTTTTTCCAGTATGTTGTCCATAAAAGCCTTGTACTCTTGAAAGAAGTCTGTATTCCCACTTAACTTCTTCTTCAAAGAGTTAAGCCTCTGTTCAGCAATACCACGGTTGCATGGCATCTTCAACTTGTCATCCTTCAAAGGCAACTTGATGCGGAAGTGACCATCCACAAGCTGGGCTGATGTAGTCACCATATGCATGAACTGTTTATCATGTTGTGACTGTTCTCGTCTGTCCTCACATCTTCTTTCTGGAAAATCTGCATTGTAGTGCTTCATCAGCATATCTTCAATGCTTATTACAGAAATACGGTTGACAAGGAAACTTTGTTTTTTGCCACCATCTGATTCCTTCTCTTGGCATCTGCTGATTGGCCCATTGATGACCCAGCCAAGAGCGGTCTTCACAGCATATGGTCCGTCGTTCCGGCTATTAATGATCTCCCATGGCTCCATGGCTTTGTACGCGTTGACACCGATGAGCAGACCAACTTCTGCTTCAAGTTTTGGGAGATGGACTCGACTTAGGTAAGACCACTTTTCCAAATCTTCCTTCTGTGGGATGTTGGGCTTTTTTGCAGGTATATCTGGCTGAGTATACACATTGGGAAGCTGAATGTAGTCTTGCTCATCTAAGCCACACACCTCCAGATCGGTAAGTTCATAGCTATCCACTTTCTGTTCTTGCGCTATAGTACGAAGCAGGAACTCTGTCTTTCTGCCTCGCATATTCAACTTCTTCGCCAATTCTTCGGTGCAGAAAGTCGCTGTACTTCCTTGATCCAGGAAAGCATAGGTCCTGATTATCTTTGTGTCTTTCTTGTGTTTTATCTGCACAGGTACGATGGGAAGAATACGCTCACTGTTCCCGGCCCCAGTATAGTCACCTTCTCTGCACCCTGCAGATACGAGAGCACTTGTGACTTCACTCGTGTCTTGTGTCCCGTCGTCTGCACTGTTGTTTTTTGGTGAAGTGTCTTCCTTAACAACGTGCAAGATAGCTGGGTGCTTGAATGAACAATCTGGGCAAGAGGCCCTTTTTTTACAGTCCTTGGACATATGACCTGCCGTCAGACACCCGAAACAAAGGCCGTTCATTTTTAAGAACTGAATTCTTTCTTTCAGAGGCTGTTCTCGAATCTTGTTGCACGCATTCAGTGCATGGTTCTTCTGGCAGTAAAGACAGGGACTTTGAAAAACACTTGCTGACTTTATTGCAAAAGGTTTCTTCTCAGGTTGGCTTTTACTGACATTATTTTCGGTAGCAGACACATTCACAGCAAAGCTGCTTCTTTTAGACTCACTTTTTCTAATACTTGGTTGCTTTTTTGAGTTGGTCTGTTTACTTGAAGTGGAGTCCAGGATATCTCCAAACAGCGGGTCATTGGCAACCTTTGCTTGTCTGTACACATATTCCACTAAATCAGGAAATCTGGCTCTTTTTCTTGTGCTTTCTTGAATGTCATAAGCATAATTTCTCCATTTTTCCTTCAGTTTGAATGGAAGTTTGGATAAAATGGACTTCATGTTGGTGGGGTTGTTCATTTCGTCCATGTAGTCCACATCATTCACTGTGTTACAACATCCAACCAAGAACAAAGCGAAAGCCTTCAATCCTTTTCTGTCTTCTGGCCGTATCTGAGGCCATTCCATAGCCTTCTTGATATAAGCTGTAGCGATGGTCATTTCATCTCCATAGTGACGGTCAAGCAGTTCTCTGGCTTCTGTATAAGCTCTTTCAGGTTTCATGTGCTCACAGCTTCGAATGAGATCAAGTGGCTCTCCACTCGTGAACTGTTCGAGGTAGTACAGCCGGTCTTGATGACTGTCTGTTTTACTGTCGATAGCATGCTCGAATGACCTTATGAAAGATCTGTAAGTCAGAGGATCTCCTGTAAACGTTGATATGTCTCTTTGAGGGAGTTGAGACAAACTCTGTTGTTTAATGAGCATCTCAGTGACTTCGTTTTGACGCTGCAACACTTCGTGAAGGCTATCTGAAGAAAAATCAGTGTGATCATGATGACTAAGATGTGGCGTGCTGCTGACAGCATCAAACCTTGATGGTGACTTTCTTCCATCTGAAGCACCAACTTGAGTGGCTGGCTTTGGATTGTATGTAAGGGACGTCTTACCAGCTCCACGACGCACATAATGGTCTATACTGTGTTTTTCTTGTCTACGCATCAGTGGTTCAAATCTGGGTCCTAAAGGTAGCTCTAATAAATCATGTTTAGATTCATGAGCATCTTCAAATTCTTCGTACACCTTCAGTTTAGCATCTGAAGCAGCAAGCTCAGTTTCAAGCTCCAATTGCTCTTTTCTAATTCTCAAACGAATTTCTTCCTGTTCTATTGCTTCTCTCTTTTTCATTGCTGCAGCTCTTGCCAACAGTGCTTCACGTTCAGCTTTAATTCTCAGCATTGCAGAATTAGTACTGGAAGTGCGGCTTACGACGGAGTTAGCTTCGGATACACTATCCTGTGGCTTAATATCATCTGTCTCATTCTTTAGGACATCTGCAATCCATTTGTTTGTATCTTCTATGAACCGCTGAAATTCCGAATGTCTGTTCTCATAAGCATCTTGATCTGCTTTCTTGTCATCTTCATTAATTAACTCACACAACTCTTCATTAATCCGTTCATACTGTCTTAAGCATCTTTCAAACCTTAGCAATTCTTCATCTTTAATGAAATCAACATTGTGTTCATTTTCCTTCAATTTGACTAAATCATTCTTCTGTTTGGTTATTTGTGCCAACTTTCCCCTGCGTTCTCCTTTCAGCCTTTGTAGTTTCTCCTCTACAGCCTTTTCTGTGGGCTTTGGCGCCCTCTTTTGGTCAACACACGCAGCTGCACTTTCATCTGCCATGTCATGTCACTTTAAAAATCTTCACGCAAAACTGTCACAATTCCTAATATTGTCCACGGCTTCTAGTCTTCTTGTAAACACTCATTTAAAAGAGTCACTGATGTGCGGGATTTATTTATTTAAAGCTCTATGACTTCCAGAATGAAATATCCAGTGAACACTTACTGTCACTTTTAGATGAAGGTTATAGTGTTAACTTACGCATCGTCAGGAAAGACATTAAGAAAATATCAGACCTGTTCCAGGGAAAGTTTCATTCAGCCGACGATTCAATAGGTAGGCCACCTCTGGCTTTCTTTTAGTATTCTTTTGCTGTGGCGCAGTTTTCCTCCGTATTGGTCTATTGTTAGCTGCCACTAGCAGGTTTCCATAAAATCCGCCCGGCCGTTTAGCTCGCCGTCATCACGTGTGGCTGTCTTTTTCTTTAGCGATCTTTTCACGCGGCTCGTCTTTCGGTTTCGTCGAGCAGTCTTTTGACTTTAATGTGAGTGCAACAAGCTTACTCACTAGCTTAGGACTTTAAAGTTCTTTTGTACTCAACACAAAACGTCAGTGAATAAAAGTCTTGAATCCAAGGTTCTTCGTTTGACTGTTTATTTATGAATCGCAAATCATAAAAACAAAACTTAGGATATACTTTTCTTACAAATTAACTGTGCCGTTCCGTGTAGGTCAAAAGACTGTGTTGCTCCAAAGTCCAATGCTTCTGACTAATTCGCGGGGTTCTATTTCTTTCATGCTAAATCTAACAGCCAATCAAATTACATTATACTAGATCGCTGGTTAACTGTTTACATTACAATTTCTTTGCAACACAGGTTTTCTCGGGTATTACTAAATGAACTTAAAACATTATTGCTTCCATAGAAAATGGCTTCAACACAGCCCTTTAGATTAGATGCAACTTTATTGTCATTACACAAGTACAGGTACAAGGCAACGAAATGCAGTTTGGGTCTAACCAGAAGTGCAATAGTAGAAAGTGCAGTATTTACAGTGGTTGAATAAGTGCAGGACATGGTTATGTACTGATATAAATAGAGATGATTATTGCTATAAACAGAATATACAGGTTAATATGTGCTATATAAATATAATATACAGATAACTATTACTATAAACAGACTATACAGGTGAATATGTACTATGAATATGATCATAGAATCAATGTGTACAATAAGTTAGATTAAGATGAGCAGTGTAGCAATGTATGATATAGTGCAAATGAGCATATTCAAGTTAAGGTGGAGTAGTGCAAGATGCTTAAGTAAACAGCTGTCGCTGTATTAAAGGGTAACTAAACCCTAGAACAACTTTTTTTAGTTAATGATCTGCAAGAATGGAGCTTTATTATTATTGTTCATTGAGTCGAGTAAATGTTTTGACAGTTGGGTTTAAAGTGTTTAAATTCTATAATATATGGTATAAAAACGTCTTAGTGCTGCCCTCTTAAGGTTGAACGGTGGCTACTGCAGTTGAATTTTCCTATTGGACGTTATGGTACTTCGTTACGTAGTACTTCCAACGGCTCACTATCCACGCCCCTTGCACGAGCTCACCACGCCCTGAGAAATGTTTTCCGTGATCACATGATGAGAACGGCTTCAGTCCAGTATGAGCGCTCATGTTAAATGAAGTAGAAACATTATGAATGAAACTTTCTCTTCACTTGCTTTCAACATTCTAATGAAGAAAATACAGATATATAATGCAGTTGTAAGTACATGTTAAGCTTTTCTTCTGATAGTTTTGCCACCTGTCATGTCTACAGATCATTTTCATACCTCAGACGCTTTCAGACAAACCCTGACACGCAAATGGTTGCCGTGGTAATGAACAACAAATCCGTAACGTGCTAGACTGCCGGCGTATGTAGTCTAACTTTTATTTAATGCATGAGGAATATTTAATATGAGGAAATCTGTTTTAATAGGCTATTAGGTTTGAACTTATTGGTCCTGTGATTTTTTTTTAGTGGCATTCAGTATAAGGATATGGCTGTTCAGTGTTCATAGATTAGTTAGTGATCTCATTCTCTCTTGCGCTGCTGCTTCGCTAGCATGAATGAATGAATAAATGAAAGCATCGTATGCATCGGGAGTTATAGCAGTTTGAGCCAACAAACTCTGTGTCTACAGACATTTCACCCTCCTCCACTTCAGGTGAAGGTGGTGGAGAGAAGTCCTCTACTTTAGATGACTGCTCTGTTGCAAAACTACTGTCCTCACTCCAGTCACTATCCATCTTTGCGAGTCTGACAACTGTCAAACAAGTTGTCACTACGGGTCTCAGGTGCACGCCCCCCGCTCAGCGCCGCCCTCGTCTCGTCCCCTCTCTCTCCGCTGGGCTCTGCCCACTTTTGCAGCATTTTTCAAATATTGCCAGAGGGCGGAGTTAGGCTGTGAACAGGGGTTTAGTTACCCTTTAAACAGTCTGTAGTGCAAATGAACATTCCAGTAGTGCAAACGAAGTAAAGGCAGATGTGAGGGGGGAGAGGAGAGTTAGCCATGTATGAGGGGAGTTGGGTCAGCGAGGGTTAGAGTTCAGCAAAGAGACGGCTTTTGGAAAAAAACTGTTCTTTAGTCTGCTGGTCCTGGTCCGGAGGGACCTGAAATGTCTGCCGGACGGCAGGAGAGTAAACAGTCTGTAGGCTGGGTGAGAGGAGTCTTTAAGGATGCTGCGAGCTCGATGCAGACAGCGTTTCCTCTGCATGTGCTCGATGGCAGGTAGTGGAGTCCCTGTGATGCGCTGGGCTGTTTTCACCACCCGTTGCAGTGCCTTGCGCTCTGCAATAGAGCAGCTCCCATACCATACTGTAACACAGTTGGTCAGGATGCTTTCTATTTCGTCAGCGATAGAAGTTCACCAGGATAGTCGAGGAGAGTTGGTTATTCCTCAGTGTCCTCAGGAAGAAGAGGCGCTGGTGAGCCTTCTTGACCAGGCTGGAGGTGTTGGTTGTCCAGGTCATATCTGCCGAGATGTGGATCCCCAGGAACTTGAAACTCGAGACACGCTCAACAGCCGTTCCATTGATGTGGATGGTGTCATGTGTGCCTCTTGAGTCTTTCCTGAAGTCCACGATGAGCTCCTTCGTTTTGGTGGTGTTGTGGAGCAGGTTATTTTCAGTGCACCATGTGGCCAGGTGCTGGATCTCCTCCCTATAGGCAGTCTCATCGTTGTTGCTGATGAGACCAATCACCGTAGTGTTGTCTGCAAACTTGATGATGGAATTAGATCCATACACAGGCTTGCAATCAGAGGTGAAGAGGGAGTAGAGAAACGGGCTAAGCACACAGCCCTGTGGTACACCAGTGTTGAGTGTGATGGACGTGGAGCAGATAGAGCCTGATCGAACATTCTGGGGTCTGCTGGTCAGAAAGTCCAAAATCCAGTTGCACATTGAGGTGTTGATGCCCAGGTCTCCCAGTTTGGCTATTAACTTGGTTGGGATGACAGTGTTGAATGCTGAGCTGAAGTCAACAAACAGCATACGTGCATAAGTGTTCTTATTGTCCAGATGTGTGAGCACAGAGTGCAGTGCCATGGCAACAGCATCCTCTGTGTTCCTATTGCTACGGTAGGCGAACTGGTTTGAGTCCAATGTGGGTGGTAAAGAATCTTTTAGGTGTGCCAGGACCAGCCGCTCAAAGCACTTCATGATGATGGGTGTGAGTGCTACAGAGCGGTAATCGTTAAGGCACGTCGGGCTAGAGTGTTTTGGCACTGGCACAATGGAAGTGCATTTGAGGCATGTTGGTACAGCTGCTTGGGCAAGAGACAGGTTGAAAATGTCTGCAAAGACCCCAGCGAGCTGCTGCGCACATGCCCTGAGTACACGTCCAGGGATGTTGTCTGGTCCAGCAGCCTTGTGCACGCTGATCCGACTCAGTGCATTGCAGACATCTGTAGAGGAGAGTGTGATTGGTGGGTGGTCAGCTGAGGGTTTGAGCTTGGTGGCAGTTTCTCTGTGGTCTCTTTCAAAGCGAGCATAAAAGTCATTTAGCTTGTTCAGGAAGTTGGCATCTGTGGCTGCGCGAGTGGAGTGGGTGGGTTTGTAGTCACTGATGGCCTGAATGCCCTGCCACATGCGTCGAGGGTCAGAGTTGGAAAAATGTCCCTCTATCTTTAGCTTGTAGCAGTGCTTGGCCTTTTTGATACCCCTCTTCAGGTTTGCTCTGGCTGTGCTGTAGGCTTGTGCATCTCCTGATCTGAAGGCCGTGTTGCGAGTCTTCAGCAGGAGTCGCACCTCCCCGTTCATCCATGGCTTCTGATTAGGGTATGTGGTGATCTGCTTCTGGGTTGTAACATTGTCAATGGTGGTATTGATATGATCCAGTACAGAGGAGGTGTATTGGTCAATGTCCATGTGAGAGCCACTGGTGGCTTGGGAAGCAAACATACTCCAGTCTGTGTGTAGGAACCTTTCCTGGAGTACACAGTCTACCCCTGCAGGCCACACCTTGATGGTCTTCACAGATGGCTTCACACGGTTGATGAGGGGTGCATATTTGGGGGTGAGGAACAAAGAAAGGTGATCTGACTGTCCCAGGTGGGGGAGGGGTGTCGCAACGTAAGCTCCAGCCATGTTTGTGTAAACATGGTCTAAGGTTTTGTTTCCTCTGGTGTGACAGGAAACATGCTGGCGAAATTTCGGTAGCACTGACTTTAAGTTTGAATGATTAAAATCCCCAGCAACAATAAACGCAGCTTCTGGGTGAGCAGTCTCTTGTTTACTGATGGCTGCGTGAAGTTATTTCATAGCAAGCTTGGCATCAGCATCCGGGGGGATATAGGCTGCGGTTATAATGGTGGAAGTGAACTCCCGCGGTAGATAAAACGGTCTACATTTAACCATGAGAAACTCAAGGTTAACATTAAACTCAAGGTTAACAAGATTAAACTCAAGGTTAACAAGGTTAACCATGAGAAACTCAAGGTTAACTGAACAATGACTCCCAATAATAACAGAATGTGTGCACCAAGCTTTGTTAATGTAAATGCACAGTCCACCACCTCTGGTCTTACCGGAGCCATCTAATGTTCTATCCGCCCGGAGTGTGTGGCGACCCACTAGCTCAATAGCGCTGTCCGGTATTCCGCTGTTTAACCATGTTTCCGTGAAGATTAGGATGTTACAGTTCAAAAGTCTCTTGTATGTGATGCTGAGTCGAATCTCCTCCATTTTGTTCACCAGCGACCGTACATTGGCAAGGAAAATGCTTGGTAAAGAGAGCCGATGTGGTGTGAGCTTTAGTTTAGCTCTTAGCTTATCTCTTAGTCCTCCGTGCATTCCCCGCCTTTGTTTACGATCTCGACGCCGCCTGCGAGCACTTCCGCCCGGCCGGGTAGAGTGCATGGCCTCGGGTGTTCTGGCGATCTCAGGAAGGAGTCGAAGGTTGTCCATAAAACTGTCGGAAATTTGCAAACCGATGTCCAGAAGCTCACATCGGGTGTACGATGTAAAGGCACAACTGTTCTGCACGAACAGACCCGAGATGAGCAAGATAAATACCGCAAAATTGCAGAATCTGGAGAGAACCCGAGCCTCGCGATATACTCGCGCCGCCATCTTGGTTGTAAAAATAGAACACACTTTACAACACATTAAGTGAACCAAAGTGCTTTTCAATAAAAATAATAAGACAACTAATACAACAAAACATTTTAAAAAAGAAACCAACAGCAATAGAATACACAGAATGCCACAGCAACTGCTAAACATTGAAAGCCAGTCTAAATAAATGAGTTTTAAAATCACCAGGTCAGCGATTATACGTAAATCAGCAGGGAGCTTGTTCCAGAGTCTGGGCCCAGCTACGGAAAAAGAATCCCACATCACCCCAGTGTTTGTACCGTGTCCTTGGGACTTCCAGCTAAAATTGGTTTGCTGATCTAATAGTCCTATATGGCTGAAGCAAAGCTACCATCTCAGTTATATACTGTGGTGCAAGGCCATTGAGAGCTTTATATTATTATATATTTTTAAATATTATTCTTGTGGATAGTAATTTCACATATACTAAACCACGCTAAAACCACAATATGTACCAAACCGTGAGAAACTTGAACTGTTACACTTGCCACCAATTATTATTATATATATATATATATATATATATATATATATATATATATATATATATATATATATATATATATATATATATATATTTTTTTTTTTTTTTTTTTTTGTATTTTATGTTGGAAAAAAACCTGATCTTTTTGAGATCTCTCAAATAATGATACACTGGAGGTACGCAATGACCACCTCCCTTATTTCCATGTTGCACACAAAAATAAATAAATAAATAAATAAATAAATATGGAAATCAATACACATGAAAATAAATACATATAAAATAAATAAGATAAAAATAAAGTAAAAAAATACATTATTGAAGTTACAAATAAATAATGTATTTTTCACTTATTTATTTATTTATTTATGCATTCATTTATTTTATATTTATTCATAAATTTACAAATAAATAGAGAAAATAATAAAGGAAAAAGTAATTTAAAAATACATTTTGGAATAAATTAAAAATGATTTGTTCATTCGTCCGTTCATTCCTGCACGTTTGAGCCTCCATAGTGTCCCAATCTGCTTTTAGACACATACTCACTATTTATGTTAACAAATAAGCCATTTTGGTCAAGTTTAAACTTTGATATTTCAGGGAACTTGAAGCTCTTCATGATGAACTGCAAAGAAGCATTGAGGCACTGAATTCAGAATGTGACAAACATCATCAACCTCTCACTGATAAAATAAAGGATCTGAAAACCATCACTGATGAGCTTGAAACGGTGCACAAAGCCACTACAATTGGCAGTTTGGTTGGATCAACAGTAGGAGCAACTGCAGGAGTAGTGGGAGGGATTGCATTACTAGTGGGTCTGTTTTTGTCCCCGTTCACATTTGGTACTACTTTAGCTCTCACTGCTGTTGGAGTAGCTGGAGTAGCTGGAGGAGTAACAGGTGCAGCATCTAACGTCACTAACATGGTCAAGCAGAAAAACCTGCGTGAGATTATTGAGATAATCACCCATGATTTTGTAATCACGGTCAACCCAATAATTCAGCATCTGGATAAAATTAAAAACACCATGGAAAAGCTTCAGGAGATGGAGGAGACATATTCTGCTCAGAATAAAATAATAATAACAAGTGTGAGATCCTTGAAAACCGTTGCAGGCCTTACAAGAATTGCATCTACAATTGGAGATGTGGTTGCAAAAACTGCCAAAATATTCAAAACGATTGGGAAACTAAGTGTAGTAATCACATCTGTATTTGTTCCTCTTGATATTTACAGTATTGTTAATGATTCAATAGAGATCTCTGAAATTAATCAATCAGAAATTGAGAGAAGAGAAGAAGAAATCAAATCTGAAACTGTGAGATTTATTCATCGAATGAGAAAAACGGCAGTTACATTTCAGAAGACTCTGGATGAAATTAAAAGTGCCAGAGACATTATTAACGAAGAGTTACAAACCAGTAATAGTTAAAATAGTTCTGAAGAATCAGAATCACTGAAAGAAAGAGTCACCCGTTTAAGTCACCATTATGGAGATCAGTGTTTGCTTTAGTTGGGCTCTTGACCCTTGACTTTATAACATCAGACTTTCTCTGGTTGTGGTTACTGGTTATAGTAACTAGATCAACCAAGAGAAAATGTGATCATATGTTTTTGGATATGTTTTGACATAATAATCATCTTGTGTCTCTCTGATTTGGGTTTAGCTCGTTGATTATAGCAGACTTTACAGCGTAAGGCTTGCCATTTTCAGTATAATCAGAGTAATCAGTGTATTAATCTCAACAATAGTGATGATCAAAAAGCATGGACAGTGCATTCTGGGGCCACCATTCCAATCGCACCACTATGAGCTGAATTGTCTTGGCAATTTATTTTATCCGTACTATATTTCCGTACTTATTTTTTTCCAACTAAAGCAAACACTGATTACCATAATGGTGACCTAAAAATGCAGACTTTTTCCTTTAGTGATTCTGCTTGTTAACAGCATGTGTTAATCACTAATGCTCAATCATCATTCAATTAATCACTTAATTATCTCATTAACTTTAACTGGGGTTTTGCCGTGTGTGTGCATTTAATCACACAAAAAGTGTGTAGTCTTCACAAGCAGGTGTTCTGAGTTATAAATGGTATACACTTACAACTTCTGGGATTATCTTCTGGGCATCTGCTAATGCTTTCAGGGCTAGTTTTTCATACAAATTCAGCAAATAGTGATAAAAGTGGTCAATTTTTTAAAACATTTATTTACAAAGAATTTACATTTATTTATGAATAGTCTTTCATAGATTACATTTTTATGAGCTACTGTTTGCATGTTCAATCGAACATTATTTTCTTGGTTTTCTGGTTCTGTATGACCTTGGATATTTATTCTGTTAATGTCTTGTGGAATTCTACAGGCAACCATTTCGGTTGACATTGTGATTTAAATGTTACTGTTCTGTGATGTAACGTCAGAACAGTAAAATAATATAACCAAAATATCTATTACAACATTAAAGATTTCTGCACTCAATAAAAGTACATGTCTGCGTGTCTCTATCGTGTCTTTGATAATACACACTACACAATTGTCACACAAGCACTGATTTAACTCTTAATGAAATTAGATTGATTTCTTTGCTAATCAGGTTTCTAATTGTACTATTTAAACGTATTTTTGCATTGAAAAACTTTCTAGCGTTCATAGACAGGCGCATTCAAGCTATAGTTTTATCTGATTTTGTCAGAAACGGGTATGCATGTATATGAATTTTAATAAAACTCATGGTACTCATCAGAAATGTACAAGATTGATTACTGGGTCTGCTTGCAAGCAAATGTTTCAAACGAATGGCTACATCTCCACCATATATGTAACAAAATAGCTCAAAGGGGAAATATTGATAATTAATGTTAACTCATTACAAGTAACAATGAAAATTTGGCTCAGTTAACCAAATTAACTTAATGTATTTAAATTAATATTACAACAAAATAATCTGTTTGTCCAGCGAACATTCTGTACTGTCTATCAACTCTTTAGAAAGGATATTTTCTGTGGCCACAGATAAATAACTCTTTCTTAGCTCATAGCCATTATCGATTCATTAAAGCGACCATTTATTTAGAAGCAGACCATAATCAACTCTTACAAATGTGCACAAAAAAGTTTATTTAACTAAAACACAAACACATAACTAATCTACACAATCATACACACAAGCACACATACATGTGGTAGAATGGAAAGGGAAAGTGACGGAAAACCTGAATCAGAACCTGGGAACCAACAGTTTGGACAACAAGCACCTTTGTTTGAACAAAGGGCCTTACAGCTTTAACTAACTACACAGCGATGTTGTATGTTGTACATTATTTGAATTTACCTGAGCGGTTGACAGGCATCCAGATATACAGTCGCAGGAGGAAGTCTTGATAGTTCGGTCTGACGGCATTGCAGCCCCGCGTATTATGCCCCACAGTCTAGGTGAAGAAAACAAACACGCTAACCGGGCATAATAAGATGAAAATGGGTTGTGGTTTGGAATCCCAGCACCGAATCACTCCGGTCGATAATCAAACATATACAACCAAGAAAATAGAAATGTATTAAGTAATCGTACACAAGAGGGCGAGCATCTCGTCAGGGTGTCCAAAGGCCAAAATAACAATCAAAACAAACCTAAAAAGTAAACGGTTGAGCCGGTTCACTAATAGAACTGAATCGAACCGTAGCTCCGGGTTGATGACGTAAGACGCAAAAGCCGAAGTAGCACGTCCGACTACAAAAGAACAGAGAGAGCCGGTTCAACCAGCTGTCGAAGTTTGCCAAGGATTACCGAGAAAGATTGAGTTGGCAACGCAAGTCTGAGGCACGTAGGCTACTGGAAATATACTTATTATGACTACTGTTATTAAATAACATTTTATTAAAATCTGCAAAAAACTTTTTTGTAATGAGATTTAAATAATTTTAGGCTACTGTAGTTAATTGTGCATGCAAATTATTTTAAGTTGTTAATTGAAATGTATAAGTCTATAAGATATAAGGTTTATTGTTCCTATAGGCTACTTTAGACATGTAACATGTCCATGTTTACGCATGTCTGTATGCGGATGAAACTGTAACCACACACACAATTTACTTAAGTGAACTGGTTTATTAAATAGGCCTTCATTTTATTAAAACATGAAGAAAAAAAATACTATAGTTTTGCGCGTGCGGATTAGGCTATATGTTAAATCATGGAGTTTATAAGCACAATAAAAAGGAGTTGGTTTCCTCGTTCTAGCTACTTCTTTAGGCATAAAGAACATATCCGCATTTGTTGATCAGTGCCTGTAATGTTCTTAAAAATGTGTAAGTTTTCTGTTGAATCCGACGTGAAGGATAAATGAATTAACTGTGAACACAAACACCATTAACTTAAGTGAATGAAAGGCAGTAATCAGCAAATGCACTCAGGCAAATAGCTTTATTTGATTGTTTATATGCATTGACACAGATTATTTCTATTTGAAGGTTTCCTTGATTTAACATGACACTGAGAAATGCATAAAAATCCATAAAAGAAATGCATAGTGGCATCATTGCATGATGACGCCAGGAACCTATGGTAGGTTTAGGGGTAGGGGCAGTGTAGGGTTGATAGAAAATATGGTTTGTATAGTATAAAAACCATTACGCCTATGGAATGTCCCCGCATTTTACAAAAACAAACGTTTGTGTGTATGTGTACGTCAGGGGCAACAAATGTTGTGCAGATTTTAACTCATGTAATGTGTGTGTGTGTGTGTGTGTGTGTGTGTGTGTGTGTGTGTGTGTGTGTGTGTGTGTGTGTGTGTGTGTGTGTGTGTGTGTGTGTGTGTGCGCTCAGGGACAACATGTTGTCAAATTTAACAAAACCTGTGTCGTTTCTTAACACATCTCAGTGTTTATATGAGGACTAAACATTTTGTGTTACCTGTAACTCAGCTGATGTGTTATTCCTCTTACACAGAAGTCTGTTGAAACCGTTTACTAACTTATGTGTTATAGTTACACAACCAGTGTCAGATTTGTGTTACACGTGACTGTAGGTGTGTATTTGCCAGAGTAACTTCCTGTGTTTGGAACACTGAAGGGTATTAGCTTGTTTTTAATCAATCAATTAAAACTTTTATTCAGGACACACACGGTTCAAAAACACAAACTTAAAACCAATACAAACACAGCAAATCAAAACAAAAAAAATGTCCACGATATCTCACATTTGCATATAAGATAGAATGCCAGTGGTTCCACATACTGGAGAAGAATCTGACTGAACTTTGTGTTGGGTTCGTCAGTGTTAAAATTATACTATTTGCTGAATCAGTTTGTCTACACAAACATCTGTAGATGATATTGTGCAACACTGCAGGTGGGCGACCAACACTGACAAACATCTGCTCTAAAAAGTGTAATATTCACAGATCCTGAGCACATACTAAATTTGCAGATCAACATAGCTTGTGCATACATCATACAACACTGTCTAAAAATGTTCCTATCATCAGACAGGTCATCGGTTATGTAATGTCCTAAGCATGGCTCTGAACAGGTTCAAGGAACGAAAAAGAAAACCAGAAACGAACGAAATTTTAAGAGGAAAAAACGAAAACAAAATCAATTTGAATTGTTCTGAATGGAAAAGTTTATTTGAAATGACCTATAACCAGTTATAACATTATTTTATTGTTCTCTTTCAAATTTTAATTTGGCAGTGTCAGTGACCAATTAGGCTACAGCATATGGCATTAACGTATCAAGCGTGAGTGAAATACCTGTGCAGCAGTCGTCGGCAGACAATCTCTCCGGCAGATAAGATTTCTCTTAAAGGTCCCGTTCTTTGCGTGTTTTCGAAGCTTTGATTAGGTTTACAGTGTGCAATATAACATGAGTTCATGTTTCGCATGTTTCACACAGTTGACTTATCTGTACACCGCTGTTCCCTTTCGTTCAGTCACTCCGAGGTAACGTCAGTGACTGACGAATGGGGGGTTTCGCCTAGAAGCCTATCATCTCCGAGACTAGAAAACGCCCAATGGCAGTGCCAATGCCATGGGCATGCGAGGTTTGCATGCATAACTCCGCCTACCCACGTGGGTATATAAGGAAGTAGCTGGCATAATCGCATTATGTTTAAAGCTTCGGAGCCAAGGGTTACATACCTTTCACTCCTTAAGCCGTCTGAGTATTGTCAGTTCTTCGAGACGATCAGAATCTTCCAGTCGGTGTTGGTGTACGGCGCGTTCCCGCCGTGTGTGGTCCCCTGGGCGCTTCGGCATCGACTGCGAGGTTATTCCTCTCACAAAAGAGCTCACACGTCCTTTTCAGGATGTCTCGCCCGTGTGCTTCTGGGTGTGGCCGATCTGTGGCGTCTTCCGCTGGGCACTCGCACTGTCTGACGTGTTTGG
Organism: Pseudorasbora parva; assembly: GCF_024679245.1. Classification (NCBI taxonomy): domain Eukaryota; kingdom Metazoa; phylum Chordata; class Actinopteri; order Cypriniformes; family Gobionidae; genus Pseudorasbora; species Pseudorasbora parva. The sequence goes on along the minus strand of NC_090172.1, from coordinate 67,211,525 downwards.
GCTTTCAGCACGTCTCTTCAGCTGGTGGCCAGAGTGATCTGAGGGTGATGGTGTGGAATTCTGCTCCGATGCTCATGCCTCGGCCCACACCCCCCTCTGTTGCACCGGTACCCGCGAGCGTTGTGATGGAGTCCGCGGCCTCGGTTTCGACCGGTCCGCGGGTTTCGTTCAGCGCTCCGGAGGATGACGAGATGTCGGTAACCAGCTGCCTCGGTAACAGTCGTTTCAGCTGCCTCGCCGCCAAGGGCGGCCTCCCGCGGTCCCCCCCGCTCCCGTGTGGCCACAACAGCAGCCTTCACCCGGGCTGGGCCGTGCCGCAAGAAGCCTCCCCAGTTCGCTCCAGCCCCGCACCCGCTGGGTGCGCAGACCATCAGGCTCAGCTACGCGATTCAGTTCGCGCGAGCTCCTCCCCGCTTTCGGGGTGTCCGGTTCACCATGGTGGGGCCCAATGCCCCTGTCATGCGTGTGGAGATCACTACCCTACTGGCGAAGGGCACGATCGAGCTCGTCCCTCCAGCCAAGATGAAGTCCGGCTTCTACAACCCTTACTTCATTGTACCGAAGAAATCCGGTGGGTTACGGCAAATCCTGGACCTTCGCGTCCTGAACCGATCCCTTCACAGGGTTCCGTTCAGGATGTTGACTGCGAAACGCCTTTTCGAATGCGTTCGTCCATGCGATTAGTTTGCAGCGATCGACCTGAAGGACGCGTACTTCCATGTGTCCATCCTTCCGCAACACAGACCGTTCCTGCGGTTTGCGTTCGAAGGGCGGGCATATCAGTATGCTGTACTCCCATTCGGGCTAGCTCTGTCCCCTCGCGTCTTCACGAAGTTTGTCGAGGCAGCCCTTGCGCCACTCAGGCAGCAAGGTTTTTGCGTCCTGTACTATCTTGACGACTGGCTGATACTGGGCCACTCTCGGGAGCGTGTGTGCGAACAGAGACCTGGTTCTCCACCACTTAGCTCGTCTGGGCCTTCGGGTCAACTGGGAAAAGAGCAAACTCTGCCCAGTGCAGAGGATCTCTTTTCTCGGTATGGAGATCGACTTGGTCACCATGTGTGCACAGCTTACTGGCGAGCACGCGCAGTCACTGCTGACTTGCCTCCGGCAGTTAGAGAGCAAGAGTGCGGTTCCACTGAAATTCCTCTGAGTTTCAGAGGCTCCTGGGGCATATGGCATCTGCAGCCGCGGTGACGCCGCTCGGATTGCTTCATATGAGACCGCTTCAGCTCTGGCTTCACGATCGAGTCCTGCAGACAGACACGCACTCAGGTGTGCCCTTAGAACGAGTTTCCAGGCATCTTGTTGTGTCAACAGATGCTTCCACTACGGGTTGGGGTGCCATGTGCAATGGACATGCGGCCGTGGGCTCCTGGACAGAGAGCCAGCGCCACCTGCATGTCAATTGCCTCGAGTTGCTGGCAGTAAGGTTCGCCCTTCACCGCTTCCTGGCGTTGCTGAAGGGTCAACATGTACTAGTCAGGTCGGACAACACGGCCGTTGTAGCGTACATCAACCACCAGGGTGGTCTACACTTCCGTGCATGTCCCAACTCGCCCGCCATCTCGTATTATGGAGTCAGAAGCGCCTGAGGTCCCTTCGTGCTGTCAATATCCCGGGGAGCCTGAACCATGCAGCCGATGAGCTCTCACGGATTCAGCCAATCCCTGGGGAGTGGAGACTCCATCCCCAGTCAGTCCAGCTGATCTGGGATCAGTTTGGGGATGCACAGGTAGTTCTACCAGAAAGACTCGGGAGAAATATATTGACAATAGTGCATTTATTAACAGCTCAGCAAGCTGATAGTGTACAGAGTCATTTGGCGTAGGCCCTGTCCGAAGAGCATAATCCGAGGGTCTCGGATCTGCAATTCCTGCCTGAAGATGAGGGCAGGGGCGCAGCCGACCCCATGGCAGGGTATGGCCAGGGCCATACTGGTGGTGGTGGGGAGGATGGGGGTAATCATCGCTTCAGTATTTTTGAACTCAAACATGTGTAAGTACAGAGCCTTTATACCGTGAGCAAGAGAATATCATTGGATTAGAGTGAAGGCATTAAGTGACGTGGTAATTGAGTCTTCCCAGCAGAACTTATGCTAAAGCTTTCATTTCTACCAGAAAGACTCGGGAGAAATATATTGACAATAGTGCATTTATTAACAGCTCAGCAAGCTGATAGTGTACAGAGTCATTTGGCATAGGCCCCGTCCGTAGAGTATAATCCGAGGGTCTCGGATCTGCAATTACTGCCTGAAGACGAGGGCAGGGGCGCAGCCGACCCCCAAAAATGGGTGGAGTGTGAATCCACCGGGACGGGGCCAACCCCCAAAAGTTGGTAAATGATTATACCCACCGGTCTAAAATCTTGGGATTCCTGAAATAGAGAATTAAGTTATTATATAATAGAAGTAAAAAGGAGAAAAGATACAGCATGCCTATGGCTTAGATTTTTTTTTTTTTTTTTTATTATTAAATATATATTTATTAAAATATATGACCTTTGCCAGTTCACTCATAGGAAACGCAGAGACAAGGTCTTATTGGACCATCCGTATGGCCGCCTTGGCAAAATAATAATCAGGCCTCATTTCACCACGCAGACAAGCTGTATTTTTTATTTATTTATTTTTTTTTTACATTTGCCAGTTCACTCCTAGGAAAACACAGAGACAAGGCCTCATTGGACCATTTGAACACAGAGATGAGGCCTCATTGGACCATCTGTACAGCCGCTTTGGGAAAAATAATAAACAGGTCTCATTGGACCACACAGACAAACACAAGGCCGCTAATGCCACACATAGACAGACATACTTAAGACAAGGCTACTAGGCCACATTTAACCATGCCATGAAGGCCACAAGACAAGGCCACATTAGGCTACACGGTCACAGTAGACCACACAGAACATAGACTGTTTCCTCGGCCATGATTCCACATTTAGACAAGACGTACAGACGATGGCTGTTAAGCCACACGAAACATGGTCATTAAGGTCGGATGTGGCACTAGGCAATATGTACCATGAGACTGATATAGAAACTAGGCCCCTCTTTCTTTGCTGGGCCACAAGGCTACTAAGCCACACTGAATGAGGCCAACGAGACAAAAGCCACTAGGCCACATTTAACCATGCCATGAAGGCCACAAGACCACGAGACAAGGCCACATTAGGCTACACGGTCACAGTAGACCACATATAACATGAATATCACATTAAATATATTAATTAATTAATTAATTTATTTTTTTAATTATTTATTTATTTTTTAATCGAACATGTAACAAAGGCACAACGGCTGCTACAGCCACATAGAGACGAGGCCACATTGAACAGAGCCGCTAGGCCACACATTACATGACTAGAGAGTCGTTGAGGAGTGCTGGCTAGAATAATATAACGGGATGAATAAATAACGACACCACCACCAGTAGATGCATAGAAATTTACCTTATAGTTACTGTAGAGCTTGCTGAGCTTGAAGAATGGTGTTAGAATCTGGTCTTATGTATGATTCGAAGGCCGAGGAAGACCATCTACCCAGAATCTTGATGGCTGACATGGGGATTCCTCGTTCAGCTGCTGTAGTAGCTGCCCCAATTCTAAATGAGTGGCCGGTGTAGAGAGAGGGGGATAGACTGCAGCTTTTAACGACAGAGTTTAAATGGGTTCTGACCAGCCTTTGAAAGAGGTGCACCGTTAGGTAAGATAAAGAGAGGGGCAATGTTAGAAATTTTAGGGCGGATTTTAAGAAATTTAACCATCGATGTAAATGGCAAAAATTATTATTGATTTTAGGGAAAGATAAGGTGACGCCGGAGCTTTGAGCGTCGTTTTTTTAATGTTAAAGAATTAGAGTGAAGCAATTAGGAGAGAAACAATATCAGAAAAGGAAATACCACGAGAAGGATCGCAAGTATTAGTATCTGAAGAGAATTCGCCTGGATGCATGAAACCATAAAAAGCCGCTAGAACATTGCTTCTAGCAAGATATTGATGTAAAATGAAAAGAGACCGTTGCGGACAGCATTGATGAATTTATGCAACAACGCAGAGTAATGGGCAGACGTTTATCGATCTGTTTAAGAGAGGATTTAGCTAAGCCTTTAAGAAGTAAATGAATAGAAGTTTCGGAGAAGAGACTTGGAAAATTAGGTTATTTATTTTTGCATAGAATTGAATACCTGCGAGGAGTCGGTGGATGGAAGATTTTTTTTTTTTTTTTGAAATTGGAAACGAGAATGGAACAATCGGTCGAAATTAAAATGGGAAATACTGGAATTTGGAAGGCTAAACAGAACATAGAAAAAGCTGACCATGCGGACGTGTAAGCTTTGAAGTTGAGGGAGTGACACCTTTAGACCTATTGTCTAGCCGAAGTAGCATATCGTTTAATTTAATTAATTTCTGCTAGGAGAGGACAGGGTATTGGGAACGGATTAGCTAGTTTTAGATTCTGTCTAAAACTGGAATCGAATCGATAGAGCGCGTCAGCAATAACATGGCAGTGGCCATGAATATATTTCCAGCTTCAATGTTAGAATTACGAGAACAGATTGCCAGATAAACCGTCTCACTAAGCTTTACTGAAAAGGCAAGATGATCTGCCTTGTTAGTGATGGCAACTGTGCTTTGTTATCGCAGAACATCGAGATGTTTACGAGACTATGAATGGCCCCAGATCATGTTAGCGACGGCTATGGCAAGGCAAGGCAAGGCAAGGCAAGTTTATTTGTATAGCACATTTCATACCCAATGGCAATTCAAAGTGCTTTACATAGAAATTAATGTTAATTAATTAATACCTATGGGGTAAATTAATACCTATGGGGTAAATCTCTAAATAAATTAAGTAAATAAATTAATAAGTAAATAAATAAATACCTTAAATAAATAAATACCTTAAGTAATTAAATTAATACCTATGGGGTAAATCTAATAGAGCGAGAGCAGACCAAACGGGTGAGGAACTTGCAAACTGCAGATGTGGTCGAATTTCTTTAAGAAAAGACGAACGGATTCGTTAAAATAGCGCAAGGAAAGCATTGCTAATTGACTGCGTGTAGCATTTTCTGCTCTGTTTAGGAACCTAAGCATTGTTTATATTCAGTGGAAAGAGGTCGCCGCGGAGTGAAGCTGAAGGTGTTTTTTTGTTTGTTTGTTTTGTAGTTGCTTACATATTTTGTTCGCGTCGCAAGTAATAATATCAAGAATAACTAAATAATTGTCATCACCTGTGTACCTTAGCCCACTCTACTCGACGTTTCCTGATGGTTTATAGACGAGTACTCGGAGTCACCCTCTGTCGTTTTATGAATAGCACAACGGCGAGCGTGTCAAGTATAAACGTCTCGTCCGTTTGGGGAGGAGCGCGCGCAGTCGGCGGAGGCTCACGCTGCAGAGCCAGCGAAGTATGAACGAGCTTATGTGTTCAGCTCCTTGGACGGCCTTGGCATTTGACTAGCCTGCTTTGATGTCATGTTGATGAGCGCTGCGAATGGAACATGCCACTTTTTTGTTTTTTTTTAAACCACCGAAATGGCGAACGAGCAATTCCGTGACTGTAACGGACCAGACTAGACTGGAATTGTAGAGCGAGAGAAGTAGATTGGCTAAGAAGGTTTGTGATATTCGTAAAACAAGTTTCTCTGTACCTTCGGTTAGAGTCAGCCATTAAAGCTAAATCAGATCTAACTCTTCCCTCCGATCAGGAACCTGGCACAATATGGCTATGTAAAGCTGAATGTGATGGCGAAATCGCCGAATTAACTATTCCGGTTATCTGGGATCGTAAATTATGAGAAGCACTGCCACGTCACCACGTTCTACCATTTTTCTGTCAACGGCAGACGAGGGAAGCAGAAGTGAAGCCAAGTTAATATCCTTACCTTTGGCAATGTTCACTCTAATAAGAGGGGACACTACAGCTGGAGAGACAAGATGCCTACCGAAGACTGAGCTGAGCTGAAGAAAAGTTAAAAGGAGGAGTTTCAGGTGTGGCAGAGCATCCTGAAATGTTGACTCCGTCGGTTGAAGAAAAGTTGGACGGCTGAAGTAGAAGGCACGTCGGATGTAATGCTTAATCCGATGGCTGGGGGAGGAAGCTGGTGGGTTGCAAATACGTTAGTGGCTGGGACCAAGCTCTGAGTTATTACATCTTTGATTCCAGGGTCTTGACTCTTTGAAAGAGGCTTTGGATGACTTGGAGAATTGAGCATTAAAGCTACAAGCTGTGTAACTTTTATTATTTATTCTTATCTATAAATTAGTTCTTCAGAATATGTGCTCAATGATGTATATTTACTTATATCAAGTAATAAAGTATTCTTGTGAGTTTATAAAATGCCATTGTGAATGCATAATTACGTAATCGCCATGTTGGCCCTCCATCTGAGTACATTAGCCAAGGAGGGACATACCCGTAAATAAAGCTTCGCCTTTCGCGTTTTAACGCTCGATGCACCATTTTGAATGTAAGGAGGGGGATTGCCGTGTTGATCTTAGACTAGATCGGCCACCATAGAGTTAAACGAAATCGGAATTGAGAGGAACAGAACTAAATATTCACGGTTGGTCATATGCATTTCCGCCGCTAGTTGGGGGAAATAACACGCAGTGTGGTTTAAACTCCGGCGGGCTCGGATAAATCCAGTGAAGTAGAAGCTTGAGGGTGCTGCATAGACTTTTTTGTTGAGTGTGGCGACGAGGAATTAGCGGTTCTCTTCCTGATGACTTGTTGCATCTGGCCAGGTGCAGGAGCGGTTACTGGGCTGTGAGAAGCAGGTTCTGGTGGATTAGCCAGAGTATTAAGGCCAGGTGCAGTAGGTACACGCTGGATAACTTCGGCTGATGGGGATACCGGTAAGCCTTCATGGCTTGATAATGTCCTCCGAAGGCCCTTTTTCCGGTCAACCCGCGGCACTGGATGTGCGAGCTGCGCATGTGGATGAGGAGGAAGCGGCAAACTTCATCGTCGGTAACAGGAGACTCACGAACGCGGGCGTGTCAGTGGACGTGACGATTTGGCAGGCGAGCAAGACGTAATCATCAATTCAGTATCTGCAAACTCAAACATGTGTAAGTACAGAGCCTTTATACCGTGAGCATGAGAATATCATTGGATTAGAGTGAAGGCATTAAGTGACGTGGTATTTGAGTCTTCCCAGCAGAACTTATGCTAAAGCTTTCATATCTGTTTGCCTCCCACGACTCTTCCCATTGCAGCCTGTACTATTCCCTGACCGAGGGCACGCTCGGCACGGATGCACTGGCGCACAGCTGGCCGCAGGGCCTACGCAAATATGCGTTTCCCCCAGTGAGCCGTCTTGCACGTGTTCTGTGCAAGGTCAGGGAGGACAAGGAGCAGGTCATGTTGGTCGCCCCGTATTCTCACGGCCGGACCTGGTTCCCAGAACTAGTACTCCTTGCGACAGCCCCTCCCTGGCCGATTCCTCTGAGACAGGATCTCCTCTCTCAGAGATGGGGCCCCCTGCGGCCCCCGCTACCACCTCCGGTGGTGGCTACTATCACTTCCGCTAGGGCCGAGTCCACGAGACATGCCTATGCGTTGAAGTGGAACCTCTTCGTCAGTTGGTGTTCTTCTCACCAAGAAGACCCCTGGAAGTGCCCGATCGGGTCTGTGCTCTCATTTCTCCAAGAAGGATTGGATCGAAGGCTGTCTCCTTCTACCCTGAAGGTTCATGTGGCCGCTATCGCCACCTACCATGACCTCTTGGAAGGCTCTCTCAAAGCAAAGGTTGTCTCACTGGATAGTGGACACCATTGTTTTGGCCTACCAGCAGCAGGGACGCCCATGCCCCCTTGGGGTCAGGGCACACTCCACTTGGAGTGTGGCCTCCTCTTGGGCTTTCACCACCTGGGGTTAAAAATCCACCTGCGGCTGGTACCCCAGTGTTCTTCCGTATGCAGCCCCTCAGGTCATACGTGTATTCTTAAGTCCTCCCAATGGGTAGGCATTTTGGCGCATATCTCCACCTGGAATATGCCTCCCAGTGTACTTTGGTATTCCTGCGTTAAGTGGAGATCTTTGACCGTCCTATCTTGCATCAGGGCACTCACACTTGCGCAGGGCACTGGAAGACAGCTGAGTGGCATGATTATATTGGGACCCCCATTCGTCAGTCACTGACGTTACGTCTCCGTTCCCTCCTCAGGGAACGTTTCGGTTACGTATTTAACCCTCGTTCCCTGAGGAGGGAACGGAGACGTAACGTCCCGCTGCCACTTCCCCTGTGCCGATGGAACGGAATTCAACTTGGCTCCTCAGCTAGTAAAACATAATGCGATTATGCCAGCTACTTCCTTATATACCCACGTGGGTAGGCGGAGTTACGCATGCAAATCTCACATGCCCATGGCATTGGCACTGCCATTGGGCGTTTTCTAGTCTCGGAGATGATAGGCTTCTAAGCGAAACTCCCCATTCGTCAGTCACTGACGTTACGTCTCCGTTCCCACCTCAGGGAACGAGGGTTACATACGTAACCGAGACGTTTTCTCTGTCCTTAAAGCAGCCTGATAATTTCCTTGTTCTATGAAGTCCCTCCTTCAGAAATACGTAACGAGTTCTGATTGGGCCAGTGCTTCCCGTGTTGTGATTGGACAGCAGCTTAGCCAACTTTGCCCGGAAAGGTCCGGCCTCTTACCATAACGGGGAGATGCAAGCGCTGAATGCGCGCTCTTCTCCACATGGGAGAGCAACAAGACCACGCCCCCTATTTTGAGTGTTCTTGTGGGCGGAGGGTTAGTCAACAAATGGTTCTAGTGACGTCATTACAGCAGGAAGTGCAGGAGTGTAGTCCAAACCGGACTGCTGTAGGCTTTAAAAGGGAACTTCTGTTAAATAAAATATCTCGCTTGGCATTGAACTTTGAGCTTTATAATTTTACAGGCATTATTTATACTCTAACAGCAACATTACACACTAACTAAAGTTTGAAAGATGGAATCGCGAAGAACGGGACCTTTAAATAAACACAAGAAGGCTGCCCATCCAATGTTCAGAGGTATGTTTCAGTTCAAACATGCTTAGACACTTGAAGATTAGCCATACAGTAATGCAAATCATTTTTTGTTTGTTTCTCTTCAGTAATTAATGTGAGTGAACACATTTTTAGAATGTAAAAAAAATCTATATAATAGCTTATTCCACTCTCAGTTACTTTTTTTTTTAGATGGGCCGCCACCAAGAAAATCCTTTTCATCATTATTTCTCCTATGGCAAGTCGTCTAACATGGCTGTCTACAATACTGAAGGGTGCGGGGCAGAAGGAACTGGGAATCACGGAGGAAACTTGCAGAGGCACATTCAGCATAAACATCCAGCAGACTTTACTGATTCATCCAGCATAAAAGACCAGCATCTACAGCAGACTGACAAACAATTCTGGATGTGGTCATAGTTAAAAAGCCAAAGACAACAGGCCTACATATTCAACTGAATAATTGATGTTCTCAAAGATGCGTGCATAGAGCGGGTAACTGTCAATGGGAAACCATTTACATTAATGGAAGACACTGGCTTCAGAAAAATGATTAACCCATTACAACAGGAGATGATTTTTCTATCAACTCCTCAAATATCCATGATATGGTGTCTAGTGTTGCTCAGGTGGGAAGGGAAAAGCACAAGAATGAGTTAAAGGGAAGGCTACTAATGCTTAAAATTGATTCAGCCACATGCAGAGACCGATCTGTTCTTGGCATAAATGTACAGAACACTGACGGAGAAAAAAAATGTGTTGCGCACTGTTAGGGGTTGACAGTTTTGACCCATAGACCAGATATGCGAAATGAAGAACAGGAGTCAGGATGTTCAATCATCGGAGAGAATTTTACTGAAGAATAGTTTGCAGTTTCATCGGTAGAGTCAGCTTCAGAGTCTCTCAGGGCGGTGTCAGGCCAGACTCTACTCTACACAACCTTACACAAAATTACCACACCAGTTATACCAATTTCAAGGGCATGATTTACATCATTACGAACACGTGGAATATTACTGATTGGCATAAAGTCTAAACAATGTGTCATGCGAGAATAATCAGGATGTATACATCAGACAATCCCAAGATTGGGGTAGGGTTGACTTCAGGGGAGTCCTAGAAAGACGCCAAGAGGTCTAGGGTGTGAGAAAAGCGGTCCAATCCAGTTGAAAGACCTGCACAGAACATGTAACACACACACACACAAGACACTAGGGCACATCTCTCCTCCAAGGTTAGCGCAGCAGTGAGCTTATCAACAGAACAAGATATCAACACCACATGACAAACAATCTCCAGAAAGAAAAGTATGACTAATGTCATCTACCTCATTCTATAAAGAAATATAAAGACAAAAATGTACTTCTATCAATGGGAAAAATCACACTATATAAATGGGAAGAAATCACAATTGGGAGACTCCAATCCTCCCACCCCTTCCTGTCCTGGGGTTACTAACAACAGGCAGGATTCACCTCTTGGAAGTTCTAACTTTCTCTCCAAGGCCCTGTTGGTCAGGACCCAGAGATAGAGGTCAAGCTATCTATATCAGGGCACATAGATAGGGGTCAGACTGTCTTTGTCAGACCGTCTCTGGAAAGCAAAAGACACCATACAGCAGACATAGAGTCAAAATCATATTAAATAATAGTTAAATGTATTAATGATCAAATAAAATTGATTGTCAATAATTCATTATTTTGAAAGGATAATAACTGATTATTAAATTCATGAGGTTATTAAAAATCATTCAAAAGGATAAGATGCATATGATGAAGAGGCAAGGGTGTTGGCCCACTGCCCCTTCAGCACTTTGGCTGTAAGGGAGCTAACTGAACGACACACAGCTGCATACATTTCATCAGTTGTGAAGGAACAAATGCCGGGTCGCATTATCCGTGTATTTGCCGGAATCGCAGTGTGAAAGGGGCTTAATGTATAGGGGTGCACATGCAGGAATTGCATCAATAAAGGTTAATCCGTTAGCCCAGCACTAACGTCAATGACTGATGGAACATTAAAGTTTGTCAAATAAACCCTTCTCCAGCCTTTATCTTTACTCACAGTAGTAAGAAGGACAGATGATCTGCATTAATAGACTAGTTTTAGGTAATACTGCAGCTGATTTACAGTAGTGTTTCAGTAAGACAGTAATAACATGAGTTAGCGGGTTAGCCTGATACCTACACAATATGAAGCGCAATGTGCACAATAAGTCTAACCTTCAAAACGAAATGGCTTGTGATTCATAAAAAAAAGAAGAAAAAGATTTGTTTAATTGACTTAGAGTCAACTTTTACTTTTGAGAGACAATAACTTTATATATCCTGCACTTTCAGATTTAAAACTTTGCAGGATGTTTTCAGTCACTTAGAGCTGTTACACACTACACGAAAAGTCATTTTCAAAAATCCATAATAGGGTCACTTTAACAACTATATTTATACAAATTAATACAAGTTAGATTTAAAATTGTAAATCATACCCTGGCATACAATGTTATGCTGAAAATATTATACCCGAAAAGACAATCTCATGCTAAAGTTATGATTCACCTGTTCTCTACTAACACATACTATATGTTCAAACAGTTTTGACAACAACAAAAGTTTTATAAAAGTGTTATTAAAGTTTCCCTCTGCACTGGGTCATAAAGGCTGGAAAACCTCTCACTTCTCCGCCATGTTTTCACACAGAACGAAACCTGCATGCTGTTGTGTGAGACTGTAACACTTCGGTCAATTCCCATCACCTGTATTTGATATTAAAGCATTTTCAAAGATTATGGTAATAACTGTTTCAAATTGAATACGATTTTTGACATTATTAGTAATATCAGGGTCATAATGCTGACTTCACTGACTATCATTCTCATAATGCTGTTTAAATGTATTATCATTTGACTCTCAGTACGTGTTAACTTTGGACTCTGTGTGAAAGTCACAGGACTCAAAGATGTTTTGAAGGAGGTATCATTTATTTCAAAATGACCTTTGAACTTGAAAAAGATGATTTTTTGTTTTTGTTTTGTGTTAATATCATGGCTAATGAAGTCTTCAGTGTGCACAAAAATTAGCATGCAAACTCTTTACCTTTTACCATATAAGATCTGCTGGGCATGTTTGACTTTCGATAAATAGTTTTGTGCATTGCGGGACAGTGAGATATATTGTCCAACTTTCATCAATGCCACCAAAAATTAAACATTAATTTGAGCAGTACTGGACAACTGGATCAAAGTTTTACTCTTATCAGAACCAGGAAGATTTTACAATCATGAATTACTCTAGTCTAAGATAATTCTCAAAAATCCACCCACACCCTACTTATGAGTTCAAAGGTTGTGTTCATCAAATATTAAACTATCCTTTACGCGAGTGAACTCACCAAGGGCGATTATGATTTTATATGTGTTGAGCTTCTTCTAAAGCTATTTTCTATCACTCTTCTGGAGATTGATAAAAAAGTATAGATGTAGTCCCATTGGGCTCATTGAAGCTGGTTATCAGACTGAAAGTATCTCTGCTTTTCTGGATTATTCTCTTCCATCTCTGTCGACGGCTCTAAAGGGCTAAGGTAAGGACTGTTCGCTCAATCCTCCGTATGCAGTCACCTTGATTCTGGTGTTTTATCTGCTCATTTAAACTCATATTCCCATCAACAAATGACAGATCTTTCCACTGTAAACATGCAGTTGTTGCTTTATTATTTCTGCCTGATTCCACCTACAAATTTTAAATTAATTGTTGTAACATACTTCAATCAGTTTTACGTGACATAAAACAAGGGATAATTGAGTTATATTGACTGTGCCTTGCTAAGCAAAAAAAAAAGAAGAAGACAGCGATTTGGGGTTATTATACCTATTATGTTGCGTTCAATTGAAAATCACAAGTGACAGTGCTAATCTTCAGCACAACGGTAATCAATAACCTAATGTCCAACATAATGGATCATTAACATAAACTGCTATCTTTCCCTAAAACACACATTAATTAACACTTTATCCCTGAATGTACTTGCATTTACTCTCGCAAAGCATGTTGGGAACTACAGAGCCACCGCCCAGGGCTGTGTTTCCCAAAAGCATTGTGAAAAAAGAAACCCATATCTGATATTTGCATTTACACTGGCAAAACAGCCCAAGATGCTCTAACTGGGAAAAGGAAGTAAAACGACGCAATATGAAATGAATGCTAATGATTATTCATTGTTTTGTTTTCTGCATCTTTAAAGATCAGCAAAACATTAGTCTTTTCTTCCATCGTACCATGAGTGTCATGTGATCGCAGTTTGTGTCCACCCAGTTGGTGTCATTCGCCTTTGTCCCTTTTTAATGACGTACGACTCGCATATCCAATTTGACTGCTTACATGGCAGAAACAAATGCAAGAATCCCGATTTATTCCCACATATGAGGGAAATCTGAATCCGATCTGAGGATATCCGAAATCATGCATTTTATTTTCCTGCTTACATGCAACATGTCATATTCGATCTGTGTGCTGGTAAATATACCAGTATTTCCATCAAAGCTGATTGTTTAGCTTAACTCTCAACACAGTTTGGAGCTGTGTAGGAATATTAATTTATATTTATGTATAATATATTAAACATTTTGTTTTTAAAAAAATGTAATGTATATATTTTTTAAATAAACAAATATGGTCTTTGTACAAAAAGTAAAGTTGTTTTGCTGAAAGCAGGTTGAAGAGTGAAGATCTTCTGTGAAGTGGACACATCCCGTCCAGGATGAGTGCCAGGTGAGTTAATATGCTTACTAAAGGGACATGTGCAGTGTACTGCTGACCTATAGGACATGAAGATATAGACAAGGTGAATGTATAAGTCACATGGTGAGTGAGACCTTCTATAGATGTATGACAGAAATAAAGTAAATCTGATTAAAAGTCATGTGTAACAGCTACAAGTCAGTCATAAATGTTGTGTCTCTCTTTTTTCTGTTCTTGGCTGCGTTCGAAAACTTAGGCAGCTGACTCGTTGCCTCGCTGCCTTATCAGACAATGACTTGTAAGGCAAATGACAGCATTAGTAATTTATTGCTAGAAATTACACCAAAAGTAGAACATGTTGGTAAAAAACATACATTTACACACAAACTGACCCGCAAACGCAACTTTCGTACACCATCTTTTTTTCCCCAGCTCAACTGTCACAGAATGTAAAGCACAGGATTGTGGGATATCAAAGGCAGCAAAGAACACATGTATGCTGCCTTCAAAAAATGGATCAGATTAATGTCTCTCAGAAGACAGGAAGTGCAGCTAACATTCGGACGTGCCTTAATGCCTTCATAATGTTTCTCTTTCCTTCAGTAATTCTGCTTATTATCATCAGGTGTCACCACTAATGTAGCCTGACAAGCCAGACCCACATCAAGATATTTGGTCTGGAAACTCTCCATTGACAGCTCAATCTGAGGGGCGGGATAAACGGTTGTCTGTCAAACTCCCTCTGCACGCGATAGGATAGCGCTACACCAACCAGAGCAACGACTGTGAAGGGGAGCTCGCTGACTGATTAAACATTCACCGGCTAAACTCCGAACACATCTTCCCTTTTTAAAGGGATCCCCTGGTGTTGAGACTTGTATGGCTTAATATAACATAAATGATGTCTCTTACTGAATTATGTGGTAGAAAACCCATGAAAGATCTACGTTATTTTAAAAATCGATTTTATATTTGGACCATGGGCGGCGCCATTTTGTTTGCGTTCTAGGTTGATGACGTAGAGTGGTTGAACTCCTCAATCAGCTGGCGTTACCCGTAGCTATTTTTACCACAGCGCAACTCGAAAATTGTTTCAGAGTTAAACAAAACAAATGAATTGCTTTGTAATTGTACTTAAAACACACTCAAACATACATGTGCACACAAACTCACCTACACAAGTCACAAACAGATCGGCGGGCGCGCACACACACCTGACAGACTGCGCTGTCTCAATCGAGATGTTGGGCTGCTCAGTCTCCACGACAGGGGCTGAATCTGAAATCGACCCCTATACCCTTAAATAGGGCATTATTTGAAGGGACGGCCATTTGTAGTGTTGTCCGACATCATAGTGGACATGTTCGAGTGCAGTCATTCAGTCTCACGTTCCACCGCAATAACGAGTGTACAGCCGATTTACAAACAGCTGTCCGACTTCACGCACTCAAACATACATGTGCACACAAACTCTCTCTCTCACACAGACTCACACACACCCCAACAGATCGGCGCGAACACACACACACACACACACACACACACCCCAACAGATCGGCGCGAACACACACACACCCCAACAGATCGGCGCGAACACACACACACACACGCACGCACTGCGCGCGCATACATAACCCTCAATCTATTCCCTGTGTTGATAATCCTGTTCAACACATCCTGTTCCCTAGATAGACTGTTGATAGTAGATTAACTGTAATGCCTAATGTGACCAGCAGAGGGAAATATCTAGGTAGGACGATGGGATAAAGTAACGTGAGGAAGAGAGGCAGGATGTTTTGGTGATGATGCATGGGATTGAGACAGAGCAGTCAGGTGTGTGTGTGCGCGCCCGCCGATCTGTTTGTGACTTGTGTAGGTGAGTTTGTGTGCACATGTATGTTTGAGTGTGTTTTAAGTACAATTACAAAGCAATTCATTTGTTTTGTTTAACTCTGAAACAATTTTCGAGTTGCGCTGTGGTAAAAATAGCTACGGGTAACGCCAGCTGATTGAGGAGTTCAACCACTCTACGTCATCAACCTAGAACGCAAACAAAATGGCGCCGCCCATGGTCCAAATATAAAATCGATTTTTTAAATAACGTAGATCTTTCATGGGTTTTCTACTACATAATTCAGTAAGAGACATCATTTATGTTATATTAAGCCATACAAGTCTCAACACCATGGGATCCCTTTAAGAATGACTTCAGTGCCGTTCTTTGTTCTTTTCTCAGAGGAAAGCTTAACTCCAAGTCTTCCAGAATCGCAGTCAAAGCTGATTCGAAAGACCGCCGCCGTTCGCCAGTTTCTGTGTTTACTAGAAGCACGCAAACGCAACTCGGCCGTCGTCATTATGGCCCCGCCCACCGACTCTATACACGATGTGATTGGCCCGTCCAGATTGTGAGGAATACAGCTCAGAAGGGTATTGAGAGTTCCTAGACGACACTTGCAGGCAAATTAAATTTGCTGCCGCTAGGGTGCGTCTAGATTTCTAGGTTACCACTAATGCTAAATCATCACTTAATGTCTTAATTATCTCATAAACTTTAACACTGATTTAGAGTTACTTTAACACCCTGCAGTGTGTACATACAGGTGCTGGTCATATAATTAGAATATCATATTCATTTATTACACACAGACTGATATCTTTCAAATATTTATTTATTTTAATGATTATTATAACTAATTTTGGGATAGGAAAATCCCAAATCCACTTTCTTCATAAAAATATTACTTAAGACTAATACAAAGAAAGGATTTTTAGAAATCTTGGCCAACTGAAAAGTATGAAAGTGAAGAGTATGAGCACGTACAGCACTCAATAATTATGTAGTTGGGGTCATTTTGCCTGAATTACTGCAGCGATGCGGCTTGGAGTCGATCAGTCTGTGGCTCGGCTCCGGTGTTATGAGAGCCCAGGTTGCTCTGATAGTGGCCTTCAGCTCTTCTGCATTGTTGGCTCTGGCATCGCATCTTTCTCTTCACAATACCCCATATATTTTCTATGGGATTAAGGTCAGGATGCAGATATCCTGAGAATGGTGCAGACGTGCCCGAGGCTCCGTCTGCATGCATTTTCCCTGATCACTTTGCTCCCGGGAGTTTTGGAGAGGGTCCGTTGAGAAGGGACCAGTGTTAGTAGCACCATGTTGGCCGATCCGAATATGGGTCTCAGACATTGCAGCACTGCTGGCAGCTCCTCCCTGGCAGATCCCTCTGGCTGTAGCGCTCGAGGGGTTGGCTGAGGCCCCCTTCTAACCACTCGAGTCGGCCGAGGCGAAAAACCTGACCATTAAGGTGGCCTTTCTCCTAGCTATTACTCTCTGAGGAGAGTGAGGGATCTCCAGGCCTTGGCCGTGACACCAACTTGCCTGGAGTTTACCCCGGGCGTAGTTAAGGCCATCCTTCATCCAAGGCTGAGCTACGTGCCCAAGGTGCCATCTAGCGTGGTGCAGTCAATGGTTCTTAAGGCATTTCATCCTCCACCTCAAATGAAGGCTCTTTGAAGGCACATCTCTTTCTCCTGGGTTTTCTTTGAGTAGGCCAAATTAAAGGTTTAGTTCTTATATCTGACTGCTTAAGACTATATTAACAAAATTGTATAAATGAGGATGGTGTGCATCATCAATGCATTGTTATATCAAAGTAAACCAAATCGATGACATGATAATCGTAATCAAACCTAACCATTGTAGGTTCACACCCTTAATAATAACCCATACTCACCATCACCTATATTCCTCTAAATATCCCTTAAATAAAGTGTTTTTTATAACTTTTTAAATTGTTTAATGTTTGCACAATTTTTGTGAGCTCCAAACTGTTCCACAACCTCACACCACAAAAGTGATGCACATACTTTTTAATGTTGTTCTTATTGTAAGCTTTTTAAAGTGTAATTCTTCTCTTAAGATAAACCCACCCTGCCTTTCCATAAATATTTTACTAGATTATTTTATTAGATTTAGTAGATTATTTATTGCTTTGAACATGACGTGTGCCATCTTATTTTAATCCAAATTAATGAACTTCAATATATGTGATTTTAAGAATAATAATGTGCATAACGATGGTTGGTTTAGTAGTTGTTTCCCCAGATTTACACACAGTAACACAAATATGGTAGTGTATTATACAGATTATGCATTGATTAATAATCCAAATGGTCTTGATTCATTCACTATTGCTACGGTGTTTGCCAGTTTTGTTTTAACCTGTTTTATGCGTGCTTTCCAGACGATTTTGTGGTCTAAAATCACACCAAGATTTTTTTTCCCCCATTTATCTTTTCTTACTTATATTGCCAATTTTCAGTTCTACTTGAGGGTTTATTTTATGTTTTCCAAATAAGATAATCTTTGTTTTATTTTATTTTTGGGATTATATTTTGTTTTATTTTTTGTTTGAAATAACAACAACATACAAAACAAAAATGACAGCAAAAATACTGAAAAGATAAAAGGACATAAATAGAGTTAAAAAAAAATCATTTAGGGTAACGTAAAACAAACATACAAACAAACAGCAGCAAATTATCACATATAGTACATTTTCAGTTTACAACAATTCCTTTAAGGCTTGGGCTGTTTTATCCAATAGGTAACCGTATGTATTCTAGCCCCATTAATCCTTGCAGTGCTGCATTCCAAGCAAACAATATCATGAAAAGAAAGCATCCAGAATATTTTAGCAGCAGTGAAGCCGGACATTAACAGTCTTCTTTGAACGAATGTAAGTTTATAAGAAGAATCATCATTTAACAACATGAGACTGGGATCAAGGTCAAACTGCAACTTTGTGATGTTTTTTAACGCATGAACTACATGTTTCCAGAAGTTGGATATGACTAGGCAATCCCAGAACATATGCAAAAAGGTACCTTTAGAATTTTTATTACACAGAGAGGGGTTTTTGGAGGTGGAGCAGAGATTCAACCAGACTCTATTCCAGTCAGGACTGTAACCCAAACAGGATAGTTCTCACTCCCATACAGCTAGTATCTTCATTAAAGGTCCCATGGCATGACATTTTTATTTTATGAGGTTTTTCAACATTAATATGAGTTCCCTAGTCTGAATGTTGTCCCCAAGTGGCTAGAAATTTGGATCTGTGTAAACTGAGTTCAGGCTGTCTTTCTCTGCCTTTGAGAAACTGAGAGCTCAGATGAGCTGATCTTGAATTCTCCTGTTATGACGTAAGGAAATATATATATTTTCCTATAACAGGAAAGGTTTCCTCCCCTTCCTCTGCTTTGCCCGCCCATAGAATTATAGTAGAGAATATATTCAGTTTATCAATGGATGTCAGCAGCACAGGCTTTACCATATGGATTCAACAGCATCGCCACAAACAGTGAGTAACAGTGTTCATTAATGCCTGATCTGGGATCAGTGATTTCTGATGTGAAGGTAATAATTCAAGTTCACACTGATTTTCTTTCTAAATCGTTTAATACTGTCAGTCCCACCGCTGGCCATCTTGATGCATCAGTGACTCAAGCCAGTGACTAAAACCATCAACTTCACGTCATTTCTGTTAGCAGCATGAAACAAATCTGTTATTTAAATGATTAAACTACAGAAAAACACTCTTTGTAATGTTCGGATCGGTCTGTCACACGTATATCTGCAGTGCACACTTGCCCAAACTGCCGTTTGAATGACGCTGCTCATTATGCTCAACAGAAGCTCTTAATATATACGTGTCATGTCCTTGCTGTTAGCTGTGGTGAAAGCATTTTGTGAGAGAAATAATGTTGCAAAGTTCACTCGTGTTTATTCTCTCAGGTACAAACAAAATAAACTTGCGCTCACTTCCTCAGCAATCTTTCCCCAGCTCCGTCTCTCTCTATCTGACTGGCAGCGCTGCAGCTGCCTCCTCACGCCTGACTAAACCACGCCCCCTCTGCACATAATCTCATTTCAAATGCAAAGATGTCAGCCAATCACAACAGTGGGTGTTTTCACTGAAGACTCACAGCAGACACGCCCCTGAAAAACAGAGCATTCAAGACAGAGGGCTTATATCAGTATAGAAAAAGAATTGTTTTGATGTAAAAACTGTACTAACAATATAAGTACACCCCAGGAAACATAAAATAATAAAACAATCCATGCCATGGGACCTTTAATGAATTAATTTCTTTGATGAATTTAGGGGGAGGAAAACACGGGAGCATAGAAAATAAAAGGTTTACTCTAGGTAGAATGTTCATCTTTACCATAATTATATCTTGCATTGACATTTTTAAATTATCCCACCTTTGTATATCCCTCTTGACTTTCTGACCAGTTTCATCAAAACTGATCTGAGCAATCCTAGACAGAGAGACAATAATTTTGATACCAAGATAAGGACATGAATTAGCAAATATAAGACCAATTGGAAGAGCAATTTCTTTAGTAATACTATTAAGTGCCATTAAGAATGACTTATCCCAATTTATTTATTTATATCCAGATAAGGTGCTGAAGGTATTGAACATTCACAAAACCTCTGGAAGGGAAGTGTTTAAATCTGAGAGATAAAGCATAATATCATCAGCATACAATGAGATGTGATGATGGGAATTATTAATAGTTATAGGTGAAATTGTTTGGCTTTGTCTAGGGGCTTGTGCGAGAGGTTCTAGTGAAAGTGCAAATAAAAGTGGTGATAAGGGGCAACCTTACTGGCTTTAGATTCACACTCTTTAAGTTTTAGTGCAAGCAATCTACTAGACCTATCTACATTAAAATAATATTTTTGCTTTGTTCTGTGAATGATAAATTCAGCTTTAGATATAGATAGAGAAGTATATTCTGCTTTCAATAAAGAGAGTTTCTGATTAAGCTTGTCAGAGAAAGCATGGGCCAATTGATATTCTAGACCATGTATTTTATTTTCCAGCTCCTCAAATTGTTTATTTCTAGAGGCCTTAGCTTTGGAAGAGTATGAAATGCAGTTACCCCGTAAAAACATTTTGTAACTTTCCACAACATCTGTGGATTATGACAGTGAGAGTTAATCTCCAGAAAAATAATAAGTTCCCTTATCGAGGGAACTCGAGCTGCGTCGAAACACTATGGGAACGCCTCTGCGTCATTGCGTCATGAAGCACTCGTGAAATCTGGCCAATAGGGTGGCGATGCGTCATAGGCGGGTGACTCATTGACCAGGAAGCTATAAAGCACACCCAGACCAAACAGCGCTAGCTTCTGTGTCTAAACAGAGTGTCTAAACTTCAGTGTCTAAACATATCTCATAACTTCAACTTCAGCAAATCAATCACAGTGCTCAAACAACAAAGCTTGACTTTAAAGATAAAACTTGAAACTCTGGAGACTGGATTACTACAAAAAATTTCATCCGACCAGTCTCTCCCTGCCATCAGCTTACATTCCGGAAGGGAAAACACAGCTGCCTACTATCGAAAGGATAAGAAAAGGCCTCTTTTAGTTCAACTCTTTTTGCACAAACTTCCACAGACTTTCACAACGGATTGCAGTTCTTGAAACAAAGTTATTTGCGGAACTTCCAAACCGGACGAATCATACAGCAGAGCTGAGTCCCATAAATTTAGTGCTACTCAACAGATAGAGAAACAAGTAATTGACCAACACATTAATCGATGGCACAAACAGGGGGCAAGACCCAAACGCACTCAAGACATCAGATTGTCACGAGCTTCATATATTGCTGCCGTTGCATGCTCTACCCCAGACACAAGGATTGCAAACACTAGTTTCCGACCACCATCGATACATCTCGAAAACAGATTTAAAGTATTAATGAATGAGGGTGAGGAATCCCCAAACGTGATGAATGTGATCGAACACAGACTAAATCAGCCCGCAGCTAGCACTAATGCTAACAGGCGCTCAAGGTCGAGCAACTCACGTCACTCAGCTCAGAGCGCAGCCGAGCCAAGGACTCTGATAGTGGGTGACTCTAGTAAGCAAGTAATTAAAATTTATTTGTATAGCACTTTTCATAGATAAAAATCACAAAGTGCTTCACAACAAAAAGATGAAATACACAACATTACAGTTCTAGTCAAAATAAGTAACAAAAACAATTATAAGTATAAATGAAAATAAACAGAAATACACAAAAGACCAGCCAAACCCTACACTCTAGATAAAAGCCTCTTTAAATAGAAGAGTTTTCAACTGTGTTTTAAACATTTCCACTGAGTCCAGGCAGCGTAAGGAAGAAGGCAATGCATTCCACAGTCTAGGTGCCACAGCTTGAAATGAACGGTCCTCTCTTGTTTTAAAATGTGTGTGGGGGGCAACTAAAAATCTTTGACCTGTTGATCTTAGACTATGTGAAGACGTACGCAGCTGTAACAGGTCCGAAATGTAACAAGGCACCTGTCCTTGTAGGGCTCTAAAAGTAAGAACCAAAATTTTAAAATGCATTCTAAATTTCACTGGTAACCAATGAAGGGAAGCTAAGATCGGTGTGATGTGGACTCTTTTACTGGTGTGGGTTAAGATCATTGCAGCAGAATTCTGGACAGTCTGGAGGTGATGCAAATCTTTCTTATTTAGACAAATAAAAAGACTGTTACAATAGTCTAAACGGGATGAAATAAAAGCATGAATGATCATCTCCAATTCGGCCTTTGACACCAAGGCTCTTATTTTCTAAATGTTCCTTAATTGAAAGAAACAGTTTTTAATAAGTAGATTCGAGTGTTTCTCCAAGGACATGGCCGAGTCAAAAACAACACCTAGGCTCCTAAGATTCGGCTGGACACACGAGCTTAGGGCACCGATATGTTGTTTAATCCGAGATATGCTTTGCTCAGGGGCAATGATCAGTGTTTCAGTCTTAGCTGAATTCAGAAGTAAAAAGTTATCATTTAGCCACTGCTTGATACTGCTCAGACAGCTGATTAAAGAAGACAGGTTATGTAACTCAGTAGGATTAAAAGAGCAGTACAACTGAATGTCGTCGGCATACAGATGATAGGAAACATCAGTAAACTGGCCAATTATCTGTCCTAGCGGCAGTATGTACAGCAGGAAAAGAATCGGTCCCAGGACAGAACCCTGAGGTACACCACTCAATAAACCTGCAGTATCTGACATGATCTGATTAATAAAGACACTAAAACTTCTACCAGAAAGGTAAGAGGTAAACCATTTTATAGCCGATTCAGATATCCCTACTAGATCCTGAAGTCTATTAATCAAAATATTATGATCAATAGTGTCAAAGGCAGATGTGAGGTCCAGTAAAACTAATACTGTATGCTTCCCAGAATCAGCTGACATCAAAATATCACTCGAGACTTTAATTAATGCAGTTTCGGTAGAATGATTTTTACGGAAACCTGACTGATATTTATCAAAAATATAATTTATCTTTAAGAAAGTCATAAGCTGCTCTGCTACCACTTTCTCTAGAATCTTAGCCATAAAGGGGAGTTTGGATATGGGCCTATAATTCATTGGTTTCAATGGGTCTAGACTTGGCTTTTTAAGAACAGGTTCAACAATAGCATGCTTAAAAAAGTTTGGAACCACACCAGTTAAAAGAGAAGTATTGATCATTTCTACAACACAGGGGCCAATACTATCAAAAACCTGCCTAAACAGCATAATCAGGAGAACATCACTATGACAGGAAGTAGGTTTCAGATTATCTAGCAGAGTGGTGACCTCATGCAATGTCACTAGTTTAAAGGAGAAACACGGATGTGAAGGAGCCAAGATACATGCCTTTATACGGGCAGGTCGAGGTAAGATACTAACTCTAATATCCCTAATCTTCTCAACAAAGAAGTTAAGGAATACATTACTGTCTGATGGAGAGAAAACTGCAATTGGAGGGACAGATGGCGAAACAATAGAGTTAATGGTATCAAACAAGAATTTGGGGTTTTTCTTATTAGAGGATATTAGCTGAGAGAAGTATTTCGTTCTAGCACTTTTCAGAAGTTCATTTAGAGAAGCAGTTAATTCCCTAAGATAGAGCCTGTGAACTTCGAGTTTAGTTGTTTTCCATAAGCGCTCTATTTTCCGACGTTTACTTCTACAACTCTGGATAGATTTATTTATCCAGGGGCAGGGCTTTTTAAGAGAGACAATGTTTGATTTCATAGGTGCCACTTCATCTAAAATTTCTAAACATTGACTGTTAAAAGACTCAGCATACACATTTGCATCACTGCAACCCTTTAGTCGGCATGGATCAAACAATAGAAAACTTCTCAGTAACATCCTGGTTAATAACTCTCCTTTGAGCCTTAATTCTCGGGGGTGAAGGGTCCCGAGGTAAATTTAGGTTAAAGAAAACACAACTATGATCACTCATATGTACATCCACACACACATTTACTATCTCTAGACCTAATGAGAAAACAAGGTCCAGAGTGTGCCCCTTTAAATGTGTAGGTCCTGAGACATGTTGCGTAAAGTTAAAAGAGTCAGTAATGGACAAGAGGTCTGTAGCTGCAATACATGAGATATCATCAATATGAAGATTAAAATCGCCAATAATTAAAACTTTCTCCAGCTTGATTATAGAGGATAGAAAGTCAGTAAAATCAGTAAGGAAGATGCCTGTAGGACCAGGGGGCGGTAAATTACCACACAATAAAACATATGAACAGAACCGACCTTAATCATCTGTGACTCAAATGAGGAGAAGGTTTCGGAGTTAATTACTCTGCATAAGAATTTGTCACAATACACAGCAGCAAGGCCGCCACCTCGACGTGACATTCGAGGTGTCCCAATCACAGAGCAACCTGCAGGGCAGAGTTCATTTAAATGTACAGCTTCCTTATCCTTTTGCCACGTTTCTGTAAGAAACATGAAATCCATCTTTTCCTTGGTAAAAAGATCGTTGATGGCATGCGCCTTAGTAGTGATGGAGCGAACATTTAGCAGTGCTAAACGGAGTGATGATGGCAAGCTGGTCTCCTTAATGGCAAGGTGTAGTGGCCGCAAACACCTGATACAATCACGCGGTTTCCAGCGGTGCCAAGTGGTCAGTCTCTGGTCAGGCAGGTCCACCACAAACTGCAAATCCAGACAGCATTTTTTCCATCGGCCCACATTGACTAAAGGGGATCTTGTCCAACGAGCACCTGCATCCTGGCGAAAAACAGGCAGCAGCCACCGCGGCCGCCACCCACAAAAAGGCTTGTGCACCCCCATTCCAGTCCAGACAGTCTCATTCTGACCTGACTGCCAGCTCTGCAGCCCCTTCTCCTTCGTCTCCTCTTGGAATTACCACGGCACCGAAACAAAAATCGGAATTCATGTAGGCTGGGCACACACACCAATGGGGGTGGAAAGGTTTGACTATAACTTTCCCAGTTGTTACAAAGTCCTTCCATGTACACTCCAATGTTCATCAGGGTGAAACAATCGTATGTCTGAACAGCAGTGGCACAGTGGTGTAAAGGCAAGGTTAATGTAACCATAAGAGAGACGAAAACAAACAAATAAAAACTACATAAATGTGACACAGCAGCGGCCATGCCAAACAAAGGCGCCATCTTGCTTGTCAGAAACTCTACAATCAGAAACATTCGCAGCAGAGATACAACTATATGCTGCCTTCCACATGCAACCATTTCTGATGTAAACAGGGAAATTGAGAACATTCTGATGAAACATAAGACTGCAAATCAACTTATAATTCATGTGGGGAAGAACGATATTCAGAGAGAGTAGTCAGAACTCATTAAAAGGGATTTCAATGAACTTTTTGAAACACTTAGAAAACTGAAAGTTCAGCCGTTCATCAGTGGACCACTGCCAGCAAGAGGAACAAATAGATTCTCACGGTTGCTTGGGCTTAATACATGGCTGCTAAAAACCTGCATGATGAAGGGAGAGAATTTCATCGACAACTTTAATCTCTTCTGGAGTCAGAGACAACTGTTTACATCAAATGGCCACCACCCAAACAAACTTGGTGCAAGAGTGTTAAAGAACAATATTTATTTTTCCCTTCATCATCCTTCAGCTGTGTGTTTTAACCCACTCAACCTGACCTAACCCACTCCCCCTCCTCCTGTGAGATTTCTTTGGTCACAATGCCAGGGCCCACACCCTCCTCCATCTGTTGTGGGTGAACCAAAAACAACTGATTCCAACTCTCAGTGATGTGTTTTGGGTCCCCGCTATGCAGTGGTGGAAATGGCCGAATTTCACTGCGCGGACTGTAGTTTGGAAATTGTGGTTGTTGTTTTTTTTTGCACAGTTTAAGATACCTTCTAATTGAGTTGTCCTCAGGTTAAGTGATGGATATGTGAACAGGGATCGTTTTGACAATGTTGTCATCTCAAAAACTTTTTATCAGTTTTTAGCACATTTTTGTCATGTGAACCCATGAGCGTCGGAGGCTAATTAAAAAGTTGGTGGGTCCCAATAGCAGCTGGTGAAAAATATTAAAGGTGGGGCAATTTTTTTGTGGGGGGATCTTAGAAAATGTATTATTTCGTAGATGTGATATCCTGCATTATGGTGCATTTGAATTTAAAATTATCCTCACTGCGCCTGCGCCAAAGCAGAAGTTTAACCATTTCATTTTTAAAAGCATTAAAAAAAAACGAAAAGAGGGAGATCTTTAATTATATAGGCAGCTATCAAACAGCAGAAATTAAGTAAACTGTTGTGCCTCCAGTTTGTGTTGTATATATCCAGTGCATATTATTCATTTAGCTAGTTGATCATTAATTTAAATTTAAAACTTGATTTACTTTCACATTGTTTTTTTTATATTAATTAATATTTAGCCTAGGCCTACTTAATCTTATTATGACGGAAAGTGGGAACCGTTGTCCATCTTGACACAATGTCATGTTGCAATGTATTCTTTTTCTTCATGAACGCGAGTCAGTCGATATCTCGCAATGCGCAGTTTAAACGCAGTCTCAAACCCAGTCAATTATTCACTACAGAAAGTGAAAGTAACATCTGACAAGCTTTCGGCGCATATTCTCAGACAACGAGAGATAAATGTAATTCAACATGCTGATAACGTAGCCTATTGCCTTATTTTCTTTCTTATTTATTTTCTTAATATTTCTATTTTGGTCCATATTGTGAGAAAAAAATAGAAGAGAAGTATAGGCCCATTTTGTGTTTAACAAGTTGTTTTTAGATAAATCTGCCTTTTCATTGAGACGGACATTATTGCAGTGTTCTGACATTATAATCATATAATTATAGACCTATAATTCCTTGTTTAATCAGGCTAAATGTTTTTAAATAGTGAGGAGTAATCTATCTATAATTTTATTATGCAGTGTGTCGATTATGCATTATTGTTGGGGGAGGGGGCAAATTAATGTAATATCAATTTAATAATAAAAGTAGGCCTACTCTAATAATAATAATAATAATTTTATACATAAATTCTAAATCCTCTTGATATCAATAGCTGATGCATTTACCTCTCTATAATACACCATGGTCTATAATCGCCACGGGGGTTTTATCAAGACGCGCTCGACGGTCGGGCCGCACATTGGCCCTCATTTATCAAAAGTGCGTACACCAAATTTCCAGCGTACACCTTGCGTACACCCAAACCCACGGTGACTTTGAGATTTATCAATATGGACGTTGGCGTACGGCACGCTCAAATCCTACGCCAGCTCAGGAGGTGGTGTACGCACGTTTGGAGTTAGTGGGAAAATGCGCAGAAAAACAATTCATAACACCACAAAACGCACTGACAAAGATATGCTATATTATGACCCACTGTAAAAAACCACAACAACAGCAGCATAGTAATTATAAACATGGACTTCAATGTTTAATTTGTGTGACTTTACCAAAGCATTTGATTTGTAGGCATGTATTCCTCGAGTTGCGAGCCTGTGCGCTTTACCTGACGGTTCAGGGTTAGGCCCGGCAGCTGCGCACGGACTGGGACTAAAATAATTCAAACTGACAAAATAATAATAATCACATTCTTCTTTTTTTAAATAATACTAATAATAAAATAAATAATAACGACAAATCTAAATAACAATAAGCGTCATTAATAATAAAAATCATAATAATAATAAGAATCGTACAAATTGTCATGTAGTTATTAATGTGAATGAATGGTACTCCACATCACATCATCATATCGTACACCCCAATAGCCTACATGTGCCGTGATACGAAATTAAATGCTAATTGTTTCAAAACATGTTCTGTAATAATGCATTATTGTGATAATTTCTCATCCAAACAGCTTTAAACTGCTGGAGTGCACTTCTCAACCTCCACACTATTAACAGTACTCTTAATTTGGGTCCATATTCGTTTGTTTTTGTAGGTGCCTTTAATCCCACTCTTTAAACTCCCAAATAAAATAATTTTGTGTTTTTCCACTTCCCTGGTGATGGTCTCGATGGGCTGAAAACAATCGTCATTAGAATAACACGCCCCTATATATTCAAGTCTCCGCCTCCCCCACGCCCTCTTTTTACGCCATGGACACACGGAAGACGGCAAAGAAGCGAAACTTCTCTGCCGTGGAGATCGGGCGCGTCTCAATCATCTCACTAGTCCACTAGTCAGGGCACTGATCAGGGAGTCAGCCCATTGACTTATGTCCTAATCAGTGCCCTGACTAGTGGACTAGTGAGATGATTGAGACGCGCCTGATCTCCACGTCGGAGAAGTTTCGCTTCTTTGCCGTCTTCCGTGTGTCCATGGCGTAAAATGAGGGTGTGCGGGAGGCGGAGACTTGAATATATAGGGGCGTGTTATTCTAATGACGATCGTTTTCAGCTGCAGCATTTATCAAGGGCAGGTATTGCGTACACCTGGATTGCAGAGGTACGCACAGCTTCATAAATCAGGCGATGAGAGGAGTGTAAGCATAATCTAACGCCAACATATACTCCCGTTTCTACACAAGATTGATAAATGAGGGCCAGTGTGAGAACATCAATCGTGAGTTTTGGCTTTACATCGCATGCGATCTACTCGTACAGTGTGAGTAGGTAACCTTGCTGAAAACGCATAGAAATCGCACAGTGTATGCCCAGCTTAACCCAGCTTTCACAAAATGAGCACTACAATTTACTGAAAAATCACGCCTTATAAGAAACCTCAGGTTTAGATGGTTCTTTGATTGTCTTTAAAGGGTTACTTCAGCGATTAGCATATGGCTTTGTATCAGTAGAAACCCTGGAGTATATTCAAATTATTGTGCTTTCCCCCCTCATATCTCCCTGAGACAAGAGATTTATGCATTTTATTTCTAGAAAAATTCCTCCTATGATGCAAATTGACGATTTTTGCATCATAGGAGGAATGTTTGCCCAAAGGCCAAAGACTACAGCCAGCAGAGGGAGCCATTTCCGCATTTTTTGAATCTGCGCATGGGGGATGGGAGATTACACTCAGCTGGCAGAGAGAGCTCAGCTACAGGCACTCATTTAAACGGAGCTATTGTGTGCAATGTAAGTCTTTTAACTTCTCAAATTAATTTCAATGAAAGTTAAGCTTGTAAAGGCTTGAACAGAAACGCGCCAGACTGAACTCGCGTTGTGAATGTATGCCGCGAGTGTAGTCGCGATTACCTCAGCTCTCATCACTCGTGCAGTTAGTGCTCAGTGCTGTGATACTCGCGCGGTGACTCACTCATTATATTGAACAGACACGTTCAGTTTTTAATTGTAGTGTCTTCTCTAACTCAGTCACTGTAATCAAGTTGGTGGCGTTGGGGAATGGCACAGGGCAGCGAAGCATTCTGGGAATTGTAGTCTTTCATCCCCATGGGACAAAAATACATTTTCTGTCTTTTCTCAGTCTAGAAGGCACCAAATTCAAAAATAATTTCACATTTCTACTGCATTGATGACCCAGTTCAAATACAGATTCATCTTCCCAGCGCTGAAGTACCCCTTTAATTGAATACACCTTCAACAAGACATTTGTGAATGGTTTGTTAAAGATGTTTCAATAAGTTTTAGGTGCGCTTCCTGTTGTGACCCCCAGGGGTCACCGGATTGTGGCGCTTTGAGCAGTTCAAATCGGTCAAAATCGATCTAATTTAATTTCTAATTTAATTTATGTCAACTTGTCTACATACCTTTCCTTTTAGTTTCTGGAAGCTATAAGGATATTATTTTGTACTTTTACCTTACTTTAGTTACCTTACCATCACCATCTTCCTTCTCTGTATAAGATTACTAGCCTGACAAGCCAGACCCACATCAAGATGTTTGGTCTGGAAACTCACCATAGACAGCTCAATCCGAGGGGCGGATAAACGGTTGTCTTTCAAACTCCCTCTGCACGCGATAGGATAGCGCTACACCAACCGGAGCAACGACGGTGAAGGGGAGCTCGCTGACAGATTAAACATTCGCCGTATCCGGTCGGCTAAACTCCGAACACATCTTCCCTTTTTAAGAATGACTTCAGTGCCGCTCTTTGTTCTTTTCTCAGAGGAAAGCTTAACTCCAAGTCTTCCGGAGGCGCGGGCAGAGCTGATTCGAAAGACTGCCGCCGTTCGCCAGTTTCTGTGTTACTAGAAGCACGCAAACGCAACTCGGCCGTTGTCATTATGGCCCCGCCCGTTGACTCTATACAACGATGTGATTGGGCCGTCCAGATTCTGAGGAATACAGCTCAGATAGGAATTGAGAGTTGCTAGACCACACTTGCGGGCAAATTAAATTTGCTGCCGCTAGGGTGCGTCTAGATTTCTAGGCTATAAGATTACAATAGTTCTAACAACTGTTGTCTCTTTAAAGAGTCACACAGGCTATTAGTCTTCACTCCCCAGTGCCAGGCCTAGTCCATGAAGTACGGTTACCGGCCAAATGCACTGTAGACCACATACAGAACTAGAAACATTTCCCATTGTTTCTTTTCTTTTGACGTTAAGTTGTTTGGTGTGTCCCTGCTAGCTTAAGCTAACAGTCTAACCCTATGAGTATGATCTATGCAGTATCACACACATATGCTTATATGACACCTGCTTAGCCATATCTCCTAGTTGAAACTAAATGGGTAAAAACACTCCCTTCTTATTTTCCCTTTCCCTTTCTGATCTCATCTTATTTATTTATTTTTCCAGTTTTGTTTATTTTTTGTTACTCTCTAAGTGAAAGCCTGTGAGAACCATCATGAAGTGAGCATTAATTTGATAGGAGGCATGACATATATGAGGTTACCTGAACTAGTAAGTTGCTAAGACAAAGACAAAAAGATACAAAATACCATACAGAAGAAACATTAGGAAAGACAGTTATGTGTTTACATACAATGTCCTGGGGTGCATATTCATTTATAGATGGTTTGTCTATGATTTGAGGCAAAAGCGTGTGTTTTACAAGCTTTGTGTCTTTATCTCTGGACTTTTCATGTGGCCAAATACTTTTGGGCCGTAAAACGTCTTATCAGATGGTTTCCAGGGTAACGGAGAATCTTTCTCTGTTGTGTTGGGGGAAGGTCTGTTACTAAGCACAAAGCATTCAAAACATATTTGTTAAATGTAACTGGCGATTGTGTGTTTGATTCGCCTGTGTCGCTAGACCTTCTTTTAAATTTAAGCTGAATTTGGATTCAAATATTGTTTATTTACATTATGTTATCATGTTGAAAATATACTGCATATATGTTTAATCTGGGATTCTTGATACAGAAATATTCTACAAATAATTTGCCTCCATCTGTTCTTTACAGACTGCCAACTCTTCCATCAAGCAGATCAACTCTTATTCATGGAGGTCCTTCAAAGCGATACCGTCTGCATACAGAGAGAAAAGTGCTTGATGATAATGGGAAAGTCCGAAAATGGACTTATGGGAACAAAGACGTCAGAAAACAGAATAAAATTGTTCTGCTGGTGGGAGAAACAGGCGTTGGCAAGACGACTCTCATAAACACCATGGTCAACT
The DNA here is from genome assembly GCF_024679245.1 of Pseudorasbora parva. Lineage (NCBI taxonomy): Eukaryota > Metazoa > Chordata > Actinopteri > Cypriniformes > Gobionidae > Pseudorasbora > Pseudorasbora parva. The sequence continues at coordinate 67,179,916 of NC_090172.1, read as the reverse complement.
ACTTACTTGGTGTAAAATTTGAGGAAGAACTATGGTATGAAATCACAGAAGAAGAGGTCAGAGACCAATCCGAATCACAAACCTCTGAAATCACCATGTATGAGGTCTGTCCTGAAGAGAGTCCTGTATCTCTCACCATCATTGATACTCCAGGATATGGAGACACTAGAGGACTGGAAAAAGATCTGGAAGTTGCTGAGAATTTAGCCATGCTGTTTAAGAGCAGTGATGGAGTTCATGAGATTGACGCCGTGTGTTTTGTGACTCAAGCGTCTAATAATCGTCTCTCAGACAGACAGCATTACATTATCTGTTCAGTTCTGTCTTTGTTTGGCAAAGACATTGTGAACAACATTGTGTTTCTAATCACACACTCTGATGGTCTGCCACCTAAAAACGTCCTCGGTGCCATTAACAAAGCTAGAATCCCTTGCAGACGAGACAAAAAAGGCCAACCTGTTCATTTCTTATTCAACAACCGGCAGGATGAAGACCGTCAAACTGAGAAACGTTACCTTCGTGCTCAAAGAGACGCCTGGGAAGACAGCATGGATGGCATGAGGCATTTCCTTCAGTCTCTGCATGAAATTACCAGAAGAAGTTTAGAGCTGACTTCAGCTGTCCTTGTAGAGCGCATTCGATTTGAAGCATTTATCTGCAACTTACAACTGCGAATTCAAGAGAAAGAGTCAAAGAAGTCTGAAAGAATTCAGATACAGCAGGCAATGAGAGAAAACATGGAAAAGATTGAAAAGTGTAAAAATTTCCCCATTAAAGTAAAAAAGACAGTGAAAATTAAGGTGCCCATTGAGAGCAAGTCATGGAAGAGCAGGAAGGCAACGATCTGCACGGTCTGTGAGGAAAACTGCCATGAGTTTGACTGCTGGTGGGGTTTTAATCCCAAATATTGTGAAGTCATGAAAAGCGGCTACTGCACCGTGTGCACAGGGAAGTGCCACCACAGCAAACACGTCAAAGAAGACAAGAAATACGTCATCAGAAACGCAAGCATGGTGATAGATTTTGACGATTTTAAAAAAGAACATGAGAATATATCCTTTAAGAGGTTTTCAGTTGTACTCGATTATCTTGACCAAGATCTGCAGGAGATTGAGGACCAAAAGTCAACTCTTCTGTCCGAAGCTTACCAGACCATCAAGAATCTGTCTCAGATCGCATTAAAGCCAGACTCGGCCTTCACTCTTCAGCATCTGGATTTCTTCATCCCCAGAGTGAGGGAAGCCGGGAAAGAAGACTGGGTCAGAGAGCTGGAGGAAATGAGGAGAACAGCTGTAGCAGAGGAAGCCAACAAAGATACTTTGAGTTATCTGAAAGCTGGTCTGGCAAAACTGAATCTTTTCTTTAGTGGGCAATGAACAAATCCAGAAGATTTTTAATAATTAATATCCAGGGTTTTTTTTTTTTGGTTTTTTTTTTTTTTTTTTTTTCAATTTTAAGATAATCAAAAAAGTTAATTTAATCATAGTATAAACTGAAATTTAAATCCCAGACAGATTTAAATCCCTGCTGTTATTTGTTTCCATGCAGTCAGCAGTGCTATTCACAGAACTCTCTTTTATGGATTCTGTTTACTACAGCATGAGAAACGTGAACACAAATGCATACTGGAATGTTGTGAAATTGTTATGGCATTAACAAAACAATATGTATCAAGAGCCTAATATGTCAAATGAAATCCAATACAACCTTTTCATAAGAATCACATTGTATTAATTCATAAGAAATTGCCACCTTACAAAATAGAAATGTTTTCCTTCTTTCTTTTTATTTCAAAAAATAAAAAAATACAAAGATACAAAAAAAAAAAATCCAAATAACCCTAACTAAATATATCCAAATGCATGTCACTCGACTTGGGTGATCACTGGAGTTGCATGGTGAAAGGACAAAGAAAGCCAGTTTCCCCATTTAGCCAGGTTGGCTAAATGCTACCTTGGAGTCCCAGCAACATTGATCCCTAGTGATAGGGTGTTTTTCTACAGCACTGTTTCTCAACCGGTCGCGAGACAATTATGGGTGGATAGCTGAGTGCCTGAGAAAAACGTGTTGTCCCAATTCGGTATATGCGGTCAGATGATTTGTTGTAAGGCTATATGTGACCCGTCACGGAAACCAGGGACACAAGTCGGCAGCTCTACTTTCGAGCAAAATGAGAAAGAAGTGTTTTTTGTTTTTGTTTTTCAAATTATGAGATTTTCGTTTTTTTGCAGAATCTGTTAATTGAAATAACGAACGAGCCTCTCCGTGTTTGAGATGGCATTAATTGTATATTTAAAAGCGTACATTTTGAGGTTGAAATTGCCTTGTTTTGTCTGTGTGTATTTCCATACTGGCTTTTGTTATTGCCCCGCCCTCCAAGGGACGCGTGGGTAATTATTTATGCAGCGCTCTGGCCGGCTGTAGAGATGATCTGAGCAAACGATGAAAGCGTCATAATAAGACTGAATAATACCATAATCTACAACTTAGCGAAGATGAAGAAGAGGAAGAATGTATCAGACTGGCGTCAGACGAGTTGGACCGTAAGAAATCAGAGGCTATATCGATAGTAACATTTGACGGGGATAAAGACAGAGAAATGGGTCAAACCTTTAACTGTCACTATAGTGTAGTGGTAAGACGCATGTCATCAAGTTTTGACCCAACTCGATCAGAGGATCGAATCTGCCTTTTGCCACACTCTCTCTACTCCCTTTTCCCATCACATATTAGATCGGAAAGGCATTTTCAATTTCTTCATTTTCAAAAAGAATTGAGAAAATGTTAGTGGAAATAAAGTAAATAAGTAGCCTGACGTGGTCATACTCAATTCTAGTCAGAATATGAGTCTGATGCTCCATTGGGCTGTGATTATGGGGCGTGTTTTAACCGAACCAGGAAAGACATTAATTGGATAGAGCTACAACAATCAGAGCAACGAAGCGACGCATTGTCAAATGTCAACAGAGCTCAACTGCACTGTGTTGCCAAGTCCGCGTTTTTCCCCCGCGGGTTGTTTTTTATGTCAGCGGGTTGAAGTGACTATTATGTGATACATAGACCCATGAGTGTGAATTTTAGCAGGCAACCTTGCCAAAATAACACACATTTCACCCCTCAAACACCATTTTTCCCCCGGAGAACCCCCTGAGAAGCTATTGTTTAGGTCTAGTAGTTGGCGGGTTTTGTTGTAAAAACTTGGCAACCCTGTCTGCACGCGCGCTGAAATCAGGCTGGAATACACGGTCTTTGCCGGTGTTGTAAAAAAAATGAATAAATTAATGATACACAGAGTACTTACCCAACATGATCATCATTTCTGAGAGAAATAGTGAAGGTGATGCAGATACAAACAAGCTCTCCGTTTAGGATTTGAACAAATATAACCCAAGCCCCTTTGATGACGTGATGATTACGGTACTGTTTATCATCTGTCCATCATCGTCTAAAGCCCGCCCTGATGATTTCATTGGTCCGAACAGTTTCTGTTCGGAGATAATTACTCCTCTATGGAGTGAGGCCAGACCGAACTGCCCGACCTAAAAAATTTGTGGGCGGGGGCTAAGTTCGGCTGGCATCCAGGCTAGTAAATAAGGTTAATTGTTGATACAATAAGAAAGCTGTACAGTTTATGTGCATAGGGCACATCATTTGTTTGACAAATGTGAGAGTACCAGAGTCTTTAACTAAGGAGAATATTCTGAGCACAATGTGTGATATTATTAAGATCTTTTATGAAATGTTTAGAGGTGACAAAAGTGAGAGTGCCAGAGTATCTAGCTGAGGAGAAAAGTCTGAGCTCAGTGAGTGATGTTACTGAGATCTTTTATGAAGCTTTAGAGGAGATAAATGTGAGAGTGTGAGTGTCTCTGGTTAAGTAGAATAATCTGAGCTGTGTGAGTGATGTTACTGAGATCTTTTATGAAGCTTTAGAGGAGATAAATGTGAGAGTGTGAGTGTCTCTGGTTAAGTAGAATAATCTGAGCTGTGTGAGTGATGTTACTGAGATCTTTTATGAAGCTTTAGAGGAGATAAATGTGAGAGTGTGAGTGTCTCTGGTTAAGTAGAATAATCTGAGCTGTGTGAGTGATGTTCTTGAGATCTTTTATGAAGCTTTAGAGGAGATAAATGTGAGAGTGTGAGTGTCTCTGGTTAAGGAGAATAATCTGAGCACAGTGAGTGATGTTACTGAGATCTCTTAGCAACTAATAATTGTGTTAACTTGCATTTCATTAGTCTTAATAATATTAAAACTTGTACTGCCAACATCAATCGGAAACAAATACAAATTTTCTCCTAATTCACTAACTTTGACATCTAACCTGGTCATCAAAATACTTTATACGGTTGGTTGTTTTTAGTTTGTTTCTTTCTCATCTGAATGGTTTGACTTTGTTTTTTCTTTTCTTTTTGTTTGTTGTTTTGTTATATGGAAATTATGAGTTTGTAAAGTTATTCTTTTTGGTGTTCCTTGTGCTAGGCTTGCTTGGTTCCTTACAAAGGGCTTACCTCCTCTTTGCTTCTCCTCTACTGTTCGCAACTTTGCCTCCAGTGCTATAGCATAAGAACAGGCAGACTCCCCTGATTTCTGGCTCCGCTCGTAAAAGTCAGCCAGAGGGTCTAGGGAACCACGGGTGTCGCTGTATTTGGCTCTCAATACGTCCAACGCTTTCTCAGGGGTCTGATCATGGGGTGGTAGGTTAAGGATGAGATTTCGTGCTTCACCCCCCAGGTGTCGCACAACAGTGGAGAAGCGCATTGGGAGCTCTATTGCCTCCAATAGGCATTGCATGTCAAAAATCCAGGCTTTCACTAGTATTTTACAGTCTGGATTTCCTCTGAAGACTTGCACATTTTTCACCTGATGAGTTTGCATGAAACCTCCATAGGCTGCCATGGGAAGAGACTGGTTTGTGACTGCTTGAGCAGGAGGCCTTAATTGTGACTCGTTTGGGTGGGCCGACTGGCTGGCAGATGCAGGTGGAGGGGCAACTGGAGAGCGAGCATCAACATGCATGTTAAGTTGGGAAGTTGGCATCAGTGTTTGTTGAGCAGACAGCCCAAGAGGATTATCAGCGGCTGTCTGGTCTAATGCCACCTGAGGGCTGTGTTAAGTTATGTTGGGGGCCCATGCATTAGCAAATGGGGGTGACGGGGTGACTCCACTATAGCCTGGAACTTGAGCAATGAGAAATGTGGCTTCAGCGGAACGCACTTGCAGGGCCTGCTCAGCAGCTATGTGCTTAACTGTAACATTCGCTACTGGTGGGCTCTGTAGACTCGGCCTGGGCACAGAAGGGGGATACGAATAACTAGAGAATACCTGGGGGCCTGGATATGGCATGGCACTTCGATAGGGTTTGAGTGACTGCTGCACAACTGGCATCTCAACTAAAACATGATGTGTAGAACTTTGCCAAGGCTTGGCTTCTGAGGGCTATGGAATTACTTCTGTGCCAATAATAATGAAAGTACATTTTTGAAAAACTGATGAAAATATTAATTGAAATTGAAAAAAATATCTTCGAAAATGAAAAAGAATAAACCGCGGGCACATTTTTTGACTTCGTTTTTAATGCACTCCATGTTTTGCTAACTATTTCTCATATTTCTTTCGCTGATCTGAACTTACAAATGCGCTTCCAGAGTTTTCGTTTACTCTTCTGAAGTTTTCGTTTACGCTTCTGAAGTTTTCGTTTACGCTTCTGAAGTTTTCGTTTACGCTTCTGAAGTTTTCGTTCGCAATTCTGACACAGACCTATCGTGTGGGCGGGCTTAACAGCGGTTTGCTATCATTGGCTAGTGAGATTTTGATTGACGGCTCCTTGAACCGGAAGGAGAGACTTCAGCGGCGCAAATTTTGGGACAGTCTGACAACAGTAGGCTATATTAAAGCACACCAATAACATCCGAGCCACAAATTTAGAACTTCCACCAGCAATATCAGACTTGGTTAACATTTCATCTCCAAAGAAACTTCTCTCCAAAATATACAAAATCATTTCAAATCAATTTCAGACCATATACTTACCAACAATAAAATGGGAAAACGATCTCTCAATAGCTCCTGATGCCAACTTCTGGACCCAAATCTGTAAAAACATCTATTTCATGTCCAAAAATGCTAATCTTCAATTGATACAATACAAAACACTTCACAGAACACACTACACGGCCAATAGATTAGCTAAAATGGGTTTCACATCAGAAATTTGCACACATTGCAGTCAGAAATCTACAGATACATACATCCATGCAACCTGGCACTGCACTCCAATCAAACACTTCTGGGAAGAGGTCACACAGTCACTATCCACTATAGTGGGCGGCCACATCCCATTATCCCTCTCTTTGCTTGCTTGGGGACCTCACAATAATTACAGATAAAACTATAAACTTTAAAACTCTCCTCATAGCCCTAACCATTGCCAAGAAAACTATCCTCATGAACTGGAAAACTCGTAACAATATACACATTAACCACTGGAAAAATCTTCTCGCCGACTTTATTACAATGGAATACACATCTGTCCCCTATAATCCCTCATCTGAAAGCGACCTCTGCCATCCAACACTTTCTGACCTCTTACAACTCTGAATCCTCTCTCTCTCCGTAACTCCGTCTCTTCCCATCTCTTAATCAATCCACAGGCATTACTGCATAATTCCAATTATTGTCAATATTGTTTCATTGTTTAATTATTGTTATTGTTATGATTGCTATTATTTATTATTATTATTTTTATTATTGTTGCTGTTTCCATTGTTGTCTTTGCTTTCATCATCATCATCATCATCATCACCATCATCATCATCATCATCATCATCATCATCATCATCATCAACTATTATTATTGCTGTTTTGGAACTTCAAACCTGGTTTTCATTGTCACCACTACTACTATAGTAAAATCGATTGATTATTTCTAATTTTCCCCCTAATCTTTTCATGTGTTTTTAATGCACCACAATGTAGAAGAGAAATGTGTGTATGTATGTATATTTAAATTGAAATACCTCATAAACACTAAGGCAGGTAGGACAGGCGAGAAATGGTTTCTCTAGGACAGCATCTCTGTCCTAAGTTGAGACACTCGCACAATGTCCCCCTTCTTTTAATGCACCTTAGACACTACACACAACATAAAAATAAAATAAAAAATAAAATAAAAAGTATAGGGACTGAAAAAATGTGGGGGGAGGATTATCTTATATTATTATTATACTATGTGAAACTTATTGACCCATTGAAAGTGGTGACAATGATAAATATTACATAGGAAAATAAAAAATAAAATAAAAAAAGGGACACTGATTATTACAATGATGATGATGATGGTATGATGATGATAAGTGGTAGTGATAATATAATAAATAATAAATGTGTAATTTTGCTTTTGAATACACACCCATACCTACACTCAACCACACACACCTTATACATTAACACACTTTTATTTCACTTCTAGAATTATGTAATTACTCGATTGTCAATTACTGCACTATTGTGGTTTGTATGTCTGTATGTCAATAAAAAAAAAAAAAAAAAAAAAAAAAAAGCACATCACTAACGTAATATTAAAGCCGAGATGAGTAACGTTAATCAAGAGTGGCACGGAGCGTCATCGGCATCCTCAACTGCATGGCATTCGATCGGCAGCTTGAGGTAAGTTTAAAATCAAATCTAGAAACAAGTTTTTGTTTTCTGATCTCTAGCTGCTATCCAAGTTATCTTTCTTTATGTCTAATAGATCAATCTTGACGTGTTTATATTCTAATTATTCACATGTCTGCAGTGCAATTTTTGTAGTTTGAGTACTTTGATTGCTACCCCCAACATTTGTATTATACCCCAACAAATGTGATGCATTCAAGGATGTTACATGATGTAATTTAAGCAAAGATCTCAGACTGATCTTTATTCTGCAGCAAAGCTCAAATGTTGGTGCAGCAGATGCTGCATCAGCTATACATAACATCATAGAGGTGCTCAACCAGTCGCTGGGTAAAACCAGCACGAGGCAGAGTCAGAATCAGGGGCAGTGCTCAGGACAGTGCCAGACTGTGGACCAAGAGATGGCCAGGTTTCAGCTTGCAGTCATGACTGAAAACAATGACAGTTACTATTTGCAATGCAATTTTGTTCAAATGTAGCCTATGCATTTATCAGATGCTTTTATCCAAAGCAACTCTCATAAGCCTACATAGAGTAGCATAAGCAATCTGTCACAGAATATATATAGTTCTGCATATTTTGAATTACTAACTTTTGATTTAATCATCTCTTGAAGGTCTTTCCCAGGGTTTTTTAAGCGGGGGTCCAAAAGGCGTTTACCCAGCTGTAGTAAACCAGCCAAGTTCATCAAAGCTTGGAAACCATTTGTGTTTTCAGCGTTCCTTTTAAATAAAAATACAGAAATGACCCCTTCAACAGCGGAGGAGCTGCAACTCCTGCAGGCTGGACTGGGGAAACGAAATCTGTCATTGACTGATGATTTGACTCATTCTGAGGTTATGCATAACATATTCATTCATAGGTGATGCATAGAATAACTTTATTTGTAATAATAATTTGTTGTAATTGTGGATTTTAGGTGACCAGCTTGTTTTGTGATACCTACCCCAAAATGAAGTCAGCATCTGGAGGATGGCTTCTCTACAAGGCATCTGGTACTATTTGGACACCACTACAAGTCCTAAGTGCAAGTTACAGAGATTCAGATAATCACACAATGCAAGTAGTTTCATGTATGGTAGGCTATAGTCAATATTCAGGTTTTCAGCAATTAAACATCATAATACGGTAACACTTTACAATAAGTTTCGTTAGTTAACATTAGTTAACTACATTAGTTAGCATGAACTAATAATGAACTGCACATATACAGCATTTATTAATCTTTGTTCATGTTAATTTTAACATTAACTACTACTTTATTAAAATCATGTAAACGTTAGTTAATGCACTGTGAACTAACATGAACTAACAATGAACAGCTGTATTTCTATTAACTAATGTTAACAAAGATGAACACATACAGTAACAAATGTTTTGCTCATGGTTAGTTCATGTTAGTTAATACATTAACTAATTAACCTTATTGTAAAGTGTTACCCATTATTCAAAGCGAATATCTGAGAATGAACAGCAAAATAATTAAATATTACAAAAATGCTGATCATGTCCATATAATGAAACCACATTACTCCGCTCACACTTTTGCTATGTGGACGAAAACAAAATCTTATTTTGCATTTGACTATCAAAAAGTCTGGTTAAGAATGCTATGAGGGAGTAAATATATGTTTTTAACCTCCAGTATCATCAAAATGCCTTTATTATTGACTAATATTATTGACACACTATTAGTATGATTATTAGGTTAATGCATTTGATTAATACATTTATTTTACAGTTTATTTTCCAATTGTGAGGGTATATTATTATTTTTTTTTTCATAAACCAGTTTCTAAGACTTTTAAAGGATGAAATATATTGATGATGATGATGTATAAAATATTTACTTATAATGGAGTGTGTATATGTATATATGTACATGTTTTTTTTTTCAGGTGGACAGGGAAGGCGGCGTCTGAATCTTGTTCCCCCGGACTCTGAAGGATATAGTGTCAGTACCATCAGATGTGCAACTGGAGGGGGGAAAACCATGCTGTATATTGTACCTTTACAGGATGAGTTCGATCTTTCTCCTCTTCCCTCCAATGCACAGGAATTTTCGCTAATGCCAAAAGCAGAATGCAAGAAATGTTTTAAAATGATGCCACTTCAAATTCTTGCCCTGCATGTGAGGGAATGCGATACTCTGGAATATGAGACACTCTCAGATTCGGAACCAGAGGTAAAATCTTTTTTGTTTGTTTTTTTAAGTTTACTTAAGGTTTTTAAGGTTACTTGTTTTTTTAGGTTGTTTTTTGTCTATAACCAGGTAACTAATTCACCTCCAGCCTTCGAGGAAAAGGTAATTTACTTCTGTCATGGGATGACATCCTTCTGACTGCCTTTAGAATTTTACATAATCACTTGCCTTTTAGTCGACAGATGCAAAGTGTCCTGTGTGCATGAAAACGTTTCTTTTGATGCAAGTTTTTGTGGTGACTTGGAAAGGTAATGCGATACACATAGCAGTGTAGAAACTGCAGTCTAATGGTGCGTGATGTATATTTTGACATTTCTTGTTGGATCAAAATCATGTTCAATGGAAAATTAGACTTTAATGGAAATTAGCTACTTATAAATGCACTGAATTAAATATTTTTACGTCACATTAAAAAATAACATTTATATTGTTAAGTAATAATTTACTTGTAAAATGTATAACTAATGTACCATGCTGCCTAAACCATTATGTGCTAAATATTTAAAAGATTTAACAATTTACAGTGAGGAGGATGTCCTATGATGGCTAGCTGCTCAAGTTGACAGCTCCAAGGAATTCAACATCTGTGTGTCCAGAATAAACCTTGTAGAACGAGGTCTGTTACTTTGGAGGCGACAAAAGATCAGCTCCCCGGTCAACACTTTAAAGATTACTTTCTTAGGAGAGGCTGGAGTTGACACAGGTGCTCTACGAAAAGAATTCCTGACAGGTAGAATTTTTATATATTTTTACTTAGTAACTTATCTTAAACACTACACCTATTTTTTTATTTCTTGTTAATTTGTTATGGTTAGATATATTTATTTTATATATATAACTGATTGGTGGAATAGGGTGCTTTCACACCTGCCTCATTTAGTTCGGTTGAATCGTACTAGAGCTCGTTTCCCTCTTTGGTGTGGTTCGTTTGGTCAGGTCTGAAAGCAGCAATCGTACCAAAAGCAGACCAAACAAGCGTACCGAGACCTCCTTGAAGAGCTGGTCTCGGTACGATTTCAAACGAACTCTGGAGCGGTTCGTTTGTGGTGAGAACGTGATCCGACCTCCAACAGAACCAACTGCAAAAGTACTGATCATTTTTGGACTGAACCAGCTGCCGTATAGCTGCGCTGACATTGTGTGCATGACATTATTACCTGATAGATCGTTGGCAATATTTTCGGAAGATGAGCATGTCAAGAGTTAATAATTAATGCACGCCTCCTCTTGAAGTGACGAGCGATGCGCGCTCGCCGTCTGCAGTGCATTAGAGCGTTGTTTTCATGTCGCATCCGCGCTTCATTATAGAAATGTTTTGTTTGCCTACTGTGGTAAATACACACAGTGTAGTAGATTATGGCAAGGGACAAAACTGGCCCGCGCAGTCGTCTCTCCATAGTGTTATTATAGTTTGCTGGCTTTGCCTCTTCTGCTGGAATTTTCCCACACATAAATTCTGACCAATCGAAAAGCAGGTTAGGAAATACGCCACGGCCAATGAGTGATGTGGATGTTGTCACGTGCCTGCGTTTTGGTTCGTTTCAACTGGCTCGGACCAAAGCAATCAGTGTGGTGTGAAAAGGAACCAAAAAAGCTGAAAAATGCAACAATGTATAATTGTTTGCCTTTGGTTCGAACCAAATGAACCGAACTAGAGATGTGAAAGCACCCATAGAGACCAGACTCTTGGAAGTAGAGGAGGGCAAAATGCCAAAGTATTCATTGAATGATCTTGACAATGGCCTGTTTCGGTAAGTGTTGCTCTTCAAAGAAATAGGTCACCCAAAAATGTATGCTGTCATTTATTCACACTCATGTCAATTCCAAACTTAAGTGTGGCTTTTTCTGTGGAAAACAAATAAGAAAATCTCAGCTGTTGTTGTCTGTACAAAAATCAATGAGATTTAAACCTTTCTAGATCTAAATAGGAAACATTTGTTTTAGGCTTAACAATCCTTTCAAAAGCAAATGTATATATGTATATGTAATATACATATGTAAATTTGTATATTAAATTTCAAATTTAATATATGTAAATGTCATGTAATATGTGTAAATTTATAATATGTAAATATTAAATATGTAAATTTCAAATACACACTAACTGGTAAATTGTAAAATTCTACTATACTTTGTTTCTTGTTTTCTTGTCATTGCAACAGAGTTGCTGGGGAGGTCTTTTCTGTTAGCCTTGCACAGGGAGGCCCAGCTCCAAGATTTCTTCAGGACTGGTGTTATGATTTTCTGTTGAGTGGAACCCTTGAAAACGCTACCAAAGATAACGTTCATGAGGCTGAGTTTTCACCACTGATTAAAATGGTATCAAAAAACAAATGGTCATAGTTTCTTTCTATGTATTTCACTTTGACATGTATTGTTTTTTTTTAAAGTGTAACACTTTTAGATTTTCCTCTACTTATAGATTGAGGAGGCCTCAGACTTGTCATCTTACAGTAAACAGATTGTCAACTGTAGCTACACGGGGCCTATAAATGAGGACAACAAGGAGAATATAACAAGGTTTTACTCTGCAATATTTTTTAAATGTATTTATTTTATGTTACATCTGTGACTGTATTCTCGGATGTGTTGCTGTTTTTCTCTCTTCCCGTTGTTTTCCACTGTCTCTCCTCCTATTGTTTCTAATAGGTTGTTCCGCCCCAAATTGGACGTGACGTCAGAGAGCGCTGGTTGGTCACGGTGGTGCGGCGGCCCTTTAAGGCGAAGGAGAGAGCTAGAGGAGGGAAGGAGAGAGCTAGAGACTGATCCGTGTGATTTTTAGTCCTGTGTACTGTTGTAAAACACAAGTTGTATGAGTGAATTACTAGTGAGTGAGCCATAGGTGTTGTTCTTTTAATTTAAGTTACCCCCTCTCCTTTATCACTTGTTTTTGGTTACTTTAGTGGCGTGTGTGCCACGGTTATATTATTTGTTTGTCATTTATAAACCGTAGGGGCTAGGTGCCTTTTATTTTGTATACATTATTTTATATCCATTTTTTCTCCTGTTTATGTTTAGGTAGGGAGATAGGTAAGACATTGTATTTTTCTTTGGTTCTATTTTTCATTTGACAGGGAATTTAGTTTCTCCTGGTATATTTAGTTGACTTTTTGTTTGTTATTTTGGCCTGGCCTAGCCCCGAAGCTATCCCTGAGTTTTGATTTACTTTTCATTATTGACTTGTGGCAACACTCATCTTTTTGTCCTCACAAAGAAATTAAAATCAGGAACCCGAGAACTTTTCCTTTTAAACGTACTCTGTTTTGGGACAGTTTTTTTTATATTCACTCCTGCACCCCTAGACCGGGGTCAGTGCCGTTTCTAGGCATAGGCAAACTAGGCGGTCGCCTAGGGCGCCAACAGCTGGGGGGCGCCAGTGAGCCCCCGCCCCAACAAGGTTTTTTAGTTATTTCATATATATTTTATTATTAATATTTCGTACTTTTGCTATTTCAAGGCATTATGATTAGTTGCGATTATTGGAGTGAAGTCGCCATGGTGATAGTGGCGCTGCTGTAATGAAATAAGATCATGTAGAGGGCGGCAGGGAACGTCGTCATCCGTGGCGTTGTAACGCTTGTGTCCGAGTGAAAAATGCGGATAGCTCACTTAATGTAACTGGAGTGGATGCAAACACGAGGGCGATTAACATCAAACAGATCGCACTTTATTCCCCGCTGAACTCTCATCACAAACTCCCTTTCCGTCCACAACATTACTCAATAAAACAAAATAACTGACTGTTAGCAACAGAAAACAGAAAATAATCCCCACACATGGGAGATCAAGACTCAGTGCGCACATACACAAAAGGGGCAACAACTCTTAAAGGGGCCACACTATATTTCTACTCGTCACAGCGTGCTTTAGTTTTATCATCATGAAAAGGTCAAAGCCATCAGGGGCTCAGTATCGTAAAAAGAAAAAAGAGGAAATATAAAAAAGAAAGCTAACTTTGCTTTGAAAGCTTTGCTTACTTGTTCTCTACTAAGCTGGTCTCTCTATCATAACATTGAGCAAAACATTACACTGAATATTAGTACTGGACGGACCACACGCCATGCTCATTTCAGGTGCAGAACATTATAGCAGTTAATTTGAATAAAAAAATCTTTACATCAGAGATAGCTGTTTAGTGTAAATTGATCAAGTAGGCTAATACTGTCATAACCATGGGCGTCACTAGGCCAATTTTTATGAACTTATGCCTCAGCCCCCCCTAAAAAAATATGTGATTAACCTTTAAAACTGGCGCGAGGCTTCGGCTACGGCTTCGTCCCGTCTTTTAGTCTTTGTGTCAGTGTGTTCTTCAATCCGCAGCGGCGTCGAGTGACATGGTTTTCAAGCTATTGTTATCTAATTTTTTGGCCTTCAGAACATCTTAAAATACACATATGTAGATCATAGAAATCAAAAATTTCTCGGGGGAGCATGTACCCGAACCCCCCAACATCTGTGATCTCAGTGATAATAAACCTAGCTACATTATTGGATTAATGCATGTACAATATGCCCATGAAATAAGGAAGTCATATTTACTTTACAAGTGATAGTTTTAAAAAAGGGGGGAGGGGGTGGGGGGGACATATGAATCTTGCCTAGGGTGCCAGAGACGGCTAGAAACGGCCCTGCCGGGGGTCGTAACATTTATGTATCTTCCACAGAAAACACAATGGTTAAACATTAACACTGAAATTGTTGTTTTATTTCTTTAAAGAGCGATTGTAATGTATGCTGCTGCTCGGAGAACACTCATGCTTCAGCAGCTCCGTGAAGGTTCACATCTTTATGGTTTAATTGACACTATGGAGAAGAACAGGGAAGTGTGCCGCAGCCTCTTTGTTGTGCAAGGTGGCAATGATAAGGTGAAGTGATAGGATTTCAAAAACGTACTAGTTTTATTTTGTATTGCTGTTTTAAAAGATACAGCAGTAATCCTTAAATTATTATTATTATTGTATATTGCATGATACGGTTTATTTAATGCTTGTCATTTTTTGTGTGTTTCAGGTGGACTCTCATTACATTGTATCCCATCATGTTCCACAAATGAGTGAGAGTGGCACTCTAAAACATTCCAAAGAGGTCCAAATACTGAATCACTTCCAGGATTTTCTGATGGAGCTCGAAGGTAAATTTTAATTAATTTCAGAAACATTTCAGATTATTATTGTCGGAAAAATTTAACATTAACATAGCTTAACATTATTGTGGAAGTAGTTATGCTTTTTCAAAATTATTTGAAGAATAGAAAGTTCATTTATTAATGCATTTATTACATATAAATCTTTTGTAACCTTATACATGTTTGTTTTATGTCAATTTAATACATCCTTAATGAATACAATTATTCATGTCTTTATAAGCTTACCAAAAATGTTTCAATGGTATCATTGTTTCCACACAAATGCAGCAAAAACTGATTTCAACATTGATACGTTTTTGAGCACCATATTAGAATGATTTGTGAAGGATCATGTGACACCGAAGACTGAAGTAATGATGCTAAACATTCCACTTTGATCACAGAAATAAACTACAAGTGGTACAATTTACAAATGTTGTGAGGTTATAAATGGCTATTAAAAACATTGTATATTTTACTGCCCTAGATTGAGATGCCCAGGATGAGGCAGCACTCTCTGTCCCACAGGTGATGCAGTGGCTGACTGGTCAAGCGCATAGGCACCTGCTTCTGTCAGAGAGAGAGGCCTTTAAAATTACTGTTCAGTTTGACCACACTTGTATGCAACGACTGCCAAGCCACACACTTTGCTATCCAATCATCAGTGCATGCACCCAAACCATTACATTTCCCACTGCACATAATAATAATAATAATAATAATAATAATAATAATAATAATAATAATAATAAGTTTTATTTATATAGCGCCTTTCCAGAGCTCAATGACACTTTACAATAAACAAACAACAATAAAGCCAAATGACAAACAGAGTAGACATAACAACAGTAGGCAATTGAGAGTGCAGGTACAATAATTGAGAAATCGTAGTGGGAAAAAAAACAAAAAAATCTGTCAAATTGCAATGAATTTAAAGAAATAATGAAAACAGCAGTGCAAAATGGAGGTTGCTTTTCTAGAGTGTAGATTTTAAAATTAACTCAAATGTCCACATAGAATTTCTCTCAATAATTTTAATTTCATCTTTAAAATTCAAAGAGAATTTTCAACGTGTTGATAACTTTACATGCGCCTGAATGTTTAAATGTTTTACAGCATTGTATAAAATTAATGGCAATTAACGGATTTATTTTTTAATTAAAATTCTGACAGAACTGCATGTATACTTGTGAGTGTTTTACTTAAACATTTAAATGTTAAATAGAGCACAATCTTTTGACAATAGCAAGTGTCTGGACATAGAGCTCCCTGTCATTCAATGATGATGTCAAGGGATTAATTAATCCATGCAGAACAGCAAGTTTTTGGTCAGAAAAGGGGCAATGGATCTCTGGCACCACCACACCATCCTCTGGGTCAGTATCAGCAGTTTCCTCCCGAAAAAGTTGCTCCACCACCTGAAAAAAAGAAACCATTGTAATTTTACAATGTGAACTGCTTTTAATTATAAAAACTTAAGGCTGACCTAAATTATTTAGTTTGATAAACTGGTAAATTATCCTATCCCAAAGAAGCTATATTTAAAGTAAATTAATAGTTTACCCAGAATGAAAATCCTGACATTTATTTGCCCAAATGTATTTTAGGCCCCATTTATACCAGGCATTGAAACGAGTAACGATTGCAGGGGTTCTCAACTCTGGTCCTCGAGATTCACTTTCCTGCAGAGTTTAGCTCTAACCTAAATCAATTACACAAGGATGTGGCTAAACTCTGCAAGAAAGTAGATCAAGAGAGCCAGAGTTGAGAGCCCTCTTGCTGGAGTCACATGTATTACTTAAATTACATGATTTCCAGGGCTTGAAAGTGGTAGTTATGTGTAGCTGTCAATGGAGGGACAGAAATCTTATATTTCATAAAAAAGATAATTTGTGTTCTGAAGATGGATGAAAATTACGGGTTTGAAATGACATGAGCATTTACATTTTTAGTTGAAATACCTTTTAAGGTTGAGCATATCAAAACAGAATTAGTATTTTTGGATGTGTAATCTTTCTAACTTTGCATAGATGCTTAAAGCATACCTCTATATCTGGCTCATCCACTGGTGTCTGTAACATTCCAATGTACCAAAGCTGTTCTGGTGAAAGATTTCCCTCTGTTCTGATCGGATGGTTGTTCCAGCTCTCCGTGAAGCCCTTCAGGTCCGATTTCAACCGTGGGAGAATTGCATAGCACACACAAAAGAGGTGAAGCTCATCGGATAGATCAAGTACTCTCTCTTCTTCCATTGTATGAAGGACTTCATAATATTTACAAGAGATGGCTGACCAAACATCACACCACAGACGCTCAATTCTAAAAAAAGACACATAAGTATGCACAAATCATAGCTTACAAAATAGCAAAGAAAATACAAATAATTCTCATTTTGCGGCATTACAAAGTTCAGGTTTCGAAGATGCATCATGGTGTGACCTCTAAACTGAATTGAAAGAACACCAATTTTAAAGCTGCACATGAAGCAATGAGAAAATTCTTTGCATGTGCTTCCATTTATATACAATCAGTTGTGGGAGACTAAAAATGTAAGTCAATATAAAAAACGGTGTAGTGACCACCCCTTTAATCAGGGGAGATTTAAAAAATTAAATTACTATACGATTATCCAGACCACACGATGGCTTACCCCTAACCCCACCTCTAAACAAATGGGACTAAAAGACACGTTTGGTCCAGATAACCGTATAGTTACAAATAAATTTGCTCATTGTTGGTGAGTTTCAACATTAGACTAAAGTGGTTTCTGCTGAGATTAAAGTAGAGATGTTTGTTTGTGGCATCATGTGTAAGGCAAGTGACTGTGCCCCACAAGAAATAAAGAGCATGTGATGCAACTTTTAATGATTTGGTTTGTACCTTTGATTGTGCACATTTTTTCCAGAAATGAAACTGCCTCGGCCCGTTCCTCGTATTGAAAACATGCAACGAGTGATGTCCACATTTTCAACTCCCTGGTCACCACGTACTCTGGAAACCATTTAGACAACATGCATGCATGTTACTGATTTACAAACTTTTTTACAAGATCCTGTAATTGTATGTTTATTGTCAAGCACACAGATGATTTTAGCCCTGATTATCACTTTCAGTTTTGTGGAGACTGCTGACAAAGCCTGAAATCTAAAGCAAATCAGTGCCCGCCCATGTGAGCGATAATCACTAAGTGCAAATTATCAAAGAGGCGATCTGACAAAAGATTTGAAGGGGTCACTGATTAATAACACTGATAAATCATCATGACTAACATGTCATGTAGTAAAGATAATTTTTACCTCGACGGCCACCCATGTTTGTGGATACCCTCCAAAAAAAATGAGAAAGCAGTCGATGCTTTGTTGTTTGCAGCAGCATCAAGATACAGGATCTAAAATAAAATAAAAACGTAATATTTCATAATAGAACATTTACTTTTGATACCAATTTGTAAAAATCTGGCAACTATTATAGCCTTGTGAGTTTAAAAACAGACCATATACAAAGTTTGACAAACAGTACCTTCCTTGAGAACCCATCAATCCCACCAAATATCACAATGTTGAATCTAAAGACATACAGATACAACTATGCTGTTTATTGTACGCAATTTGTTTTGTGTACATATGGACGCATCACTATGTGAAGACAGCAATATTTTTTGTATGCGTTTACATGCAAGTGAAATTTAGAGTGCAAATACTCACGTGATTAGTTTATGGTTGGTATCCACATGACCTAGGGACAATGGAGCAGGAACAGAATAGCTTCTACGAGCTACAAAACCAAGCTGGAACATTCTGGCCAAAATTCCAGCTCCATCCACCCGTTGCATACTGGCCTTCACCCTGTGCCATTGTATGCGGTGCCCTCTAACCAAAAGTTCCCCTTTCACTAGCCTGTAACCAGCATGGGGCATTCTTATTTTTATTGATCTCACCACACCATCAAGTTCATTATCTGATATGCTGGAATGGCAGTGTCTGACAGAGAGGGACTGCTCCTTCAGTCTTCTGTCCATTGTTCTTCTTGAACCACCACAGAACTGCAAGAGTTTCTACAGGAAGCGCAGTAGAGAGAAGTTCTCTAAGCTCATCCCTGCTGATTTCCAAACGTGGGCATCCCAAATTTTCCCAGGTGTAAGATACAAATTCTGATGCAGCATTTCCTGAAGTCTCTTCCAAATTGAGAGATATATTATTGATTAACTCCTGTAGACCCCTAATTAAGTTATCTGGGATGTCTACATGATTGGACGCATTAATAGCCAAAGCAAGTTCTTGCCGAGCAACCTCCAGGAGGTAATCCAAATCTATAGCTTCATTTCGACAAATCAAGTTAAACTTGGTTAGCATACGCTGTAAGATATCTTCTCGCACTTGTTCCTGCAGGTATAAACAATGCCTGGGTAGCTTACATATCAAGGTAACTACATAATTCCATGCTGATCTTACCAAGTTTAACAGGGTAACATTAGACATTTAAAATCTAACAAAATCCCTTGCGTATTAAAACAGCTAAAAAGTTACTTAAGTTCGTTATTTTATGCATTCTATAGAATAACATGAATGAATGTATGCCTACCTGGAGAAGTGACATTTCTCTGTGGCCCTAAAAAGTAATATCTCAAAGAAATATGAGAAATAGTTAGCAAAACATGCAGTGTCAAAAAATGTGGCCACGATTTATTCTTTTTCCTTTTCAAAGATATTTTCATCAGTTTCTTGAAAATGTACTTTCATTATTATTGTCACAGAAGTAATTCCATAAGGGCCCATGTCTACTGCATGCAGAGGCATGAACCGACCTATCCATCTGGCCACCTCGTCGTCCATCTGGGCTGTTATGAAAGCAGAGTGGCGGTATCTGCACTGAGGCCCCAGAGCCTAGCAGCCTTGCTGCATGGGCCGGTGTCACATACTGGTCAGCATAGGGTGAGTTCATGGAGGCTGGTGGGTCATTTGTGACATGTTCTGCTAGTGGTAGAAGACTGGATGGACCGGTTGAGGAACAATGCATGTTTTGAGGGGAGTCTGCATAGGTCTGTGACATTTTAGATTTCAAAGGTGTGTTTATTATGTGCAAGACAGTTAAATGGCAGTGTAATTGGATTGTATGGAAGTGTAGAAACTTTGTAAAATTATATAATCTTGTAGAATTAAGTGTTCTAAAGAAAGCTATGTGTTTCAGTGAGATCCGTACATTAGAACAACTTTCCCCAGGTTATCTTCTCTCTTATCAATAAACCATCAAATACAAAACTTAAAACATCATAGAAAATCGCTCAAATTGAAACAGCAAAACATTTAAGATTCCCAGCAGACTGTAAAGGATATAGCAGTGATGTCAGTTATGAACTCCAAAAATCCCCCGTTCGATGGAATTTCAGTTTGTTCACCAAATATAGTTCAGCATTCAAACCACTGGCTGTAGAATTTTTGGTAGCGCTTTAGATTACGGCCCGGAAAGTACTGCATAATTAAAGTGAATTTACAGCATAACTTTCTGTAATTATAGTGTAACTATAATTAACTATAAAATAAAAAGTAAGTATATGGGTATAATATTTAATATTGGGGGTATAAAGGTGTAACTATCAGGAAAGTTTACAAATTATTTATACTGTAAGTATTTTTTAATTAAGGGATAATTATACTGTAAGTATTTTTAATTAAGGGGTAATTATACTGTAAGTATTTTTAATTAAGGGGTAATTATACTGTAAGTATTTTTAATTAAGGGGTAATTATACTGTAAGTATTTTTAATTAAGGGGTAATTATACTGTAAGTATTTTTAAATTAAGGGGTAATTATACTGTAAGTATTTTTAATTAAGGGGTAATTATACTGTAAGTATTTTTAATTAAGGGGTAATTATACTGTAAGTATTTTTAATTAAGGGGTAATTATACTGTAAGTATTTTTTAATTAAGGGGTAATTATACTGTAAGTATTTTTTAATTAAGGGGTAATTATACTGTAAGTATTTTTAATTAAGGGGTAATTATACTTTAAGTATTTTTTAATTAAGGGGTAATTATACTGTAAGTATGTTTAATTAAGGGGTAATTATACTGTTAGTATTTTTAATTAAGGGCTAATTATACTGTATTTTTTTTAAATGTGAAAATGAATGAAAAGGTGCGAAGACTCAAGTGCAGAAAAATGATAATTTATTTACAACAAATAAAACATAAATACAAAACAAAACCCACGAGGGGGAAAACATACATAAAAATACATAAACGGAAACTAAATACATACCACATAGAAGTCACAGGGGAACGGGATACATAGACAGTACATATCAACTATCCAACCAAGACTGACAAACACAAGGAGCTTATAAAGGGAAGAAATCAAAAGGGAATCAGAGAACACAGATGGGGCCATTATACACTAATCAGATAACAAGGGGGAGGGAACTCCTGACAATGACAGGAGCACATGCTCGACAACACAAAACCCACATGTGCACACAAGACAGGACAGGCATGTGACATTACCCCCTCCTTAAGGAGCAGCTACCAGACGCTCCACTAGGGACAGCGATGGGAGAAACAGACCAGGGTGGGACGAGAGGGTCGGACCAGGGCGGGATGGGAGGGACTGACCAGGGGGGCACGGGAGGGACTGACCAGGGGGGCACGGGAGGGACTGACCAGGGGGGCACGGGAGGGACGGACCAGGGGGGCACGGGAGGGACGGACCAGGGGGGCACGGGAGGGAAGGACCAGGGGGGCACGGGAGGGAAGGACCAGGGGGGCACGGGAGGGACTGACCAGGGGGGCACGGGAGGGACTGACCAGGGGGGCACGGGAGGGACTGACCAGGGGGGCACGGGAGGGACTTACCAGGGGGGCATGGGAGGGACTGACCAGTGCGGGACGGGAAGGACAGACCAGGGGGGCACGGGAGGGAAATGGGAAACAGACAAGGAAGGAACAGACAAGGGAGGGGTAAACAAGGGAGGGAGGGACAAGGAAAACAAAATGTTCAGGAGGCCATGGTAGCCCACAAAGTTCAAATGGCCAGGGTGGCCCACCGAGTTCGGGAGGCCCATCGAGTTCAGGCGGCCGGGGCGGCCCGCAGAGTTCATGCAGCCAGGGCGGCGCGGGTAGAGCAGTGCGCCAGGGTGGCGCGGTCAGTGCAGGGCGCTTCAGTGGCGCAGGCAGAGCAGGGCGCTTCAGTGGCGCAGGCAGAGCAGGGCGCTTCAGTGGCGCAGGCAGAGCAGGGCGCTTCAGTGGCGCAGGCAGAGCAGGGCGCTTCAGTGGCGCAGGCAGAGCAGGGCGCTTCAGTGGCGCAGGCAGAGCAGGGCGCTTCAGTGGCGCAGGCAGAGCAGGGCGCCTCAGCGGCGCAGGGAGAGCAGGACGCCTCAGCGGCGCAGGGAGAGCAGGACGCCTCAGCGGCGCAGGGAGAGCAGGACGCCTCAGTGGCGCAGGGAGAGCAGGGCGCCTCAGTGGCGCAGGGAGAGCAGGGCGCCTCAGTGGCGCAGGGAGAGCAGGGCGCCTCAGTGGCGCAGACAGAGCAGGGCGCCTCAGTGGCGCAGGGAGAGCACGGTGCTGGGGAAACTTCTCCAGTCCAGCAGTATCCACCGGCACTGGGACCACCGGAATACGATCCACCAGCACAGGGACCACTGGAACACGATCCACCGACACAGGGACCACCGGTACACAATCCACCGGCACAGGGACCACCGGAACACGATCCACCGGCACAGGGACCACCGGAACACGATCCACCGGCACAGGGACCACCGGTACATGATCCACCGGCACAGGGACCACCGGTACACGATCCACCGGTACACAATCCACCGGTACACAATCCACCGGCACAGGGACCACCGGAACACGATCCACCGGCACACGATCCACCGGCACAGGAACCACCGGAACATGATCCACCAGCACAGGGACCACAGGAACATGATCCACCGGCACGGGGACCACCGGAACACGATCCACCAGGACGGGGACCACCGGAACACGATCCACCAGAACTGGGACCACCGGAGCTGTGGATAACACCCTGTGCTTCTCCCAAGAATGCAAGACAGCCACCACAAAGCCTCCCATTACAGCCCTCCAGGCCATGTCTGGACTCGGGGCCTGGACTCAGGACCCCCGGAACTGGCACCGAGGGAGAACTTCTCTGCCGAGTCCTCATAGTATGTTCGGATCGTTTTGTCACGTTCAACACAAAGGAAACTGGTGCGAGGACTCAAGTGCAGGAGAAGATGATAAATTATTAACAAATAAAACAAACTTAAAGCAAAAACCCACGAGGAGGGAAAAAAAACATAAACAGAATCAGATACAAAACACATACCAGGAAGGGTCACGAGGAAAACGGGACACGTAAACAGTACATGCAACGATCCGACCAAGACTGACAAACACAAGGAGCTTATAAAGGGAAGAAATCAAAAGGGAATCAGGGAACACAGGTGGGGCCATTAAACACTAATCAGATAACAAGGGGAAGGCACATGCTCGATTACACAAAACCCACATGTGCACACAAGACAGGACAGGCATGTGACAGAATCAGGGAGAGGGGAGAGGGGAAGGGGAGACGAGAGAAGGGCAGGGCAGACACTCTTTCTGTGAGATCCCTCCAGATTAGGGAGTTTTATTGCTTTATTGCAGGGCATTGGAACTCAGCTTTTGTCCACACGAAGCCAGCGCTTTCCCAATCCGATCTTTTTTTCCCTCGTTTCAAGAAATATCTGCGTCCACACGAGATGACGAAAACTGACTAAAAACGATGTAGTTTGCATGCCAGGCCAGTGTGTGGCGCTGTAATTCTGCCACAGAAATACACTAAAAATGGAGAAGAAGAGTTGTGGCTAGCAGGGGTATACACAGCAAAATCTCTAGTGTTGAAATCCTGGTGTTAAGGACTCTAAGAGTAAAGTGTTAGATTTCTGGTGTTGAATTAACTCTGCTAGTGTAAACCGCACTCTCTGACTGGTGAACATAAGTAGAGTTAAATCTCAACACTGAGAGAGAGTAAAATTATATCCGGGACATTTCAGCGAATCAAGTTGAAACTTTTCTCACAGACGCCATTTTTTTTTGACTCGAGATGCGGAATATACAAGGAGGGATAGCGCTGATATTGCGTGTTTTATCCTGGTTTCATCGTATTTACATATGCATTTTATTACATCATTATTGTTTTATAACTATTTATGTGCAGTGCACAGCTAAACAGCTCTCATAGAGGCATTTTCGTTGATGCGTGATTCGGAGCAGACCTGAGGCGGTTGCTTTTTAACAGGGAAACCCCATAAGTAAGTGTTTTACCATATTTACAATATGTATTTTATAACATATTGATTTAAAGCGATATTTAAATGCTCTGCGCGCTTAATCTTCTTTTGACTCACAATATGAAGCAGATGACGAGGAAGATTGCTTATAAGGGAAACTACGAAAGTAAGTGTTTTTAGCCTAACGTTAAATTGCAACATGTTTTTTATGACATTGTTTTATACTTTAACGATATAACTTGACGCTTAAATAACGCGCCTAAACCTTTCTCTCAGACTAGGCTGACTAAAACTCATTTTGGCGTGCATATGATACGTTGTTTTTCGCGTGCATATGATACACCCTTTATGGCGTGTATATGACAAGCTCTTGGGTAGGTTTAGGCAGGGTTGCCAACTTTTAAGTTCAGGTTGGAGTGAGATTTTTTGGGGGCCGGGGGGGGGGGGGGGGGGGGGGTAATGCTTTTGATCTTGATTCAGTACCAGTTTATATCTAGTAATATAGATATAATAATATGTTTGTTTTGGCACTCATAATAATATGTTTGTTTTGGCACTAGTTTAAAGATTTCTTGGGTCAAATTATATGTGCCATTCCTTAATATTTACTTGTGACTGCTTATATAAGTATCATTATTCATTAAAAATATTAGGATGCAAGTTATTTAAGTTTTGAAATTTCACATTTAAAGAAATCTAGTGTTTGATCATCATATCTAAATATTTATTAGAATGCAAAGACTGCAATATATTTTTGAGCAACTAGATTAGATACATGTATATTTATTAAAGAGCCATAAGGCACCTAATGGCATTACAAATAAACATTAATATTTTTTAGCCACAAAATGACTCTAATTTGCCTCTTTGAATTGGAATTCTCCATTTTAATATTAATTACTACACTAATTGTAATATAAATTTTAGAAGAAATACAAATATTAGAAGAAAAATATTTTAAGTGGTCATTTATTGAAAATAATTGTTGCACAAATAGTATTTAGTACCAAAAGACCTCCTCAAAATATTCAATAAATATAATTTAATGAGTATGAGTGTGACCTATTAGTAAGGAATACCTGAGGGCTAAATACAAGAATAACATTAATGTTAACAATGTTGCACTCTCCATAATAAAACGATCATGTAAATATGGCTGACTTAATAATCAATAAACACTAAGCTGTACTGTTTACCAAAACTTGCAGCAAACATCTATATGCAGCGGCGTAGCACCAAATTTTGGGCCCTGGGTACAAACCATCTTGCTGGGCCCCATACCATGTATGTGTATGTATAGAAAACTGACTTCTAAGGGCCCCTCCCTGCCTCGGGCCCTGGTTACTCGGTACCCTTTATCCCCCCAGTCCAACACCCCTGTCTATATGGTGAAACTGTTGTGGATCCGCTTAAGCCATTTAAATTCATTGGCACAGCGCTAGAAGTATTGAGCGCTCATGGGCCACGTGACCAGCGCGCGCCGCAGGGAGACGAGAGCATGCAACTCCGCTTTTCAACGCCTCTGGCTTTAACATTATGCCACATTAGCGCCAAAACGCTATTTATTGTTTGAATTTCATTAAAACACATTTAAAAAAATTAAAGCTTATAGCTTTGTTTAATATCAAAAGCAGGTTTGGCAATTTGGCGTGAGATTGAGTTGGGCGGAGTGAGAGCGTGAGACAGAGCCTGAAAGCGTGAGAATCACGCCAGATGCGTGAGAGTTGGCAACCCTGTTTAGGGCGGTGGGGTGGGGGGTTCGTATATGCCATAAAGTGCCTATCATATGCACGGGAAAAACAGCGTGGCATAGACACGGCAATCATTGTTCATTCATTAAACTGTAATCTTATTGCACAACTTAATCTTTATGTCTGATTTGTATTGGGTAGAAATCCAGATTCAAAGACGCAGATGAAGTGACTAACAAAGGAAAACTATATTTTGTGCAAAATCAGTGACAAACTTTTTAGGTAGGATTGTTTCATGAACTTTTTGTTACTGAAAATGTTGACCTCATTTGTTTTTGCACAGAAAATGTGACCTGTCTGATGTCTCTGTCTTCAACAGCTGCATCAACATTCATTTTTGACAATCCCCTAGAATGAAACCAAGGCTGACAGATGATGGTTCTTTCTGTTCTGCAGCAAAAAAAGGTATGTATATGGTATAGAAAAATGTGTAGTGCTTGTCTTGGAAGATCATTGGTCAATATCTGTGCTTTAAGCACAGATATTGACCAATAATATTTATTTACAATAAAGCACAACTATGACCTCTGTGCATACAAATTCAAATCACTTATTGACAGGTTTTATAGTCAGGACAGGATGGTAGTTAGAAAATTATCATGAAAGAATAGAAAAAATACTGTGTAAGTCAATGTGAGGAAATGATGACAGAATTTTAAAATTTGGGGTAACTAACACTTTAAAGTTCACCTAAAAAGGAAAATTAGTCCATGATTTACTCACCCTTAAGTCATTTTAGGTGTATATGACTTTCTTATTTCAGACGAATACAATCAGTTATACTAAAAATGTCCTGGCACTTCCAAGCTTTATAATGGCAGTGAATGTCTGTTTATGTTTTGAAGTCCATAAAGTGCATCTATCATCATAAAAGATATCCACACTGCTCTGGGTCAGGGGTTCCTCTTTAAGTAAATCCTTGTGTACGGCCGTACTGTCGAAAGATAGTTATTTTAGTTTATAAAGTTTAAAATATGGAAATAATTCTTACACAAACACATCGCATTGCTTTAGAAGGCCTTTATTAACCCCCAGAGATGTATGTTTTACTTTTATGATGATGGATGCACTTTTATGATGGATAGATGCACTTTTATGATGGATGGATGCACCTTTATCGACTTCAAAACAGAAACAGCCATTCACTGCCATTATAAAGCTTGGAAAAGCCAGGATGTTTTTTTTTTTAAAATAACTCTGATTGTATTTATCTGAAAGAAGAATGTCACATACACCTAGGATGACTTGAGGGTGAGTAGATCATAGGATAATTTTAATTTTTGGGTAAACTATCCCTTTATCCTACTTGTTGCTGAAATGAGTGAAGTACATGGGTAAGAATTATAATATAATTGATTCATTATGAATAGGGTCTGAATAAAACTAATGAAAAATGTATTCTTTAAGACTATTTAAAGTATTTCTTTATCCTCAAACTATCTTTTACTCTTGTTTGCCAGCACACCTACCATATGACTGAAAAACAGAAGAACAACTCCACAATTTCCTTATTTGGAGGACTAATACTTTTAGAATGGGTAAGTAATTCTTTCATATTAAATATTTATGCAAAATGTATTTTTCATTTTAACTTTTGTTTAATGTTTGGATATGCCTTCATGTTTAAATGTATTTTTTCAAAAAAGTTTTCTGTTTGATTTTAGACTCAACAGATTGGGAAATCTCTGCCTATCACAAAGTCAGGAAGATAGGAACAAAAATCATTCCAGCAGCTGACTAGTAAGTGCGATTTCTTAAAGGGATAGTTCACCCAAAAAATAAATTTCTGTCATTTACTTGCCCTCTAGCCTGACAAGCCAGACCCACATCAAGATGTTTGGTCTGGAAACTCACCATAGACAGGGCTCAATCCGAGGGGCGGATAAACGGTTGTCTTTCAAACTCCCTCTGCACACGATAGGATAGCGCTACACCAACCAGAGCAACGAAGGTGAAGGGGAGCACGCTGACTGATTAAACATTCGCCGTATCCGGTCGGCTAAACTCCGAACACATTTTCCCTTTTTAAGAATGACTTCAGTGCCGTTCTTTGTTCTTTTCTCAGAGAAAAGCTTAACTCCAAGTCTTCCAGAGTCGCGGTCAGAGCTGATTCGAAAGACCGCCGTTCGCCAGTTTCTGTGTTTACTAGAAGCACGTGTACGTGCAACTCTGCCGTCATTATGTTAAGCCCCGCCCACCGACTCTATACACGATGTGATTGGCCCGACTAGATTTTGCGTTTACAGCTCAGACGTGTATTGAGAGTTGCTAGTCAACACTCGCAGGCAGATTAGATTTAGATTTGCTGCCGCTAGGGTGCGTCTAGATTTCTAGGCTACCTTCCCTGCTCTGCATGTGAAACAACAACTATGCACTGAACTGTACTGTTAGCAACTGGACACAACTGATCCACATCCTGCAAAGGAGTTTCATCAATATAGTGTATTGTTGTCACCTCCATTTTAAAAACATGAAATATTTTAACGTGTTGCAAATTCTCCTGAAAAATAATGTAGAACATTTGTTTATTTGAATATATGTGGTGGGTGTGTAAAAGTATACTTGTTGAAGGGTTATTAGAGGATACCTATTTCTGAAGCAGCCTAATTGAATGTTTAAACTTGTTAAAACATTCTGCTTTTTTGCAACTTATTTTGAACATTTTGTAATGCATTTCTTTGTGGCCTGGTGAATCTGAGAAAATAAATACAATGATTTGAAAGTTTTTTTTTGTGATCTGTTTATTATATATACATATACAATGCAAAATGGTGACCGTTTGGAAATTTAGAAATGTTCTTTAATTCCAGAGTGCTAAAAGCATAATAAATCTTTGTACATTTTTAGAATAAACCTGTGTGGTAGGCTTTTTACCCGGTTAGTGTAAAAAATAACCTTTCAAATTGGTGTATAATACACTCTTGCAGAGAGTAATACACAGTGTACACTAGATTATATTGTACACTTTAGGTGTAAAACAATGTACACTGTCGAGGGGTATATATTCAACACTTTTGAAAGTGTTACTTAAACACCAGGCTGGTGGGACCTATATGTACACCAGAGGAGTTAAATGAACACTGGGCAATTTGCTGTGTAGCAGTGGTCGGAGGTGAGGCAAAATATCACAATAAAATAACAATAAATACATTTGCTACTTAACAGATGTGTTTTTTTAATGCCTACACCTACCCCAACCCAAAACCTACCCTTACAATAATGCAGATACGTTAATTAAATGACGCGATATTGATGTGCGCATGACCAGTGTTTGTAGTTGTATCCCTTAACTTTTCCACCATGCTGGACGTAGTGTGATGACATCACCGTATCAGAAAATAAACGGATTCGCTGTACACACGAAAACGGAAGATGATCGTTTTCAGATTTACCCATTTTGGGACCCGGTTTCGAAAAATATCGGATTCATGCTTCCAAAACGCCGGATCCGTGTGGACGAAACACTGATACGGTACAAAATGTATACGTGTACAGCTAAATGCGTCTCCGTGTAGACGGGGCCTTAGAAGTAAAACCAGTTCTTACAGTGCTATGCAAATTCTGCAGACCCTTGGCATTATCATGCCATTGGCTTGTTTTGTAGAACTTGAAGGTGATAGGCTTCTAAGCGAAACCCTCATGTAGCCAGTAACTGAAGTAACGTCTCCATTCCATTCTTTCAGGGAAAGAGGGTTACATATACGTAACCGAGATGTTCTACACAATAGTCAACATAAACTGGCAATACTTCTGAATCTTTGCTTGTGTAACTTCTAGGGGTGTCCCCGACTAAGGATTTACACATTCGAATCAGAATTTTCGAATCTCTCTATGGTCGACCGATAGTCGAATCATCTATGTGTGTGTAAACTAGGGCTGGGCGATATGGCCCAAAAAAATTATCACGATATAATTTAGCATATCAGTCGATATCGATAAATATCACGATAAATGTAAAATCTTTATTTCTTTAAAGTTTAAAGGCATATTTTTGCTCCTGAGTGAAATATGTAGAAAACAAACAGTTAGCTGTGGTTTTTAAACTAACCTTTATTGTCAAAAACTTCCCAAACAAGTGAAAAATTTATTTAAACTGAGGTAGATTTATTTATTAAAATCTTAACTGTGGCCAGCATTATTTTACTCAACACTATATATCAATAATATCATTATACAGGGCTTGACATTAAGCATGTTCATGTGCTTGTCCTTCGAACAAGTAATCCGTTCAAGCTTGTCCAAGTAAAAAATTAGCTTGTCCGGAAAAGTGTGTGTGTGTTTGTGTGTTGTAAATATAATTCATTCTGATGCATTATTCTCACCAGTGTTCAGTCAGCTTTGACATATTTAAATCTGCATATTTGTGTTTTTTATTTTTATTGAATCATTTGAAATTTGTGATATTTTCACCTTTTATTAAGGGCATTTTCCCTTAATCTTATTAAATATAGGCTAAGCTTCATGTTTCATTTTATATTTGTAATTTTGATCAATACATTAAATTAAAATAAGACACTATAAGGGCTGTTACCAATCAAAATAAAAAATTTACACTGAAAAATTACAACAGCATTAAATAATGTTTTGAGATTTGTAGTTTTGAATAGACAAATAAGACATGTTGGAAAGTATGTTTAAAGATCAAATTAAACCAGCAGTAGGTGGCAGCAAGTGGCCGTCTTAATGAGCGAGTCATTGAGTCGTTCATTCAAACGATTCATTCAAACACTGAATCGTTTATTTACCCACGTTGCTGTGAGACGCGTTGCGGTTCTGCTGTGAACGATTTTCGCAGCTGAAATAGAACAAAACGCTCAATATTGCATTATATATATTTAATTGTGTAAGTAAAACACTAAAAACACAAACGGGCAAAAAAAAAAGCGTTTTAAGAAACATTTTGAGGCCCCTTCTCTTGCCTCACAGTGGATTGGTCCACCGTGCATCTCACCGACACACACACACACACACACCTCACCGACAGTGGGCTGGTCGGGAGAGAGAAAAGTTCAGTATTTGTGGATCTACAGTAAGGGCTGTCTAGTCTATTTTATTAATTTTAAACACCAGATGACATTATTTCTCTTTTGATACAGGCGATGCAGAGTCATTAATACATCACCAAAGACAAACAATTATGATAGCGATGTACAAGTCCGATGTTTTAGTGATTATAGTTTGGTAGCGTTAGCTTGTTGTAAGTCACCCACTACAACTAAAAAGATAATAAGCCGGTGTGTGAATGTAGTTAATGTAGATTCACCGCTGTGTTGGGCTCAATGTTATATGGAAGAACTTTGAAGAAACACGATAGTTTAATAATTAAATTCCGTGTGGTGAACGTGAACCTATGATAAGCAGCCCACGCACGTCGCTCTGTTTTATGTCGGATGGGATCGCTAAAATATCTCCAAACCACTGAAGTTGAGGGAACTAACTTGTCAACGATATCTGTGTCCTCCGAGCTGGTCGTGAGCGCTGCATTTTCTTCACTATTGCTCTTTTTTTAATCGCTCCACTTAACTCCGATCCTCCAAGCCTGTCAGCCACAGACTGTAAACATCACCACGTGCAGCACCCAGACGCCCGGTCTGCAATACGCATGCGCAGCATTACGCATAGCGCGTAAGCATTATATCGAGAATTTATCGACCTGTTGTTATCGTTTTATCGAGGAAAATTATATCGTGATAATTATCGTTATCATTTATCGCCCAGCCCTAGTGTAAACCATAGAACAGAAAAAAATAAACGGTATAAACAGGTTTGGAAGGACAGGACACTAGTCAGCAGGAGGTTAACTATTTTTATTTTACTTTACACACGGCCCACAGCCACCACTTTTAATAATGATCAAAACTAGGCTACACTACACATTCGTAAATTAACCGTTCTCGCATAACATTTAAAAGCCGCGATCGAAACACAGAACATCACACAAATATATAAAAGAACATTTTGATAAATAAACCTAAAAAAATACCTGCCTAGAGAGGAAAAGAACACTTTGGCCCCATTTACACTGCATGGTTCAAGTGAGCCAATTCTGATTTCTTCCTCTCATGTGGCACAGATCGGATCTGACATGTGAACGTGTAAGCAGTAAAAAAACGCATGAATTCCGGATTCAGGCCTCACTCATATGTGGTAATAAATCCGATATGATTCGGATGCGTGCATTAGCGTCTGCCATTTAAGCGGTCAGATCGGATATTCCCCAGTAAATGCGAGTCGTACGTCGTTGAAAAAAGGACGGAGGCGAATGACATCAACTCAGGTGGACACAAACTGCGATCCAGTGTTGCCAAGTCCGCGGTTTTCATGCGGAATTGGGCTACTTTAACACAGTTTTGAGTTGCAATTGGACGGGTTTTGTTGTGAAAACCTGGCAACCCCGTCAAGGGCTCTCATCTTTTTCTCCGCCTTAAGAGAGAAATGTTTTGCCGACTTTAAAGATGTGTGGATCAGTGCAGACAGCAAAACATTGTACAATCATTTTGTCTGCGTCCATTGCATATCACGCTGGTTTACTTCCTTTCAGAACGTCTTGGGCTGTTTTGCCAGTGTACAGTGTAAATGCAAATATCAGATATGGGTCGCTTTTGAAAAGATGAGGTAGCCTGAACAATCAAGTAATAAATAACAAATTCTTCACTTTTGGATTTTAGGGCTACAGTAAATATAAAAAAGTCCGGGACCGGAGTTGCGCAGAGCAGGAAGTACAATGGCCATATCAAAAGCACACCCATACTCTCACAGATGCAGAACAATTAATTATGTTGGTGTGAAATAAACAGTTATGGAAATTAAATTAAATTAAATAATCTGCTCCCAAAAATCCTGAAAAAATCTGTTAGTGCCTCAGTGACAACTTCACTCAGAGAAGACGTCGATCTCAGCTCTCAATCATGACATCACAGCCGTTTTATAGCATCAAATAACTAACTAAAACTAAACTTATTTAAAAAACAAACACTTGAAATGAAATCATCGTGATGATAACTGCCTACAATGACATAAATCAACTTTGGGGAAAAAATATTTGAAGTGTAATTAACAATGCTTTTCAGGTTTTTATAGGTCTAACATTAGTTTTTAGGTAGAGAAATTTAATAAAGTAGGCTAATGAAATGTAAAATAGCTGCATATTTAACTGTTTAAATTAAAGAATAATCCTTACAAAAGCTATTTAATCAAGAGCAGTAAGTGATTCCTTATCTTTTGTTTGACATTAAACAGACAGCAGTAAAGGCTACTGCCCCTTTAAGACCTAATGGAAGGCTCTGCGTCGTCTTTCTCGACTGTATAAAGTCCTCTAAAGGCATATTCAGACTATGTCTGCTTGGATACTCATCAAGATGGACATGCTGACATACTTCTTGTGTGAGTTGGTCCGTTTAAGCGCAAGTCTTGAAAGATAACTCAATATTTGCGCGCTGTGAGACGAGTGCGCGCGCTCAGATGATGCACAGAGACAGATCAGCGTTCTCATTTGCGTCTTCTGGCGAATATACACGGGTGATATTAGCGCTGTTGTAATGTATCACCGAGGAGCCAGCACGTGTATCCATCTACAGAAACATACATAAAGGATTATTTTCAAGTTACAACCCATATTATTGATGCGTCATCATGCTCAGCTCACCCCAGAATATACATTATATCCGAGTCCTGATCGGGATGTAACGTCCGATTCCGATCGAGTCTGAAATCACCTGAAATCATGTGATCGGATCGGGACATCCCTACCGATTGTGCCTAAAGGGGGTCTCACACCGGACTGAAGCTCAGCGCCGTGTCTCCGGTATCTCTCACCAGGCAGACGTGAACATATACACGCAAGCTCAATTTTGAATTGACTTCTGACAGAAGAGCTGCACGATGAGTGTATCTTGTAGCACAGGGTGTAATCAGTATGTACATGCACGATTTGGGGGAAATATACATTTAATCGCCGTGGACAGGCTTCGAATGCCGCCGTTGGTGTATATGTGTTCGAATTTTAAAGGCACGGCGCATCCAGTGCGAAACTCAGTGCCCTTAAAGGGCACATCTATAACACTAATATTGAGCACCCCTATATTGCCAAAAATGGCATGATCCTCGTTTCATAACACCAGCGAAAATTCGACCATGAGATCAGTGGTCGAATCCGGTCCTGCATATCAATGCAACGAATCTTCGACTATTAGGGGTCACCCCTAGTAACTTCCTACATATACACATTTTAAAATTAAAATGATCTATCATTGAAGATTTTTTGTTTTGTTTTTGCCCCCACTCTAATAATGTAGAAGTGTTGAACCAGTAATGACAATACAAATCACTGTTTGTAGTTGCAACATTTTCTATTACTTAGAAGCAATCATTCAGTACCCCAAAATAATTATATTATTATTACAGTACATGAGCTAAAATATAAGATATTAAAATTTGAAAACAAACACTACAAAAATTAATGCAAATAAACTTGATACAATGATTAAACTTTCTTATTGTCTTTATATGTAGATAAAGTCTCAATCATTGATTTCTCATTGTAAGCAATCTTCTTAATTTTCATATATTCATCTCTGTTGTCCTGTCTGCATTTGGTCATTGCTTACCAAAGAACATTTTTGCCAAACCAGCTTTCAGATAACTCAGAGCATCTTTGTTGGCTTCCTCAGCTTCAGCGGTTCTTCTTATTTCCTCCAGCTCTTTAGCCCAGTTTTCTTTCCCAGCCTCCCTCACTCTGGGGATGAAAAAGTCCAGATGCTGAAGAGTGAAGGCCGAGTCTGGCTTTAATGCGATCTGAGACAGATGCTTGATGGTTATGTAAGCTTCGGACAGAAGAATTGACTTTTGTTCCTCAATATCCTGCAGATCTTGGTCAAGATGTTCCATTAAATTTGAAAACTTCTTGGACTCTTCTTGAGCTTCTTCATATTTATGTTTTATAGATTTAAATTCAAACATCTTGTGCACAGTTCTGATGACATATTTCTTGTCTTCTTTGACGTGTTTGCTGTGGTGGCACTTCCCTGTGCACACGGTGCAGTAGCCGCTTTTCATGACTTCACAATAGCTGGGATTCCAGCCCCACCAGCATTCAAACTCATGGCAGTTTTCCTGACAGACGGTGCAGGTCGTAGCCTTCCTGTTCTTCCATAAAGCACTTTCAATGGGCACCTTTACTTTCTCTGTTGTTTTAATTGGAAAATAAAAATTTTTACAGCTTTCAATCTGTTTCTTGTTTTGCCTCATTGCCTCCTGGATCTGAATTTTTTCAGACTTCTTTGACTCTTTCTCTTCGACTCGCTGCTGTAAGTTGCAGATAAATGCTTCGAACTGAATGCGCTCTATGAGGACATCTAAAGTCAACTCTAAACTTCTTCTGTTTTTATCATTCAGAGACTGAAAGAAATCCTTCATGCCATCCATGCTGTCTTCCCAGGCATCTTTTTGAGCACGAACTTGACGTTCTTTAGTATGACGGGCTTCAGCCTGCCGGTTGTTGAATAAGAAATAAACAGGTTGTTTAGTGTGGTCTCGTTTGCAGGGGATTTTAGCTTTATTAATGGCACCAATAACATTTTTTGGTGGCAGACCATCAGAATGTGTGATTAGAAACACAATGTTATTCACAATGTCTTTACCAAACAAAGACAGAATTGAACTGAAAATGTAATTCTGTCTGTCTGAGAGACGATTCTTAGATGCTTGAGTCACAAAACACACGGCGTCAATCTCATGAACTCCATCACTGCTCTTAAACAGCATGGCTAAATGCTCAGCAACTTTTAGATCTTTTTCCAGTCCTCTAGTGTCTCCATATCCTGGAGTATCAATGATGGTGAGAGATCCAGGACTCTCTTCAGGATAGACCTCATACATGGTGATTTCAGAGGTTTGTGATTCGGATTGGTCTCTGACCTCTTCTTCTGTGATTTCATACCATAGTTCTTCCTCAAACTTTACACCAAGTAAGTAGTTGACCATGGTGTTTATGAGAGTTGTCTTGCCAACGCCTGTTTCTCCCACCAGCAGAACAATTTTATTCTGTTTTCTGACGTCTTTGTTCCCATAAGTCCATTTTCGGACTTTCCCATTATCGTCAAGCACTTTTCTCTCTGTATGCAGACGGTATAGTTTTGGAGGACCTTCATGAATAAGAGTTGGCTTGCGTGGTTGAAGACTTGGCTTTCTGTAAAATATGGAGTCAAATGCTTTATGTTTATTATGCTGTCATGTAACTTTTCAATAAAGATGGTTGAATACCAGATTTTTTTTATATGAATTAATTTGACCTGAGAAACATGGCTGTATATTCTGACAAGAAAACAATTTTGCATTCTACATATCAGTGATGTTAAAAAACATTTTCACATATAAATAATAAAAACAGTATCAAAGCATTTTCTTCTGTTCTGGGCATTGACTATTAAGTTCAGGGATTTTGCTAGGGATGGAGGAGATAAGGACCCAGGGCCTCGTTTATAAAACTTTCCGTAGATTTCACCATAAAAGTGTTTGTAAGCACAAGAGCCACATGACACCATGTTTTATCCTTCAAATACAGTGGTATTTTTCATACTTTTGTGAAGATGTATTTTACACTCCGTGTCTGTGCAGCTGTGGTTGTACAGTAAGCTATTATCATTGGACCTATTCAAACCAGACAATTAACTGTTCGACCACCGAATCCTGCAGTATCTGTAATATCGAAGTAAGTGTGCATCACTGAACAGCGTTCTCGCTTAAACATAGTTTATCATAACATGAGACCTTGCAGTCATTAAAACAGTGTGTTTGTCTTTATAAATCACAACTTATGCATCTAAAGTGGCCTACGCCTCTTTCAAGGCCTGTTTTGTGTGTACGCAATGGTTATAAATGAGTGACATGCTATAATTGTTCAGACTGCCCGCTCCCGTCCAAAGTACATCAGAGTTACCGAAATGTAATTCTGCACTGCTAGAAATCTGAGTGGGTGCAGTGGGATTGCAGACCAGTCTATACAAATCCTTTCGTCACTGGTGTGCAATAAATTCTGGGGTAGGGTAGGCCGCGACTGGCCCCAGTCTTCACGCAGATCTTCAACAGATCATTGGAGCAGTGTGAAGTTCCCAGCTGCTTCAAACGCTCCACTATCATTCCAGTCCCCAAAAAACCCAAAATCACTGGACTAAATGACTACAGACCTGTTGCTCTCACGTCTGTTGTCATGAAGTCATTTGAAAGACTGGTGTTGGCCCACCTAAAGGACATAACTGGACCCTTGCTGGATCCTCTTCAATTTGCCTACAGAGCAAACAGGTCTGTGGATGATGCAGTCAACATTGGACTGCATTATATCCTGCAACATCTCGACAGACCTGTGACTTATGCAAGGATCCTATTTGTTGACTTCAGTTCAGCCTTTAATACCATCATGCCTGATCTCCTCACAGACAAACTGACCCAGATCTCAATACCATCCTCAATCTGTCAATGGATCTCTAGCTTCCTGACAGACCGGCAGCAGCGAGTGAGACTGGGTAAACTCACATCCAGCACTCTTACAATCAGCACTGGCCCCCCAGGGGTGCGTTCTCTCCCCACTGCTCTGCTACCGTTCCCTACCTCTGAGTATCTGGTCTCGTCTATGCAAAGCACACATGACCTATCTGAAATACTCACCTAAGAACCTACCTGTATGACCTAACCCGTCTTCTGTTTACCCATATCCGTTCATCTTCACTTGCCACAATCAATTGTTCACCCGTTTCACCAGCATCTGAATTACCAGCCAGCTAAGTCACCAACAAACAATCCGCTGTTGCATTTCCGCTGAGGTCACTCTTACAATAAAAGACTTGTTCACTAACTTACCTTGTCTGTCCTCTTCTGTGTGTGGCGGAAGACCAGACCAGAAATTAAGGAACATTATTTGGGGCAGATCACGGCAGTGGCTCAAGAGAGCCACGGTCTGTTTGAATACACAGCAGGATTCTGCTGTCTCTGTTGTCCCCTGCCCCTTGAATGACGAAATAATAATACACTGTACAGGATTGGGGTGAAGTTTGTACATCCGGAGAAACTCCCAGATCTTGCTGGATTGGACTGGAGAGAGGCCATCTCCTGATTGTTCTTCTGTCTAGAGACTTCTAAGGCAGTGTAACAGTTCAATGATCTACATCAAAAGGGAGAGAGCTTTGGTGAGAACCAAACACAAATTTAATTACTATAGTAGTGATTTCTCACTAGAAATGACACCAGAAGTGTAATATGTTGGTAAAAACCGTACATTTACACACAAACTGACCCGAAAACGCAACTTCTGGACACCATCTTTTTCCCCAGCTCAACCGCTCCCATTGGAAAGCACAGGATTGTGGGATATCAAAGGCAGCAAAGGATACAAGTATGCTGCCTTCATAAATCGATCAGATGAAGGTCTCTCAGGAGACAGGAAGTGAAGCTAACATTAGATTTGGACGCAGCTTGATGGCTTCCTGTCTTCAAATGTATCCTCCAAATGCAGCATTTTCTATGTTTCGGACACAGCCAGTGACTGTTGCTTTCCTCCTCCCACAGGTGAGTATAGCTTTTTCTGTCCACGCTTCTAATATTTTTGTTCTTTCTGACCCAAGCGTGAGGCTGCCTCCGCAAACGGTCCTGCCCCGCACCCCCCTTCTCTTTAATTTCTCCTCTGCTGTAGGTGCAGACTCAAGCGTGAGGCTGCCTCCGCAAACGGTCCTGACCCCCACCGCCTTCTCTATAACTACTCCTCTGCTATAGGTGCAGACTAAAGCCCTATTCAGACTGGATTAGTTTAACATGGGGACGTAGGGGTAAAGTAATTATTACCAGAGGTTCTCTGTGATTTTACTCCCGTCCGAATGTGCCATCTCGGTAATCATTATGGACAACTTCTGGAAAAAGGTCTGGAAAAATGACCTCGGGTAATACTAATCCCGTTCGAATAGACCTGCTGTAAAAATGTATGGTAAAATTCCGTCATTTCCTGTTTAAAAGTTTTTTAAAAAGCGCATTTTGCGACCTTGGAGGCGCTTGAATCATTCGGTTGCGTTGTAGATGGTGGGACAAATCTGTGGAAAATGTCCAGTATTTTCCGCATTTAATTTAAAGCAAAAAGAAGATCAAAAGCAGAGGCACAACACATTTTAGCTCTAGGAAAGTGTCTATTACCAACATAATCCAATCAGAATCGTTAGACTGGACCAGAATCGTTAACTGTTTATTAAAACACACATATATATTGGAGACAGAGTTCAGACTGGCGCTAAGGTTGTGTGTTTGCTCACGTTATAATGGTAACGTCGTACGCACATGACGTCAAGGAGGTGCGTAAAGCGAGTTACTCCTCCCACTTCTGCTAGTTTTACTGAGATGTCTTATCCCGTGCGAATTGGCCATTAATATTACAGATGTCCTGAGGTAAAATGTCTTTACCCCCATGTCCCCATGTTAATCTAATCCCGTCCAAATAGGGCTTAAGCGTGAGGCTGTCGCTGCAAATGGTCATGCCCCACCACCCCACTCTCTCTTTAATTTCTCCTCTGCTATCGACACGGACCCAAGCGTGAGGCTGCCTCCGCAAACGATCCTGCCCTCCCTCTCTTTCCTTTCTCCGCCGCCACTGGAGCCGATCCAAGCATGGGGTTGCTCCCCAAGCTTTCTATTCTCCAACCTTATTACATCCAGCTTCTGCTTCCTCTATAGTTCCTCGCCTCCTTCTCAACTGCATCTGCTGTTTCATTTCCTACTACGTCATTACTATGGATCCATCACCTGTCTCCACCAAGCCTCCTCGCCTCGATCTCCTCACATCTCAACCCACTGTTTGCTGATGAGAACAACCTTCCTGTCACGAGGCAGTGAAGTTCATTAAAAAAGCTTCAGCAAATCCCCACCCACTCTGGTATTTAAGCTTAATTGCATTCATCTCACTCCTTCCGCAATGGAGCAGCCACCACCGCAGGCCAAAAAAGGACTGCCAGACCATCAATTAAACTACTGGGTTGGTGGTCCTCAGAGGCCTTTCGATCTTACTTTCGTTCGGACTCCAGCCTCATCAAACAAGTAATCTTCGCTTGACGCTGCAGTGCTCTGCCAATTGATTCCTGCGCTGCAGTATTTGGCTTTACTAGATATCACCGTTGCAGTCCTTCACTTGATGCCACAGTCCCTCGCTTGATGCTCCAGGGCTTCGCTTGCCTCTACAGTGCTTCTCCAGTTTGATTCTGCCACTGCAGTGCTCCTCCTATTGAATGCTGCCACTGCAGTGCTCCATCATTTTGCCACTGCAGTGCTCCTCCTATTTGAGGCTGCCGCCACAGTGCACCTCTAGTTTAATGCTGCCACTGCAGTGCTCCTCCTATTTGAGGCTGCCACTACAGTGCACCTCTAGTTTAATGCTGCCACTGCAGTGCTCCTCCTATTTAATGCTGCTGCTACAGTGCTCTTCCAGTTTGATGCTGCCACTGCAGTGCCCCTCCTATTTAATGCTGCCACTGCAGTGCTCCGCCATTTTGCCGCTGCAGTGCTTCTCCAGTTTGATGCTGCCGCTGCAGTGCTCCTCCTATTTAATGCTGCCACTGCATTGCTTCTGCTATTTAATGCTGCCTCTGCATTGCTCCTCCTATTTGATGCTGCCACTGCAGTGCTCTGCAATTTGACGCTTCCGCTGCAGTGCTCCACCAATTTGATGCTGCAGTGCTCTGCAATTTGACACTGCAGCTGCAGTGCTCCTCCTATTTCGATGCTGCCTCTGCAGTGATCCGCAATTTGATGCAGCCGCTGCAGTGCTCCTCCAATTTTATGCTGCCGCTGAAGTGACCCGCAATTTTATGCAGCTGCTGCAATGCTCCTCCACTTTGATACTGCCCCTCCAGTGCTCCACAATTTGATACTGCCGCTGCAGTGCTCCACCATTTTGATCCTGCCACTGCAGTGCTCCGCAATTTGATGCTGCCGCGCAGTGCACCACAATTTTATGCTGCCACTGCAGTGCTCCTACTATTTCGATGCTGCCGCTGCAGTGATCCGCAATTTGATGCTGCTGCTGCAGTGATCCTCCTATTTGATGCTGCCCTCCAGTGCTTCTCAATTTGATTCCGCTGCTGCAGTGCTCCGCCAATTTGATGCTGCAGTGCTTCTCCTATTTGATGCTGCCACCGCAGTACTTCACTATTTTGTGACTGCCACTGCCATGCTTTGCTTGATACTGCCCCTGCAGTGCCCCACCAATTTGAGACTGCTGCTACAGTGCCCTGCCAATTTGAGACTGCTGCTACAGTGCCCTGTCAATTTGAGACTGCTGCTGCAGTGCCCCACCATTTTGAGATTGTCGTTCCAGTGCCCCGCCAATTTGAGACCGCCGCTGCATTACCCCACCATGTTGAGACTGCCACTGCAGTGCTCCGCCATTTGGAGACTGCCGCTGCAGTGCCCCGCCAATTTGAGACTGCTGCTACAGTGCCCTGTCAATTTGAGACTGCTGCTGCAGTGCCCCACCATTTTGAGATTGTCGTTCCAGTGCCCCGCCAATTTGAGACCGCCGCTGCATTATCCCACCATGTTGAGACTGCCACTGCAGTGCCCCGCCATTTGGAGACTGCCGCTGCAGTGCCCCGCCAATTTGAGACTGCTGCTACAGTGCCCTGCCAATTTGAGACTGCTGCTACAGTGCCCTGTCAATTTGAGACTGCTGCTGCAGTGCCCCACCATTTTGAGACTGTCGTTCCAGTGCCCCGCCAATTTGAGACCGCCGCTGCATTACCCCACCATGTTGAGACTGCCACTGCAGTACCCCGCCATCTTGAGACTGCCGCTGCAATGCCCCGCCAATTTGAGACTGCCGCTGCAGTGCCCCGCCATCTTGAGATTGCTGCTTCATGGTTTTGCTTAATGCTGCGGCAGTGCCCTGACATTTTGAGAATTCCACTGCAGTGCCATGCCAATTTGAGACTGCCACTGCAGTTCCCCGCCATCTTGAGATTGCCGCTTCAGTGTTTTGCCCAATGCTGCTGCATTGCACTGCCATTTTGAGACTGCCGCTGCAGTGCCCTGCCTATTTGAGACTGCTGTTGCAGTGTTCGCTCGATGCTGCTGCAGTGCCCCGCCATTTTGAGACTGCTGCTGCAGTGCCCCACCATTTGAGAATGCTGCTGCAGTGCTTTGCTTGATGCTGCTGCAGTGCCCCGCCAATTTGCGAATGCTGCTGCAGTGCCCCACTCAAAGCCAGACTGCTGCTGCAACAACTCACCTGTTTCATAAACTCCCACGGCAGTTACCTACCTCAATGCTGCCACAGTGCCATCTTCCATTCAGTCTATTTTACAATTTTGGGGGGGTCTTCTGGAATAATTATGCAGACTCCTCCCGTAATCATGAGCTGTTCAAATTGCCATGATTCTTGCTTGCTGTCAATTTCTGCATTATGCTTTTTGGGGTGCAATCAGAGCTCGGGTAGAATATCCTGCTGCCACTTCCTGTAGAGCAGTCTCCTCCATCTCTGTGTGGCCTGTCTTAGGGTCTCTTACGACGGCGCTTGCCACCTGGCTTGGCAGCGGCTTGAGCGTGCTGAGTGTCCTTCCCACGGCCGGCTCTATGCCTACGTCCGGGTGGTGGCTGCTACTGGGCAGGGGCGGGAGCGGGCTCAGCAGCGGGCAGGCGGGCGACCGACTCAACCGTTGCCACTCTCCCAGAGGGAGGCAGTACAGCCGAATCTTCATCCTCCGAAGACTGAAACTCCCCCTCTGATGCAGCGATTGACATCTGTTCGTCCGCGGGTGCCCCAAAGGACACCATCGGGCGCCCATGAGAGGGGCCGACGGAATGCTCCGGAAGCACCACCGGTTGCGGCACTTGTGAAGGAATAGGGTTCCGCAGAGGATCACTCGGTGGAATTGCCCTAAACGTAATCCTCAAGTCACCCCGGCCATCCGTCGAAGTAGGCCTATTCTGCTGGGCAGAAATAAGCTTAAATTGAGCTATGGGTAGGGGGACTCCACCTTCCCGAAGGTAGGTGAGTCTCGACCTAAGCGCCGAGATAGTCATGGTCCCGCAGTGAGAACATGAACAATCCACAAATGCCGCCTCAGCGTGTTCTAAGCCCAGACACGTAAAGCAGCGTTTGTGACCGTCAGCAGGCGACAGCGAATGACCGCATCAAGAAACGCACGGGTGGAATGCCATCTTGAAAAAGACGCAACACCACCCGTGTAGTTCTTTTTGTGAGGAGTTCTTTTTGTGAGCTCTTTTAGTGCTGAAGCACCCAGAGATCGACCGCGGCAGAAATACAGGGTTGTAGTGCAACCTGTATCTGCGCTCACCAATGGAACACACCCACCGAACCAACTGTGTGTGTAGTGCAAATTGCTCAGTGTGGCAAGGGGGGAGTGGTTTAGCGAGGTCTGCAGCGGGAGAGAGAGCCGCGGGACGAGCGGTAAGTGAGTGGGTTGGACGCAGATTAATAACACCTGTATCTTGTTCCAGTAATGGGCGTGGAGAGGGGATAAAACGCCAGTGGAACCAGAGACCAGGGAGAGAGAGAGACGGGCGGTTGATGCCCGAACCACAGAGACTGAGAAACCGGAAGCCGGAAGTGCCGACCCGGAAGTGAATGTTGTTATTTTGAGAGAAACTACACACTACTGAGTGTGCTTTGAATATTGAGAGAATAAATAAAGCAGCATCAACCGTCCAGCCGACCCCCGTGTCCTCTTCCTTCCTCACATTTACGAACTTATTACACTGGTGCCGAAACCCGGGAAGGAAGTAGGACAGCGCCGCCACCATGCAGACGCCCTCCGCCACGCCGTTTGCGGACATCATTACATCCCTCGCGGCCCTCCACCAAGATCAACACCAGGCTATGCTGGACCTTCGGGCAGACCAAGAGCGCCGCTTCGCGGCCATAGTCCAAGGCCAGCAAGAGGACTGCGAGAGGTTCCGG
This sequence comes from Pseudorasbora parva, assembly GCF_024679245.1. Taxonomy (NCBI): domain Eukaryota; kingdom Metazoa; phylum Chordata; class Actinopteri; order Cypriniformes; family Gobionidae; genus Pseudorasbora; species Pseudorasbora parva. Next base: position 67,135,940 of record NC_090172.1, on the reverse strand, counting down.
AGCTGGATTGACCGGGAGGTTCGCACCGAGGCCGCCGGGCTGGCCGGCGCACCGGTTCACGTGCCCCTTCACAAGATGGGGCCACAGGATGATCCTGAGGCCTTCATAGACTTATTCCAGAAAGCTGCGGAGGCCTGCGGGTGGCCCCGGGCACAGTGGCCGGTGCGCCTGATACCACTGCTTTCTGGAGAAGCCCAGGCGGCCGCCCAACATCTACCGGTGGAAAACCTCCTGAAGTATGAAGACCTCAAGAGGGCCATCATTCAGCGGGTCGGCCGGACCCCGGAGCAGCATCGTCAACGTTTCCGCTCCTTGGAATGGGGCGAGGCCGGCCGACCCTTTGCGATGGCCCAACAGCTCCGGGACTCGTGCCGCAAATGGCTCCTGGCCAGCGGAAGCGACGTGGACCACATTGTCGATCTGGTGGTACTGGAGCAGTTTGTCGCTCGGCTCCCGAAGAAGACCGCCGAGTGGGTCCAGTGCCACCGGCCCACGTCGCTGGAGACGGCCATCAACCTGGCGGAGGACCACCTGGTGGCGTGCCCGGGGGTCGGCGAGTCCCTATTAACCTCTCCCTCTCTCTCCCCCCTCTGTCTCTCCCTCTCGCCCTGTCCCTCTCCCTAGGTCCCGCCCTCCGGGCCCTCCTCGCATTCCCCCCAGAGGCCGGGGTAGGATGGGCCCTGGGCAGTTCGGGAGTTCGAGGGCCCCGCCCAGGGGGGCGGGGCTGCTGGGGGCAGGTGGGGATAATGGTTCCGGTTCCACCCCCTCTCCACGCTCATTTTCCAACCACGCTCATTCGCAGGGGCGGCGGGTAGGCCTGGGCTGGCCTGCTGGCGTTGCGGCAACCCGGATCATTTTGTGGACCGATGTCCTATGATGGACATCGGGACAATGATCCGGGTCCCGGACGTCCAGCGGACCACCCCCGATCAAGCAGGAGAGTACCAAATTCCTGTGAGTATCAAGGGGGGTACATATCAGGCCTTGGTGGATTCAGGATGTAACAGAACCTCGATCCATCAAAGCCTGATGCAGCCTGGGGCATTGGATACAAGCCGCATGGTTAAGGTGCGGTGTGTGCACGGGGATGTGGTGGAATATCCGCTTGTCCCAGTCACGATACAGTTTCGGGGGAAAAAGCATAATGTAGAGGTGGCGGTTAGTCCGCACCTCCGGCATCCGCTAATTCTGGGGATGAATTGGCCCGCCTTTTCGGCTTTATTGGGGTCGTTATGTGCGGATGCCGCTTGGGCGAAAAAGGCTAGGAGGGGGGCGGCGCGAGTGCAGCTTGGGGAGACTGAGACGGGACCCTTGGGGACGGCTTCAGACGATACGAGCGGGATCGAGAGACTGATTCTCTCGGACCGCGATGACTTCCCTCTGGAGCAGTCCCAGGATGAGACCCTCAGAAACGCCTTCCAGCAGGTCCGCTCTATCGACGGCCAGTCTCTCCAACCTGCCTTGCCTGTCACTTATCCTTATTTCGCCATAATAAAGGACCGGTTGAATCGAGTGACCCAAGACACTCAGACAAAGGTAGATACAACCCAGTTGTTAGTTCCAAAGAGCCGCCGGGAAATGCTTTTCCAGGAGGCTCACTCTAATCCAATGGCGGGTCACCTGGGACAGGCGGCCATGCTGAATAACCTTATGACCCGATTTTTTTGGCCAGGCATTCATGACAACGTGCGCAGTTGGTGCGCGTCTTGTCCGGAATGCCAGTTGGTGAATCCACTGGCCGCCCCAAAAGCGCCTTTGCGCCCCCTTCCATTAATGCAGGTCCCCTTCCAGAGAATTGCGATGGACCTCATCGGGCCATTAGAGCGATCCGCACGCGGACATCGTTTTGCGTTTGTCATCGTGGACTACGCAACACGATATCCGGAAGCAGTGGCTCTCCGCAACATCTCCGCGAAGAGTGTTGCGGACGCACTGTTTCGACTAATCTCCCGGGTGGGGGTTCCGAAAGAAATCCTCACTGATCAAGGCACAGCGTTTATGTCACGTACGTTACGTGAACTGTATGGATTATTGGGCATTAAATCCATTCGAACAAGCATTTATCACCCACAAACGGACGGCTTGGTCGAACGGTTTAATCACACGCTTAAAACCATGATCCGTAAGTTTGTGCAGGAAGACACAAAAAATTGGGATCGGTGGTTAGAACCCCACTTATTTGCCGTGCGGGAGGTCCCAGAAGCCTCCACGGGGTTTTCCCCCTTCGAGCTTTTCTACGGACGCCAGCCACGGGGGGTGCTGGACATCCTGCGAGAAACTTGGGAGGAGGGACCTTCTTTGGCGAAGAACGAAATTCAATATGTGCTGGACTTGCGAACAAAACTCCACACACTGGGGCGGCTATCCAGGGAGAATTTGTTACAAGCCCAGGACCGCCAGAGCCAGTCATATAACAGGGGTACGAAACTACGCAAATTCACACCGGGAGAGAAAGTGCTCGTATTACTCCCAACGTCGAGCTCGAAATTAATGTCAAAGTGGCAGGGGCCGTTTGAGGTCGCACGACAGGTTGGGGATCTCGATTATGAAGTGATACGATCCGATAGGAACGGGGCGCGTCAAATATATTACCTTAACTTACTTAAAAAGTGGAATGAGGTGGAATCCGTGTTGTTGGCAACGGTGATCGGGGGGGAGGATGATCTCGGGCCAGAGGCGAGCATCAAAGCACAATCGGTCGCGCTTGCCCCTGGTGGAGATCACCTCTCACGGATCCCAACTCACGGATTTGTCAAAATTACAGGCGGAGTTCGCTGACGTGTTCTCGCCCCTACCGGGACGTACCGACTTAATTCAGCACCATATTGAGACCGAGGCGGGCGTGGTAGTTCGCAGCCGGCCGTATCGATTGCCTGAACACAAGAAAAAGGTGGTTCAGGAAGAATTAGGGGCAATGCTCGACATGGGAGTAATAGAGGAGTCTAACAGTGACTGGGCGAGCCCGATAGTTTTGGTTCCTAAAACCGACGGCTCGGTCAGGTTCTGTGTGGACTACCGCAAGGTGAACGCAGTGTCGAAATTCGACGCTTATCCAATGCCGCGGGTTGACGAGTTGCTTGATCGGCTGGGCACGGCTCGATTTTATTCGACATTGGACTTAACAAAGGGCTATTGGCAGATCCCCTTGTCTCCATTGTCCAAAGAAAAGACAGCTTTCACCACGCCGTTTGGATTGCACCAATTTGTCACGCTTCCTTTCGGTTTGTTCGGGGCACCCGCTACCTTCCAGCGCCTCATGGATAGGATTTTGCGTCCCCATGCCGCATATGCTGCTGCTTATCTGGATGATATCGTGATTTACAGTCACGATTGGCAGCGGCATATGCAGCATGTCAGGGCGGTCCTGAGGTCGCTGAGAGGAGCGGGGCTCACGGCCAATCCGAAGAAGTGTGCGATTGGGCGGGTGGAAGTAAGGTATCTGGGCTTCCACTTGGGTCATGGACAAGTGCGTCCCCAAATTGATAAGACTGCTGCGATTACAACCTGTCCGAGACCCAAGACCAAAAAGGAGGTAAGACAGTTCTTGGGGCTGGCAGGATATTATAGACGGTTTATACCTAATTATTCAGACCTCAACAGCCCTTTGACTGACCTTACTAGAAAGGGGTGATGCATCTATGTCGATGTATTGTTACACCCCTAGTCGGCACCTCTCCGGCACATTTTGCAGCACACTGAAACCTGAAGTTTCAGCCCCATTCGCACGGGATTCGTATTATCTGGGACCTCTGGTGATTTGTAATAATTGCAGATGTAACGAGGTTGAAATGGTTTTATTTCACAAGATTTTCCTGTTAATATACATTTAATTCTGTTCTACAATTGTTTTAACCATAGTTTCTAAAAATACATAAAAAGGGTCTGTAAGGAGGTAATGGTTCAAACCCCCCTCCCTCCTGTTACAACAAAGTGGTTCAGGCCAGGCAGCCATACCTGCCGTTTTGCTCTTTTAGCGGTCTTTTCCGTCTTTCTCCTGAACGAAAGAGGTGTGCTGTGTTCTATGCTGCAGATTAGTTGTTAGCATTTGAGAATAATCCACACACATAAATACACAATGTTTAAGCTCTTTATTTTATTCATTTTGGCACTTACAAATGTAAGATCATATATACTCAACATATATTGTGAAATGTTATTTTTGTTGGCAGTGTCACTAACGTGAGCTGAAGCTGTCGTGACGGCCTGTCTTTATAAAAATACATTTTCTATGCAGGTATGCATTGATGAACCATATTTTTGTATTTTTAAGTTATATTGTTGTTTCATGTGTATAAGGTTGTGTTTATGGAGTTACTGTGTTTTCTCCATCGGTGTTTTGTTGTTTTGTGTTAGCTTTGTCCTCCTTATCCTTTCGTTTGTCGGTCCTTGTCTTTTCTTTTCCGTCTTTCTCCCGAACGAAAGAGTGTCACTAACGTGAGCTGAAGCTGTCGTGACAGCCTGTCTATATAAAAATACATTTTCTATGCAGACCCAATCCGACGTTCTCCTGTCATTCTTCACTGATTTTCAACACAACGCAGACTACAAGAAGCATACGGTTACAAAGGGAATGTCTGTGATCTTAATTCTGTGCAAATCGGCCATGTCTGTAATTTGTAAAGTAAAAATTCCCCCGCAAATTACCTACCATATTTCGCCGAACACCGAGGTCCTGTGATAACATTAGTCCCGTGCGAATCGACATCTCTGTGATTTGGCCAGGATTAGGCGGATTGTATATCATTTTTGCAAGCTTTTTTTCTTCCTGTGAGCATTTCTATCTTTATCTTTCACGAAGAATAAAGTCTGCATTCATAATGCGCACCGTTATGAATACCCGTGCAGCCGCGCCCACGCGGATTATACTTTCACTTTAGAATGAGTATCAATTTGATAATTAAATCTGTAATTTCAGTAATCTGATAGAATGCTGTGTTTAATATTAACATCAATACTGTTCTTAATGAAAAACATAACAGAACAGTACAGTACAATGACAAGCTTGTTTAAATAGGTGCTTTTACATTTTGTTTTGAAACTGAATCTTCCGCCGTATATTGTCAGCTTCTCACTCTTAAATCACTTCTCACTGATAAATGAAATCTGATTCCTGCCGCTGGTCTGAGCTCAGTTCATGGAGTCTGTTCACTAACTGAATGAAATTATATTTATTTATTAGGCTAGCCTACTGTAAAATAATCAAAACGATATCGATGCCTGTTTATGATTTTATACAGCTATCTAATAACGAAGTCTTGACATCATATCCGGGAGAAGTCAGTAAATTCGAGTAAAATCACAGGCTTTGCTTATCCCGTGCAAATGCGCCACACAAAACTCAGATGTGGGGGAGTAATTTCTAAATCACAGAGGTCCCTAGATAATAATCCCGTGCGAATAGTGCTTTAGATAGACAAACCACTTCCACGCCACTAAAGAAAGTTAGTCTTTCTCCTTACTTGTGGAAGCTTGTTCAGTCACATTTGTGTTGCGGTCAGGGAAACTCTCTTTGTAGCTAAAACATGCCGCGTTGGATCTATCAGCCTACTACTGCTGAGCACTGGCTGCGTGTCCGTGGTGTAGGCCTATGTCATCACGCAAGAAGCCAATCGTGTTCTGCTCTTTCTGACGGCTGCGCCCTGAATGTCAGTCATATCGAAATATCGGAAATGTGTTTAAAAATCATATCACCGTTATTGAAAAAAATTATTTCGCGATATATATTGATATTGAATTATTGTCCAGCCCTATACAAGATGCAAACTGGAAGCAAAACAGGCATGCTCACAGAAGGGTTTTAACTCCTAAAACACACAAAGGAATTATATTATTATGCAACCTTTATGGGGGCAAAACGGAAGTAGTTGTACCTATATAGGTTGTATCATGCAATACACATCATCTATCTAGCAGCCAACACTTTATTCGATCACATGCAGACAGCAGAAATTACCCACAAAGGCATCACATGCAGTTCGCCGGTACAGCGGGGCGCAATAGCAAAGCAACGGTTGTTGTCCGTGGGTTCAACAAGCACTCAACCGAACGCCAGCCCAACCCAAAATTACCCTCACGCAACACAACAAAATGCCGGAAGTACAATCAGCTACGTATGATGCAACACTCGTTTACCGTACCTCACGCCTTATATACACACACTCCATCGCAAAATGTCACCTAGTGGGTGTGATCAAAATGGACCACAGCAATAATCTGCAATTCACCACACACACAACCTACCTGAAATACTTACCTGAGAACCTACCTGAATTGTCCAACCTTTCTTCTGTTTACCCATAGCAATGCATTCTTTAATCTGTTCACCCATTTCACCAGCATCCTGCACCAGTCCTTCATCTTCACAGAGAACACTGAATTACCAGCCAGCTAAGTCACCAACAAACCATCTACTGCCTTTTGACTTACATGTGTTGCATTCCCGCTCAGATCGCTCTTACAATAAAGACTTGTTCACTAACTTACCTCGTCTGTCCTCTTCTGTGTGACATGTACAATTAAAGGCACATATGTCTATTAGAATACTTTTTGAAAGTTTAGTTTTTCACTGAAACATTATCACAAAAGCTGGTGGGATTAAAATGAGCCATTTCTTGTAAAAAAAAATCTTGATTAGAAATATATATTTCAGCGGCACTTTAGGTCAATTTGTCTAAACTATAGCAAGGAGAGTCAAATGGTAGGTATCATTTGTTAGCAAACTTTTTATATTTTTTGAAAATATAAATATAAATTTAGTATATTTGGACTATCTAGAGCTGAGAAACTGCTTATAAAATACTTTTTTTTAAATATATTTTTTGAATATTTTACAAATATTTTTTATTTAATATGCAATAACTCAGGTAGGAAATATGGTCGAAGCCTAATTATTTTTTGGTGATGTTCCCCCATATGTGTTCTGTATCTGGATCAAATTTTGTGTTGATAACATAAAGTAATCAAAAGTTACAGCATTGGGAACAAATGTAGCATTGTTTGACATTCACAACTTTAAATAACTCCAAAACTATAGCAAGGAGAGTCAAATGGTAGGTATTGTTAGCAAACTTTTTTATATTTTTGGAAAAATGATTTGGACAATATAATGCTGAGAATCTGCTGATAAAAGACACAACATAGTATTATTGTTTTAATAATTTTATAAATTATATATTATTATGTGGCATGCAATAACTCAGGACAGAAATAAGGTATCATAAAAATTCATTTGGACAATCTAATGCTGAGAAAAGCCATATTATAGTATTACAATATTATATATATATTAAATGCTATTATATATATATGTATGATATAATAACACAAAAGTATGTCAATTTAAAGCTTAGAATCTCAGCTTTCCAATGCATCTATCCATTTTGATCAACAATTCATCTAAACCGGAGTGTACCGCCCCAGCGCGCCCCCTGGCTGCAATGTTGAATGGCCATGTTATTCAGAACTCCACTGATCAACGCAACATCAGTGAGGAATATTTAGAGATCTACTGAATGGATTATGTTGATTATGTTGTTGGACTCATTTCAATCGGGAGCATCCACTGTATGTACTGATATGCTGTTTTCAACGATTGGAGCATGTTTCATGAAGTTACAATTCATTTGTTATAATTCAATGAGTAATAACTTTAGATCCGTGTGACGGATTATGTTGAGTTTGGTCTCTTTTTAATCGCAAGAGTCTACTGTAAATAAAGATTTTTAACGATCAGAGCATTCATGGAGTTACAAGCCTAAACGCGACTTCAGCGCTAAAAATGCTAATTTAGCTTTTGTGCTTCTGTCATGTTAGGTGTTCTAAATCTATCTGGAATAACTTTCGATCCGTATGACGATTCTTGGTCTCTTTTTAATTGTGAGAATCGGCTGAAAACAAGGATGTACCATGTTTAACGATCGGACCATGTTTCATGGAGTTACAAGCCTAAACGCCAAGTCTAAGCAACTGTTATTTTTCTTCTCCGCTCGTGTGGTCTGGGCTGTTTTTTTGTGTGTTACACTTCAACGAGGAATATCATTACATGTGCAATTTTCCACGTTTCATTAAGTTGTGATTGAAAAACACCACGTGAATGCCGCATTAGTATATTATTTACACATGGGTCTTGCTAGACTTACAAAAATCTCACTCAAGTTTAGTCAAAGGCCAAAACAATTATGCTTGTGCTCTACACCGTGAGACCTTTCAAATGATATATGACACATGACTATCTGCCACACGAGTTGTGTGATGTGATTGACACATTGCAGTACATAAGAATCCCCCCCCCCAATATATTTTTTTTTCTCAATTTATTAGCAAATAACTCATCACTACTTTTGAGATACTTATAATGTGTACATTCATTGTAAAGTTTAGACTCTAAGCTTTCAAATGAAACCTATTTTATGTTGATCCATGCAAGATTTTTGTAAAATATGGAGAAAAAACAGTTCTTGGCTAGGTGGCGTCCGCGGGCGGTACACTCGGTTTTAAAGGAATAACTCAGCGCTCGTTAAGAGTTGATCAAAATGGATAGATTCATTGGAAATTTAGATTCTAAGCTTTAACATGATATATATTTTGTGTTATTACATTTAGGGGTTGCTTAGTAATTTGAATTTTTTTTTGCGGGGGGGGTGTACCGCGGGCGGGACACTTCGGGCTTAAGGGTTTAAAAATATTTACCCTTATGACTGTTTTTGTGGTCCAGGGTCATGTGTGTTCTTTTGTATTTATGTGTACTATTGCTCATAATTGTATTATTTGTTCTTATTTTATTACTGGCTTGCTTTTAACAATATTTGAAATGTATTTGAGTCAGGCTTGGCATCACCTTATTTATGGGTCATGGGTCAAAAACGTCTCGGTTACGTATGTAACCCTCGTTCCCTGAAGGAGGGAACGGAGACGTACGTTAGAACTGGCCGACGAATTGGGATCTGATTTCAGAGAGCAATCTACTTTGAGTGTGTTAAAAACGAGCCAATGAAGATTGGCATGCGATTCACGCATTCCACGCTCCGCCCGCAGCGTGGGTATAAATAAGGATGGTAGATTATTGCTTTTTCCTGATGAGGAGCCAAACTCGTGACTCAGCCTCCTAGCGGAAGCACAGCACCTGGCGACGGGGCGTACGTCTCCGTTCCCTTCTTCAGTCGGTCACGTTAGACATACGTCAGAACTGACCGATTCAGGACATGCTGGTCCAAGATTGGCCGTAACTAACCCCCTTTCTTGGGTACAATAAAGTAGGGGCTGTAGAACCCTGACTTCTTATTGGCTGGAGGAAGTGGCTCGACCGCGTCCTTCACCAGTAGGACATCAATCTCTGACCGCAAGACTTGAGCATCGCTGCTTCGCATGAAGGTGAAGATGATGCCCCTGTACTTGGGAGGCCGGTGAGCGAACTGAATCGCGTAACCGAGTCTGATGGTACGGATGAGCCAGCGAGATGGCCTGGGGAGCTGTAGCCAACCCCCCAGAGACCGAACAAGTGGGAACAACGGTACCACAGACGTACCTGGGGTGGGGCAGCGAGGTGGAAATCGCTCTGGCCTGACTCGGGTGCCCCTGGGGCGGCCCAAAGTGCTGCCTGAGTACTCCTTGTTTGGGCAGAGTGAAGGTGAGAAGGCCCGGAGGCATCCTTGGTGCCCACTCTGTTGCCCGGAGGCAAGGAGGTGGAGCACTCAGACCCAAGTCAGGAGGCCCGGAGTGTTGTCTGAGTATTTCAGGGGAAGAGTGTGGGTGAGAAGGCCCGGAGGCGGTCTCGGTGCCCACACTGCTGCCCCATGGCGAGGGGAGTGGAGGGGAGGGGAGGAAAGAAGCGGCAAGGCCCGGGGGCGTCGCACACTGCCAACCTGACCCTCTTGGGGCCCAGGGAGAAAGGTGGGGGAGGATGCCCTCGCCGACAAGCTGGCAGAGGCGCTGCGACCGATGACTGGGTGAAGGCAGCAGCTGGTCATCAGGGCAAATATTTTGGATCGCATGCCAATCTCCATTGGCTTCGTTTTTAACACACTCAAAGTAGATTGGTCTCTAAAAAATCAGATCCCAATTTGTCGGTCAGTTCTGACGTACGTTGAACGTGACCTACTGAAAGGGAACACAGAAAACATAAACTATGCATATTTTCATTTTTTTTTTTCTTGATGTATTACTTTTTTATGGAGGGGCCAGTAAAAATTGGAAACACTACAAAAAATCCTTAGCGTTAAGCCCTGACTTGAATTTCAACTCACCTGAAACTCATGATGATCACTGTCCAGCTTGCAAAAGACCTTCAGTCTCAAGTCTGCTTATAGAAAAAAACAATTCAATACTTTACATATGACTGTTTTTAAATGTTTTTATTTAAATAATTACATACTATATTTAATAAACATTTTTAGATACCCAGTTTTGCTACTACTACTACTACACTGTAAACCTGAAGAAGTTGACAAAACTCAAAAAAATCACGGGAATCGGTTACATCTTTAGTTTAAATTTAAGAATTTTTTATTTATTTGTTTATTTTGTACTCATATATTTTAATTGCTCTAAACTGCCAGCTAAATCATACATTTACAATAAAATTGCCAACTTAATTTTAACAGTGGAAACTTACTATTGGCTATCTTTAACTAGCTAATTCAATAGATGCTACCTTGCTAAATGGTATCGCATAGCATTAGCATAGCACTTGCTATATGAGTATGGCAATATAGAATTTTTTTACATGCTATGTACCTGTTCTCAAACTCATGCTCCACTTGTTACCATGATGCCCCCCCCCCCCCCAATCTTGCACAAACATATAACAATATTTATATAATATAATATAGTAATTTTATATAATAATTTATATAAATTAAATAATTTTAGCATTTACTTTCCCTTTTGAGTGTATTTTGAGTATTCTGGGAATTATAAATCCCAGCCCAGTTTCAGTTACATTTAAGTTTGTCTAAATGAAAAGAAACACGTTTATACATATTGTAATTGTGACTCTCAAACAATTAACCAATTCAGGTTACTTTAAATGTGACAGTTTTGAAAAGTATGGTCACCAAAATAATAATAATAACAGCATACTCCTTTAGAGCAATATGATGAATTTAACTTATCTTAAAGTGTACATACAAATTATAATGCCACAGTTTGATGTGAAAAGGTAATACTAGAATGCTTAAAATTTGTTAAAAGTGCAACTACTCTAAATATATATATATATATTCTGACTTCAAACTAATCTATCTTGTTAGTTACAGAAAGCATTTTGTGTGCATATAAGGAAACAAATTCAACTTAAATACTGCACAGTTCCTGATCTTTTCAAGTATTTTTTTCTAGATTTATTAAAAGCTGTACACCCAATGAAATTAATACTATTAATAGTTATGATGATCTGGCTGATCTATATTTTTGTGATTGCATAGACCTAAGACACTATACAGACAAAAAACAAAAGCTAAGAAATTTGTATTACAGATAAATAAATCCGACAAATCAAACAATATACTAACAAGCCCAGTGGACTAAGACAATTTCTGCATCAGAGCAGTCAACACCGCCAATTAGGATTTCATTGATTCAATCCCTCCTAACAAAGTTTACAAGTTCTTCAGTTGTGTTCTAATCTGAAGATTCAGTACTCTTTCAGAAGATGTGTAATAGCGCCTACTACAGTATAACAGTGAAAATTCAGTTAATGGCGACAAAAGAGTAATGTAGTTTTGAAGTAAGTTTTGAAGTAAATTCATATACACTACCAGCAGACCCATTAATTTCATTTCATTCATTGATCCTATACGACCACCTGTGGACTAGCCTACACAAATCCAGATACTCAGCGTTAGATACCCAGATACTTATGTTTTATTTATAAATCAATATTTCCAAACAATGTAAGTTTATAAGACAGAAAAAAAGTATTGAATTAAGTATATTTCTGAGAAGTACAAAAAAGTATACTGAAAGTATGCTTTCTTATTTTTAGTTTGAAAGAAGTTCAAGAAGATACTTAAATAAACTTATTTTTTGTTAGGGCCTGGAAGGACACTGTCCTACAAAGTTTATCTCAAACCCCCTTTAAACATACATGAATAGCTACTTCCTGGTCACTATAGTAAAGGTCTTAAGAGATGATAGTTTTTTAACTTAGAGCATACTCATCAAATCCAAACTTTTGTTTCAGACGACGACATACACAAATAAAAATATTATTTCACTGCCTCACTTACCTCTACAGAGAAAACACCATGAGACAGGATGGTCAGAGGAGATGAACGATTGTGTTCCTATAAGCAGGATTTCAGTATGAACTCGGGGTGTCACCGGAGATTGGAGTGAATATTCCAGAAAAGCTGAGATCAGAGAAACAACAGCGACTTCAATGGGCCCTCAGCTCCGTCTGTATGCCACCTTCAGAAGAGTGTTAATGGCATTAAAAGATGTTCCATCAACATGCAATCAAAATCATCCTTTTAGTGAAGGATTACTTTTAATATTTAACAAACACGACCTTTAAACTCATTACAGACTACAGCTAAGATTACTTCCTGGTTGTAAAATCTTTCTGGTTCTGATAACAGTTTAGCTATGTTACAGTTTATGTTTCAGTTGTGTTAAAATGCACATTTTACTTTTGTATTGTTTTGCGATTTATTAGCTAAAATATCCAAGTGCAACATCATAAATTAAAAACAAACAAACAAACAAGTAATTTATGAATATACTTGAAATGAGAGGAAAAATAAGTAAGTTCAAAGAGACAAAACAAACTGTGCACAAAAAGACTCAATATAATATATTGAAACATTTGCAATTTAAATACAAAAAAGTAAGGCTTCATCTGAAAGGCATCAATGGAGAAAGATGTTCTTTGCAGCCAGCTGGTGTAGTTCTGATATGTAAGTGATTACCTGGACCGTACCAATCAAACTTTGACCCTTGGCAAAAAACTGCAGTTGATGACGCAGGCAATATGGCTAATCTTGTTCATGTGGTACTTTGATTTTAAGTTTAAAGACATTGGTGGGGAACATATTTACATCTTTAAATATACAACAGAAACTATTCCAGATAGTGTTAATTGCACTGAATAAGCATTATAGTTTGCACCCACAATTAATGTGAGCAATCTTTGAAATTGTATCAAATAAATGATAATGGCATGCCCCTTACAGATAGAAAATATATTTCCATATATTTTTTTATCAATATATTAAATAGTTTGATGTATTGAAAAATACAATTTTATTGTGATATATCACATTAAAAAGAATACATGGTGACCTGTGTTGGCAAAATACATGAGAACATTTCCAAAAAATTGCTATTTTTACTTTTTCTATTTAAAGGGGTACTTCAGCGCTGGGAAGATGAATCTGTATTTAAACTGGGTCATTAATGTAGTAGAAATGTGAAATTATTTTTGAATTTGGTGCTTTCTAGACTGAGAAAAGACAGAAAATGTATTTTTGTCTCATGGGGATGAAAGACTACAATTCCCAGAATGCTTCGCTTCCCCCCTGTGAGGCCATTCCCAAAGCCACCTACTGGATTACAGTGACTGAGTTGGAGAAGACACTACAATTAAAAACTGAACGTTAGTGTTCAATATAATGAGTGAGTCGCTGTGTGAGGATCACAGCACTGAGCACTAACTGCAGGAGTGAGATAAATGAGCTGATGAGCTCTCGTGATGAGAGCTGAGGTAATCGCGACTACACTCGCGGCATACATTCACAACGCAAGTTCAGTCTGGTGCGTTTCAGTTCATGCCTTTACAAGCTTAACTTTCATAGAAACTCATTTGAGAAGTTAAAACACTAACATTGCTACATTACAAGGTTGGCTTAATAAAAATCACATTTATCTACTATCTAATATTTAGAGTTTCAATTTATTAAACAAATTTCCTTCATTGTATCAACTCAAATTTTTAATTTGAATAAACTCAAAATTTTAAGGCAACCAGGTTACTTACTTTTTTAAGTCAAACCAACAAAAAACAACTTTTTTTTTACAGTGTATATATATTTTTTCATAATCACAAACCGCCCTCCAACCAGTGCTATTCAGAGTTACATTTTAACACTGGGTTGTTTTTTTACGCATCTCTTTTTAGTGTGTTAGATCATGTCAGCTGTGAAACCATTAAAATGTGTAAAATGTGGTTAATAAGGTTTCTTCTCATGCGAAGCGTTTGTGTATTTACTACTGGTATATAAACCTTTAAATGATTTGGCGCCCTCTTATCTGTCGTGTTTACTTCATTTATATTCATCAACTAGAAGCCTTAGATCTGAAACAAAACTTCAGATACCTAGAAAATATAATAATATAATAATAATAATAATTAAAATCTAGAGGCAACAGAGCTTTTAAAGTGGACCGGGCTTCCACCGTATGTCAGATCCACCGTATGTCTTAAAACATACTTATTTTCTGTTGCTTTTAGCTCATAAATATTATTATTCTGTCTTGAACTGTTTTTTTTTAATTATTATTATTATTTTATCTGTGTTTCTAGTTACTATTTGCTATGTTTTATGTGTACAGCACCTATAGTCGGTTTTTAAATGTGCTCTAGAAATAAACTGACCTTGACCTCCTGTGTTTGACATCCGCATTTGTCACTCAAACATTTATATTAAGATGACGTTCATTTTAAATCCAGCACTTACTGAAGCTTTTACATGAGGTTTAACATCTATAGATCTCAAAAAAAAAAAAGTGACTACACAGAAGATGCGTTAGTATCAGAAGTTTAGGGTTTACACTTACAGTGTTTGTTCGGTTTATCTGTGTTTTAGTTTTGCATAGTGCATAGTCTCACTATGTCTCATAGTGCATAGTCTCACTATGTCTCATAGTGCATAGTCTCACTATGTCTTATAGTGCATAGTCTCACTATGTCTCATAGTGCATAGTCTCACTATGTCTCATAGTGCATAGTCTCACTATGTCTCATAGTGCATAGTCTCACTATGTCTCATAGTGCATAGTCTCACTATGTCTCATAGTGCATAGTCTCACTATGTCTCATAGTGCATAGTCTCACTATGTCTCATAGTGCATAGTCTCACTATGTCTCATAGTGCATAGTCTCACTATGTCTCATAGTGCATAGTCTCACTATGTCTCATAGTGCATAGTCTCACTGTGTCTCATAGTGCATAGTCTCACTGTGTCTCATAGTGCATAGTCTCACTGTGTCTCATAGTGCATAGTCTCACTGTGTCTCATAGTGCATAGTCTCACTATGTCTCATAGTGCATAGTCTCACTGTGTCTCATAGTGCATAGTCTCACTATGTCTCATAGTGCATAGTCTCACTATGTCTCATAGTGCATAGTCTCACTATGTCTTACAGTGCATTTCCAAAAGTGCCTGAAGTAGGGGATAACGGGGCACAAACTAACGCTTTTGACTGTCTCCATTTGTGTAAATCCACTTGGGGTTCAGAGTATTATTTTTTCCTACATTAATTGACCACATGTCTAGTACAATCATGTGGTTTTGTTTCATTAATACAGTGTATACTTTTTTCTTGATTTACCCCAAAAGAATGGAAGAGAGATGTGACAACGTGCCCCATAGGTACATTATAACATGAGCAAATGACAGCTTAAAATATAATCTGATATAATAAAATACAATAAAAATATCCCAAATACACTCAAATATTTTGTCAATAAAATACAATTATTAACTTTTTGAAATAAAATAATGGCTTTTTTTTATATTAAAATACACACATTTTTGATTTTGACAACAAACACGTCGCTAATGCAGCTATACAGCAAAAAGTTAAAAACAGAATAATAATGCATAATAATGTCTGAACATTGACTCTCAGCCTATGACTTATTTACCCTTTTCTCGTGGTTTCTCAATATAATTAATAAAAGTATAGAATATAATATAATATTTTTAATATGGGCTTATTGTAACCTGCGTTGCACCTGCGTGACTGAGATTTAAACCGCGGCTCGCCTCTTCTGCTGTCAGATCAGCATTAAAGAACAATCTCAACTGATAAAACATGGAAGATTACAATAATATCAGATTTGTCTTATTTTAAATAAACACAAAAAAACAAAGACGAAAAATAAACTTAAGTAAGAAATGTACTTTTGCTATGGTTAAATAAACGTTCACTGATATCTTGATTTTTTAATTTTGGCTCTCTATATAATGTTGATATGGCAACTAGTGAATACACAAAGTTTGGTCATCCTAGCGTGTGTGTAAAGACTGTGTGTGTTTTCAACTAACCTCTACAACTTTTAATAACTTGCTCTACATTTAGACCACTCAACTTAGTGATTGCTATCAGGATGTGAAAAGACTTTCACACTGCCTTTAATGGCAATGTGTTTGCGGTGCATTTCCAAGAAACAAGATGTATTTGCCCAGCTTCCTCTTTTCAGCCTAATAAATATGAGTTCAGTGAGCGACTCTGACACGGCTGATGCTTTCTGACCTCCAGATCTGACTCTACGAGACTCTTTCATCACACAAGCTCAAGATCGGCACTAAGGTAAATCTGCATCCTCTACAAATGAAGAAATATCGGAAACACTTTACAATACGGCTGCGCTAATATGCATTAATTCATGCTTAACTAATGCACAGATAATCATGAGTTAATGTATTACTAATGGTGAACTAACCCATTTATTAATGATTACTGCATCAGACACTAATGAAGATTATACATCATTAATAGATTAACTAATCATTAAATAGTTATTAGTTAAATGTGTCATAATGCATTAATTCCATATTTTATGTAAGGGATAATGTCCCCCCAGCCGGTTGTTATCGCAGAATAAACCCCTCCAGAGTGATCAGGACCCTGAGGCGAAGCGGAGCGTCACTCTGAAGGGGTTTATTCTGAGATAACAACCGGCTGGGTGGACATTATCCCGCTTATTACACGGCTACTAGTCTCAAATAAATTACACACTAAATATTGTCTTGAGATTAAATATTTTATTAGCTCTTACGCAAAGCTTCCACGAAGAAAAACAGTTCCAGACTGCTTTAAGCCTTTATCTTTTGCTGCTAAATGTTGAGAATGAATGCTGAAAGGGTTAGTTTAGCCAAAGATGAAACCAAGCCTATGATTTACTCACCCTCAAGTCATTATAGGTGTTTATGACATTCTTCTGTCAGACAAATACAATCAGAGTTATATTTAAAAAGTCCAGGCTAACGTTAATCCCAGCAGTAGTTGGAGCTGTTTCTGAAGTCCATAAAAAATGCAGCTGTCCGTCAAATAACGTGCTCCACACGCAGAGGTGTAGTGGTAAAAAAAAGAGGTGGGTAAACTATAAATTCTGGGTGACTGCATCGTGGTCACGGTAAGGTGGGCCACTGCCTACCGGTGTATGCAGCCCGATCTCACGGCAATTCGTAGTAAAACCAGGTGGCTAATATGAGCACATATGAGAGAACACACTAGAACATATTCACATTAAACAAGCTGGAATCAAAGAATTTGACTTTTGTCTTAAAAAATTACTTAAGCCGACTAATCGATTATCAAAATAGTTGTCGATTTCAGTTTTTGCCAATTGCTAATGAGGCGGGTGCAGATTAACGACAGAAGGATGAATTTGGTGCCACATATTTTAATTTAAAGAAAACTCAGTTTCTGTAATCAAAAGAAGAAAAACAATATAAGTTGGACTGTAGTTTCCACAAGTGTAGCCTAATGGCTGCCGACATTAACAGACGATTTTGCTAAACCATAAAAACAATAAAACCAAAAATGTTCTATTTGAACACAAAATACACTGCATCATTACAGCTTTTTTACAGGGTTTCGACATGCTCTCTACATTAAACCAGCTGCCTGTGATTAATTAATATCACAACAATGTCCAGAGTGCCTCTTTGTCCACTTGAAAAGTGATCGAAAAGTGTCACAAGCTGATTAAATGTACTACAAATGGATAATTGTCATTTTGAAAATTTCTGGATATGCATTTTTGAATCTTGGTTGCGTGTCGTCAGGATGAATGATTCGTTAATTTTGAACAAATCTTTAATATGACTTGGGACTACCGAGTTGTCTCAGAGAGTGATTCGTTCATTTTGAACGAATCTTTAATATGACTCGGGACTACCGAGTTGTCTCAGAGAGTAATTCGTTCATTTTGTGTTGACTGCGCGTGCGCATTACGCAACATAAGGGTTCTGATCGTTCTGATTCTGAATCGACAGGTGAGGTCCGAGTCTTTTGTTCTTCCTGTCAGTCCCATAGAGACGGGAAGAGAAAAGATTGGTTCATTTTGCTGAACGAGACTCAAAGATCTGAGTCAGTAAAATGATCCGAACTTCCCACTACTCTCACTGACAGTTGCAGTGCAATATGAAAGACTTCGTCTAACTGTACAACAAACAACCAATGAAAATGAACAATATGAAACTAAAACGACATAAGCTTAATTTACAATGTCTTAGGAACTGTAGGCTATTAAGAAGTGGATGAACTCTATTTAGAGGTGGATAAACGCACTTTGGAGGTGGGTAAACGCTATTTCTGAATTTTGGGAGGTGCGTAAACGGCGTTTACGTCCGTTTAGCCTCCACTACATCCCTGTCCACACGGCTCCGATGGGTTAATAGAGCCTTCTGATTCGAATCGATGCGTTTGTGTAAGAAAAATACCATATTTAAAACTTTATAAAGTAAACCCGCCTTTAAGTCTTCCATTGTAGCCATAGCTGTTTAAATATTTAACAGCCACAAGAGGGCGCCAGTGTTAAGCATAGAAGTAGTACCGGTCAAGATAACTCACAGTACCCGGATGAGCGGGTGTTATCTGGAAATAACATACCGCTGGAATGCGCGATTGACCAATCAGAGTCAAGTATTTCACAGAGCCGTGTAATAATAACTAATAATTTAAATTAACGTGTTAATCACCACAACGGGTCAAAGCCATGCATTTCATCTTCCAGTCGTCTGCTTTAATTAATCATTAGCTGATGATTTATAAAGGTATCATTATGTGATGACTACTTGTTGGGGCACATAACTCATTCAGAATTCATTCAAAACCCATAACCACAATTACATATTACTTAATAAGTTAGTTAATAGTGATGACAATTCTGTGTTTGATGCGGAAAGAGTTAATGAGAACCTCGTTATTTATTAATGTACAGTTGTTCAGTATATACGTGTTTTTTTGTTTTTTTTTAGCAAATACTGATCCCCATAATGGCGATCTAAAAATGACTCTTTCCTTCAGTGATTCTGCTTTTTTAAATAAATGACAAATAATAATTAGAGGTTTTGCTGGTCTTAACTCTCATGTTACTTTAAAACTAAATGTCTCCGTTCTCAACTTGCTGTTCTCCAGTTCGTCTCAGGATGAGATCTGCAGCTCTTCTCTCTCTCCTCATCATTCTGGCTCTCGGCGACGGAGCGGACTGTCAAAACTTTAGTGAATTCAAGAGAAAACACATTCTCCCAACTATCTTTAAAACCAAAGTTAAATTGGGGAAGTACCTATGGAAGGAAAAACTCTGTGCGAGAAAACCAGAACAATCCTTCATCAAGAGCAGCGAGGAGAATATAAAACGAATCTGTGAAGGCTCTGGCAGTAATAGAGGGAACTCCACCAGAAGTACAGATGTCTTTGAGGTCTACATTGTTGAAAGCTCATTGGGAATAAATCCAAATAATAAATGTGTCATTAATAAGTGTAAAGCAGGGAAATATAATGTGATTGTTAAATGCGAGAACAATCTCCCTGTGCACTATATTGGACAAGAAATCGAAGAGAACACAGAACCATGGCCTTGCTTTCCTGATTTCCATCAGTAGGAAGGCAGATCTTAAGGAGCTTTGCTTTTAAACATTCATTAAAAATGTTGCTATGCCAAGTTTAAAGTGGATATAAATCCAAAAGTATTTCAATAAAGCTTTGTTTGCAGAGTGCCGTTCAGTATTATAAAGCGCACTGATCAAATGTACACCTTGAATCCAATGTACATCGCTTTCAATAAAAGCTTCTGACAAAAGCACAAATGCATCATTTCTGTTCTTTTGTGAAATCATAAGGTCTAACAGTGTTCATTATGAGATGTATCAACTGTAATACCTCACCATCAGCATTGTGTGTGTGTGTGTGTGTGTGTGTGTGTGTGTGTGTGTGTGTGTGTGTGTGTGTGTGTGTGTGTGTGTGTGTGTGTGTGTGTGTTTCTAATGTGCACATCAGGGATGGAAATTAGCACCCGCCACCAGCCAAATGCGGGTGATTGTGAGTTGTGGCGGGTAAACTCGCTTCACCTACCGGCCACCGTGGCGGGTAAATAAAAATAGCAAACTGTTTCCCCTCTTAGTAAACTTTGTTCAATGCATGTTGTTTTCGCCATCATTACCCGGATGTAGTACCAGAAGACGCGAATACGAACTTGCGCGCGCTGAAAGAAGATCGGATGCGCATCATCCGAGAACGCGCACTCGTCTCACAGCGCGCAAATATTGAGTTCTCTTTCAAGTCTTGCGCTTAAATGGACAAACTCACACAAAAAGTATGTCAACATGTCCATCTTGATGAGTATCCAAGCAGACATAGTCTGAATATGCCTCAAGTGAACGTTATACAGTCGAGAAAGAAGAGCATATCCCTGCACTAGGTCTTAAAGGGGCAGTCGCCTTTACTGCTGTCTGTTTAATGTCAAACTACAGGACATCTGCTCTTGAATAGCTTTTGTAAGTTTAATAAGGATTAATATTTAATTTAAAAAGTTAAAATATGCAGTTATTTTACATTTGATTACTTTATTGAATTTCTGTACCTTTCTGCAGGCCATTAGGCTTGTACTGTACATTAGCTATTATTAAATGCACACGAGTGAGGTCAAGTTAAACATTTTAGTTTGAATTGTATTTTATACTGTGGATTGTTGCAATGTGCTAAATAAATATTTGCATAATTTGTAATTTATTAATATTTGAAACTTTAATATTAATTTATGCAATCGCAATGCCTTGATTTTTAGTAAAGTTACACAGTCACAGCATTAGCCATAAATGCAATGGTACTAATAGTTGGCATAATTTCTTTTGGTGTTTCGGTTTCGGCCAAGAATTTTTATTTCTGTGCATCCCTTCTGACAATGTTCTGCTCGGTGTGTCGTCAACACGCTTCAGGAGATGCCAAAACTAATAGTTTCAGTGTTGGGACCAAAAACCTAAAACTGGAAGCCATAAAAGATCACGAATCATCCAAATGCCACATCCAGGTAAAAAAAAAAGCGCACAGAATCCTACTCATTTAATGAAATGTATATCAGTTCATGTTTTGTGTGTGTATAAGAGAGATAGAGAAAATGTCAGTATTTCATTGAGACTTGAGATTAAATAAACTGCTTAAGTATTGTAGAGCTTGTAGTATTAATTTTTCACATGCAGTTACACATTGTCGGTTAAAAACATTGCGTGGCTGGTAGATTTTGAAATCCACAGCTACAGTGGCCGGTGGACAAAAAAGTAAATTTCCATCCCTGGTGCACATGCAGGAATTGCATCAATAACGGTTCTTCCGTTAGCCCAGCTCTAACGTCAATGACTGATGGAACATTAAAGTTTGTCAAATAAATCTTGCTCCATCCTCCATCTTTACTCAGAGTAGTAAGAATGACAGACGATCAGCATTAATAGACAGTTTTAGGTAATACTGCAGCTGATTTACCGTAGTGTTTCAGTAAGACAGTAATAACATGAGTTAGCCGGTTAGCCTGATACCTACACAATATGAAAGACAATGTGCACAATAAGTCTAACCTTCAAAACGAAATGGCTTGTGATTCATAAAAAAAAGAAGAAAAAGATTTGTTTAATTGACTTAGAGTCAACTTTTACTTTTGAGAGACAATAACTTTATATATGCTGCACTTTCAGATTTAAAACTTTGCAGGATGTTTTCATTCACTTAGAGCTGTTATATATGTAACCAAGTGAAAAATCCCTGTCAACAAAGAGACTGGTTATGTAATCTGAGTTAAATAAATCACATTTTATTGTTTTTGTCATGCACTGATAAAGTTACGCTGGCCCTTTAAGTAAAGTGCTTCTCATCAGTCTCGCGAGAGTCACGTCAGCGGAGGGATTCACAGCGCGGGGTTTAGACGGTGCTCACGCGAGTTAAATCCATGAGAATCACCCATTTTTCACTCATTTCTGAGAAATATGCACTTTTAGTGAATGATAAACTATCTCTCAGTGTTTTGGTGAGTGGATGGCTGTCTGTTGTGAGGATTTGTTGGTGATTTCGGTCGAGTCACCGTGTGTGGGGATCACTTCAAAATTCAAACGCGTAAGCGATGCGATATCATGAATATCAGTGTGATATTAGGGGTAATATTTTGTATTATTCAATGTATACAATTGTCATTGATATGTGATTATTTTGCTGATTCAAGAGGGGAGAAAAGTGCTCGGTTAGGCCCTCCGTGTGTTTCTGGAGTGAGAAGAGGGTTTTTTTCTGGTGTCAGGCTTTTGCTTGACTCTCTGTCAGTTATTGAAAATAAGAGAGATGAGCGTGAGATGGAGACAAAGGCTGGACAATTCATAACTAAAATGAGGAAAGTATTGAATCAGCTAGAGGACATCATGGAAGAGATTAGGAAAACAAAAGAGAAAATGGCAAAATGACAAATCCAGTGGCGTAACTTTGTTTTAAAAAGTGGGTGGGACATAAATTGCGTATCATATGCACGCGAAAAACTGCATACTATATGCACGCCACAGCTCATTTTGACGTGTGAGGGGCGCTCATACAACAAACAATAACTCGCGTGCATATGATATGCACTATATGGCATATTAAGGGGGGTAGCATTGCTGATACAATGTTATATCAGATGTAAAATATGTAGGCTACAGAAAAATTAGTATTAAGATGTCCAGAAATCAATTAAATAGTTCATTTATTGATATAGATCTCGTTTAAATATTGCATCTAAACACAATATAGCGTTGTGCCAAGAATTTTCACGTGAATAAAGGCATATAGATTTGCACACTTTGCTTATAATCCCTGGTCTAGTCTGTTAAACTGGTTAGAAGTTCTTGTTTCTAATCTGCCCTCATAGCCTATTAATTTTTTCTCTCATCAAAACCGAATATCATCAGTACATCAAGAGTAGGGACAGTTTTTGTGCATTTTGTTTTGTGATCTGACCGGAACAAATAAAAAGTCTCTGCAGCGGCGTTAAGCGTTAGATTACAGCGCTCGTCTGTGTGAAGACTGAGCCGCGAGAGAAATCTGCAGCACTGATAACAGCGGCAACGAGCGCCAGATCGACTCTTATTAAACGAACAAAATTATACTCTTCTAATTAACCAGAGATGTTTTGTTTGTATTAGGTTCATCCGTGAAGCAAGATGTTTTTAAAAAAAGTGGTGGGGACATGTCCAACCCGTCCCACCCGTAAATTACACCTATGGACAAATCCAAACTAAAATGTTTTTTTTTTACACAACCAGACGAACAAAACTGTAGCGGTTATGCATTGACGTCACCATCCCACCAGGACTGATTTGCAGAAGAGCTGCTGCGTTAATAGAGTAAGATAAACTATTGATTATCTGTTTAAACTAAAGCCAGTTGGACTCGATAGTGCTCCTTATTATGGCCAGAAAAAGGCCAAGAGGAAGATCAGGTGTTTTGGGCTGTTAATCATCATGGACTCGTCTGATTTACTGATCTCTTTGTAACGTTTAGAACTTGGATGTAAATTGAATTTATGCTGATAATGCAATAATATGAATATATGCAAAAGCAATACACTTACACCGAATATAAGAATGAATGTATGAATGAATGTCGCTCACTAATGACGGTTCATTACCGAAAGTCTCCTCCAAAACCGACCACAAAGGCTGATAGTTCTCTAAACTCGTGGCCGGGATGCACAGAATTTTTTTTTTACACTTTTTTTAAATATAGGCCTATCCCATAATCAAGTATAATCAAGACAGTAGTATGAGTATCCTGGAAGCTCAGTAGGAGATCACTGAGAGAACAAATTGTTGACTGATACATTATATTTTTCATTACAGAAAATAAATTATTGAAAATAATAACATTTCCTACCAAAACTTAAGAATAAAATGTATGCATTGTATTGAAAATGACATGATTATTACACTGATGTTTAATCTGTATTTTAATTGTTTAGATATGATCACTTAACAGGTTTATAATCGTGGTAGTGGCGGTAGGGTGCTCCAGTCCTCGTTGTGCCCGAGTTCCGGCTTCACACTAGGGCAGGCGCTACCCTCGGTGTGGCCTAGTGGGTACTCGTTCCCCAAATTTGTCGTTCCGACGCAGTGGGAAGTTCCTCATAATAGTGCTCGATAAGGGAGCGGCTCGGGTTATGTATATAACCCTTGTTCCCTGAGAGGGAACGAGCACTGCGTCGCGCCGCCACACCTCGGCACGCCTGGAGCGCATGCTTCAGAGCAATAGCTGCCGCCATTTTGAGCCGGCTCCCCTTTTATACTTCCGGGTACGCCGTCACAATGACGTCATCACGCACGCCAATCGGATTGGTCTAGTGTCTATTCAGACTTCAGATTCGCTGATGCTTAGGGAGCATCCCCAAATTCGTCTTTCCGACGCAGTGCTCGTTCCCTCTCAGGGAACAAGGGTTATATACATAACCCGAGCCGGTTTTATGGTAGTTTGGAGTGGTTTACGATGGTTTTAGGTGGTTTTTTCTTGATTTTTACTGATTTTGCTGGTTTTTGTGGTGGTTTGGAGCGATTATTCAGTTTTTTTTAGGTTTTTATGTTGCTTTCCTATTGGTTTTGTAGGGTTTTTTATGCTTTTTTGAGTGGTTTGGGGATAGGATTATACTGCTTTTGTGGTGGTTAAGTTGGTTTCTCTTGATTCTTTGTAAATTGTGATGGGTCCTATGGTGGTTTTAGATGGTTTCGTCTTGTTTTTTGCTGAATTTGATGGGTTTGGTGGTGGTTTGAGGTAGTTCATCCTGGTTCTTGGTGCTTTTTTTGTTCTTTGTTTCTTTTTCTATCTGATTTTGATGGGTTTTCTTCAAGTTTACATGTAATCATTTAGCAGACGCTTTTATCCAAAGGGATTTACAAAAAAAGTTTATGGTGGTTTTAAGTGGTTCTTACCCGTTTTGTGTATGTTTTACTATGCTAGTTTTTTCAAGTTTTATTAATTTTGGTAGGTCCTGTGGTGGTCTATGATGGTTTTATGTGGATTCCGATGGTTTTGATTGGTTTTTAGGTGGTCTAAGGTGGTTTTTGATGTTGTACATGGATTAAATTTGTGGTGTGTTGATTTGGATGTGTTCTATAATGGGTTGAGGTTATTTTAAGTGGTTCCTACTGGTTTTGTGGAGGTTTTGATATTTTTGGGTTGGTTTGGAGGTGGTTTATATTGGTTTGTTGGTGGTTTAGTCGGTTTGTATTAGTTTTTTGTGAATTATAATGGATTCTGCTGGGGTTTATGATGGTTTTAGGTGGTTTCATCTTGTTTTTTGCCGGTTTTGATGGATTTGATGGCGGTTTGCTATAGTTTATCCTGGTCCTTAGTGTTTTCATGCTGTTTTTTTACGTTTCTGTCTGGTTTTGGTGGGGTTTATTCCAGTTTATGATGGGATTAGGTGGGATTAGGTGGTTCTTACCGGTTATTTTGGGTGTTTTTAATATATTTTACTTTTTAAATTTTTTATTGTTTTGTCGATTTTGGTGAGTCCTATGGTGGTTTTTCGTGGATTCTGCTGGTTTCGTGGTGATTTTAATTCATTTTTAAGTGGTCCGAGGTGGTTTTTGAAGTTGTACATAACCTCAATTTATTTCGTATTACTTTGGGTGTGTTTTCTGATGGTTTAAGGTGATATCAGGTGGTTTGACTAGTTTTCTGTTATTCGGTTCTTGATCGGTCTTATGTGGTCCTGATGGGTTTTGTAGCAGTTTGAAATGGTCTTATGGTGATTTTGTGGTGGGAGATTTATACGCTGTTTTTCTTACTGTTGTTCATATTTACTAAGAAATATCAACCGCTTGTTCTATATCTTCTTGTTATTATTGATATTGGGGTGTTCAGGCTAGGAAACACAGTTAAGCTGCAGCTCTTCACTTATCCTTAGTCATCATGTGTCCCCAATAATAACAAGAGATTATTTTTATTTATTTTTTTTATTTTAATTTTTGTTTATATATTAGAAAATACAAGGGTAACTATGCATTTTAACAAAAAGGTATTAATACGTGATACATACAATCAATCATATAACTATTTACAAATGTTGTGCGTCTTCCCATCTATCGTTGAGTCCTTTAGGTGTTCTTGTATCTAGTTTGTTGATCCACTGCCATTCCGCTCTTCTCCTCTGGGCCTCCGTCCAATTAGGGTTATGGTCAATGCCCCGGATGTGGAATTTATGTACCCCATGTTTGCGAAAATGTGCGATCAGTGTACGATTATTTCTCCTTCCCACGTTGGAGCGGATGTTATACCGGTGTTGGTGCAGTCTCGTCCTAATTGAATTCTTTGTTTGTCCTACGTATTGTTTCTTGCATTTGACGCAGGTGATGACATAAATGCAGTTTCTACTGTTCAGGGGGATCCTGGGGAGATAGTACGCTTTGTTTTGGCCGCGTTGTTTGATTTTAGGTTTTGTGCTATGGCTCACAGGTTTCTTGTCCCTCAGACACGACTTTGGTTTCTTGACACGACTTTGGACTAGAAGGTCTCTCAGGTTGGGATTTCTTTTGTACGCCGCTAGAATTTTGATGTCCTGTATTGGGGCTAGGGTTTGTATATAGTTACTTTTGATTAGTCTTAGAAGCTTTGTTGCACCTGGTGAAAAGGTGAAGATGGCTGGGATCTGGATCTGGTCCGTCGGCGGAGAGGGGTTTTTAGTTTTTTGGGGGTCTTGTGTGTGTTCTGTAAATCTCTCTTAATTTGGTTCTGGGGTAGCCCCTTGATCTTAGTGCCCTGAAGAGGATTGATTTGGCTTCTTGGAAGTCCTCCCCTCTTGAGCAGATGCTCGAGAATCGTAAAAGTTGGGAACGTGTGCCGGGGATGAAAACTTTTATAGTGCAAGAGGGCGTGTGTATCTGTTTCCTTAAAGAATACCTTTGTGTCCAGTCTGCTCATAGAAGTGAAGTCAGAAGCTTTGTAAATGGTAATGTCCAAAAAATCGACCGTGTTAGGGTTGGTGGTCGTTTTCATCTTGATGGAATTGTGGTGGTGGTTGTTTAGGATTTGTAGGAAAGCCTTGAATTCGTCCATTCCATGTTCCCAGATCCCCCAGATATCATTGAGGTATCTAAAATAACTGTGGGGCTTGAGAGGGCATTTGGTGAAGACAGTTTCCTCCCACTGCGCCATAT
This sequence comes from Pseudorasbora parva, assembly GCF_024679245.1. Classification (NCBI taxonomy): domain Eukaryota; kingdom Metazoa; phylum Chordata; class Actinopteri; order Cypriniformes; family Gobionidae; genus Pseudorasbora; species Pseudorasbora parva. The sequence goes on along the minus strand of NC_090172.1, from coordinate 67,108,553 downwards.
AAATGTTCGCATATGATGGATCAAATTTCTTCCCCATCGCTGTGCCTTTAATTTGCAAATAGTATTTTCCCGCGAATTCAAAGTCATTGTTCTCGAGGCTAAGTTTTAGAAGCTGTAGGATTGCGTCATCCGGTCTGGAGGCATCTGGGTTTCTATTGAAGCAGTTTCTAATAGCCTGAAGTCCTAAGGGGCTCTCTATATTCGTATATAAACTGTCCACATCCATTGAGAACATGAAGGCTTGTGGTGGGGTTTGAGTTGATTGATTTTCTCGATGAAGTCATAAGAATCTTTGATATAACTGTCATGTTGGGTTGAGAGCGGTTTTAGAAAAAAGTCAATATATTCCGAGATTCTATAGCTCTCACTGTCACAGTCTGAAACAATTGGGCATCCGGGGGGCATGAGAGGGGTGGGCCAATTCTTCCGGGGTTTATGTAATTTTGCTAACAGGTAGAAGCGCCTCACTCTTGGATTGGATTGTCCTTTGAGGTATTCTGCTTCTTCTTCGATGTACTGTGTTCTTTCCATAATGATAATCGCGTTGACCTTGTCTGCCAGTTTGATTATGATATCTCGTTCGTTCTTTAAAGAGTCCAGTGCCGTGATATCCGTTGGTGATAGGTTTGGGGCGGGGGTTTTGGGTTTAGAGGTTACATCTTGTAGATTTTGGTAGTTATTTTAAAAAAATATCCAAGATTTGGTTGGGTAACTGTTGTGGTGGGGGTTTCCATGTGGATTTAGCCCTAAAGGGAAGACCTTGTTCTGTGTCTGTTCCCATGTCGAAAAAAAATAGCTCTCTGTATCCTCGTGTGGAACTCCTCCAAGTCTGCTGACAAGGTGTGTCTATTCTGGGATTTGATTTGGTGGGATGGGATAAAGGACAGGCCCCTGTTCAACACGTTAAATTGGGCAGTGGACAATTTTAGGGTTTTTGAGAGGTTAATTACCATTCCGTCCATCATCTTTTGCCCTGGGTCTTTAGTTCCTGGGAGTTTAAATATTTGATCCAATGATCTGCCATTGATTCCCCTGTTTTTTTTGGTCCAGTGGATGTTATCTTGTAGCGTTGAGAATAAATGGCTCGGTAGGAGAGGGATGTGTTTGCTTTTGCCCCTGATGGTGTTGTTTAAGAGTGTGAGATTCTCCTTCACTCGAGTTGGTAAAGCTTCGTCAAAATTAATCAGGGGTAGGTGGATTGTTGCGAACGGGAAGGTCTGTTCTGCTGTTTTGAGGATCTGTTCGATAGCTTTCCTGAGATTTCTTATATTACTCTCATTCTTGTCGTTGATGCCAAAAGATAAGATGACCTGTTTGGTTTTGGAGGACACTCTGGTCTTGTTTTTTAATATGTGATACGCATGTTTTAGTTTGGCCCCCGGGTAGCTGACCACTTGTATGTCTTCCTGTTCGATGGGAGGGAGGTGGCAGAGGTTGGATGCACCCATAATAAGAATGAGTCTTTGTGGGGTTAGGGACCAGTTTTTAAACTTGTTTTCTCTAAAATATCAACTGATGTTTATTCCCATGTCGTCTGAGCTTTTATTCAGTCTATTGCCTCTATTGTTTAGAGGTGCAAACTGCCCCATTCAGTTTGTCTCCCCGGCACACATTCACACTTCTGCGGACTGGTTATGGCTGAAATTATTATTAATTTGTCTGCATTATAATTACTAATGACTCTCTATTCAAACTGTTCTATTCAATACACCTCATTTCCAAATCAAACCTCTCACTTTACCTTCTCTTGCAAATAAACATTTCAGTAGTTTTACATTTAAAAAATCTTCATAAAAATAAAGTATTTGCTCAGTGGCAGGTGCATCTAGGGCAAGCATGTTAGCTTAACACTCCGGCAAAACAACAATCTATAAGATTAAAATCATATTTTATTCAAAACTTACTTCATATCATTTCATTAGTCGAGTGTTTACACAACCTCTTGTGATCTCGTGTGACTTTGAGTCAAAAAACCTGACAGAAAATACACAGTGATAAAAGCTATGTGGAATAGCATTGCATTATAAATATAATCTATTATGAAAACACCCAACATGGCATAAAGAACACAGACAAACCATATACAGGGCTCTACATAACGCCCATTTTGGGCGCATTTACGCCTAAAAATTACTGCGTGCGACTGTGAAAAAATATTTAGGCGCACCATTGCGAGTGACCCGATCGATTCTCATGAATGGATGTGTACAATCGGAATAAAAACTACAACACTGACTGAATCAACACTGAGAAACTGTTAGGCTATGTTTCCTACTGCAATCAACTGCTTTTCATGCCTTCAGTCAGCACTCAGCAGAAGAAGTGCAAAAACATGTGCGACGGACTACACTTCAAACAACGATTGTTTACAACGATTGAAGTGAAACATGTGTGACGAGTCTGACGACGCAGCCATGTGCACTTTACCAGACGCTTCGCGCTGTTTATCAGCCAAATCAAAACTAACTGGAAATACCACGTTTGGATTATCATAAACAAGCCCAGAAATTAGCGGATGCTTGGGGCATAAATGCCATCAAACAATAATGTATTAATAATACATTTAAAAAGCCCTTGAGTTAATCTTTATCACACATGCTGTTTTAAAAAAAATACTAAATGTATATAATGAGCGAGTATATCATGAAGATTTTTTCCAAACCGGGTTATTGTCTTATTCTGAATCACTGTAACGTTACACACAAAATAAATTATTCCCGCTGCGGATTAGCACAATATCTGCGTGACTCACCACAAACAGAGAGAAGTAGATCGGCTGCAATGTTCTTCCGCGAGACGCATGCGGTTCTGTTTATGAAGCGCCAGAGCGCCAAAAGTTACGGCTTGCTATTGCTCAGAGTATTGGCTTGATTGCATGTGTGATACTGATCTCGTACAAAAATCTAATAGACAAGTTAATATTGAGTAACAAATGTTTAGCCACAACACTGGCTATTTGTGAAAATCAAAGCCTCACCAGAACTGATTCGCATCTCCAAGCGATTCGATTCAAATGAATCTTGTGTTTTGAACTATTGACTGAATGACTTGCCACCACCAACTGGCGGTTTTTATTTTCATATTTATACTTTGCATGGACTTTTTTTTATTTAAAATATTAAACTTTTAAAGTTTAATTTGTACATATTTCTAAATTCAAAAACTTATATGTAAAACATTCATACAACATTAACTCATGCATTAAATGCATAGGTGTTTGATAGTATGAAGTCCAGTTCTGCTTTTTGTGTGTATTTGTGCTGTACTCTCAGAAGTTAATGATAATATAATGTCAGAATTATGTTGAATTTAAGAAATTGACAGATGATGCATACATTTAATAAGATTAGAAAACATTGCTCTTATAATGGTAAAAATGACCCTGGACATTAAAGGACAAATATCGTCCTGTAATGGGAAAGTTATAATTGGAATGTGTTTGATGGATTAGAATGTGCTACTAAATTTTTGACTGTGCTCCTAATTTTTTTAAATTAGGAGCACAAGTGCTCCTCAAGAAAAAAGTTAGCGTAGAGCCCTGATATATTGTCGCAATTGTGTGTTTATGGTCTTCAAACATGTCTTTCTGCATGTTACTGATCTCTGGAAGCTGTTTTTATGCATAGACAAATGAAACAAATACATGAAATTACAATTTGTACTCTGAATATTCTTTCAGTGGGAGTAGTCACTGTGGGTTAAACCAGTCACGCTGACCGTTTGGGGCACCGCCGATGGGTGGACCTGGATAACCTGGGGAACTGCACTTTGGTGAGAAAGATAGTTTGGTAGTGGGCTATAATGTGGAGGAGGTGGTTTTAGGATATGCAAAAACGTATAACCAAGGGCGACCACTTATTTTCCCCCACTTCAAAGATGTCGATGACCAGCCAATCCTTCATAAACCCCAACACAGCCCCACCTTAAAATCATACGATTCAAAATAAAAATAGAACAAATTACATAAGTGTCCTCAAAATCATATTACACAAAATAAACTAAAAAAAAAACGTACACTCCGCAGTAACCATAAATTTAAAGCAAATTAATTAATGTGTTCTCAAAGCATCAATAACAAGGGTATGAAGGTTGGTTGGCAACATGAGGCTGGGAGATAGTTTACAAACAAAGGCAAAACAAACAAAGACACAAGAAAAAAAAAAAAAGGAAAAAAGCACCTCGCTAGCCAGTCCAATTCATCACAACCATGAGTTGAGCCCTGTACGCACATACAGGGACTGGCTAGCTGAGGAAAATAAACCAAAAACAAACACAGGAGGAACAGCGATCAACTAAACCTAATAAACAAAAATAAACACAAATTACTATAATCCCAAAAAATAACCACAATACATTTGACTTTTTAATACTAAAAAGTATTCAAAAAATTTACAGACGCTATATAACAAACTTCTACAGTTACCTGCCACACGGCCACAAACTCCGGACTAGCGTCTACGATCACACGAGAACGGGTGTGACCAACGGCATGCAGACCCACGCTCTTTGCATCTGCAGTGCACTGCTCACAAGACCATGTCCACACACACTCAGACAGTGGTACTGCCTGACAGCACAATGCTTTTATCTACATTAAAAACACCCAATTTAATTTAACAATATTAACTAAATGTGACAAACCAAATAGGAGGTTCACTTTAGCCTACCTGCTTAGCCTGACCACCGCACAAAACCAAGAAGTACTACATGTGTGTCCACACAACAGATCGGACCAACGACCCCTGCGTCCCAATTCGCATACTATCCATACTAAATAGTTTTCGAAAACAGAATTAGAATGTCCCAAATCGTAGTATGCTGAAAAGTGTGTGTGTGTGTGTGTGTGTTTGTTTATTTTTATTTTAAAAATTATAAAAACACAACCAACATATAAAAACCTTGAGACAAGGGGCACCAAGTAAAATCTTGCCTAGGGCAGCAAATTGGTCAGGGCCGGCCCTGTTGTCATCATTATATTTCACCTGCAGCAGCATTGTGAATGTTTGTAATGCCAGTTTTGGCCATAAACTTTTAAATGCATCATTATATTTAAACTGCAAACACATGAGAGAGAGTCTCTGTATTAAAGACACACACATGGCAGATCAACGTGCGGCTACATTTCTCTCTGATATGGTAGGAGATTAAACTGATTATATGGAGGATTTAAACTGTGACGAATCTGACGATGATTGACAGGGCAGATAAACAGTGATTGGATGCTCGTAACTAAGCTTCCGTCCTTCGGATGAGACGTTAAACCGAGGTCCTGACTCTCTGTGGTCATTAAAAATCCCATGGCACTTCTCGTAAAAGAGTAGCGGTGTAACCCCGGTGTCCTGGCCAAATTCCCTCGATTGGCCCTTACCAATCATGGCCTTCTAATAATCCCCATCCACTGAATTGGCTCTATCACCCTCTCTCCTCTCCACCTATCGCTGGTGTGTGGCGAGCGCACTGGCACCGTTGTACTGTGGCTGCCGTCGCATCATCCATGTGGATGCTGCACACTGGTGGTGGTTGAGGAGAGACCCCTGACATGAGTGTGAAGTGCTTTGGGTGTACAGTAGTACATATGAAAGCGCTATATAAATGCCTCATTCATTCATTCATTCATTCATTCCAGTGACAGAGTCCGTTAAAGATGGTGAAGTTTGCATAATTTTCTGCTACACACTCAAAAGTACATACTTTTTGGGCGTAGTATAAGTAGGCAAATTGTTACGCAGCTCCTCTAGGCCTCTTCTTTTTCTGGCTTTTTATGCCGGTTGGCAAACAAACGATCGGTGCATTCCCACCACCTACTGGACTGGAGTGTGGGCCATTGATGGATATGGAAGAACTAAATAATAATAATACTTTTTTTTTTTAAACTACATTACCTTTTCAATCCTATTAAACAGATGTACCTTTCTTAAATAATCAATGAATTCATTGTATATTTTATGATTATTCGATCCATTATTAAGCAGTGTTTTAAGTGCAAGATTGCCTATCCCCTGTCACGGAACGGGGAATAAACAGACGGCAGGCAGAGAAGTGGGATCCAAATGCAGGGAAATTTAATAACCAAAACAATCAAAAATCAGGAACAAAATAACACTGAGCAAACGAAAAGAAAACACGGGGAACAGAGAACTGCGAAATACCTGCATAACAGCAAACAATGACCGACAGAGAACAACTGATTCACAGAGGTATAAATACACACCAGGGAACAAGGCTAATAAGATAACAAGGGGAGTGGTAAATGGGAAACACCTGGGAAAACTAATCAACATAAAAAACTACAAGAACTACAAACTACACAGGAAAGAGGACACAGAAAAATGCACAGATACCTTCAACATAAAAGTCCCACAGAGTGCCAGACACTGAACAGATGTGACATTACCCCCCCTCAAAGGAGTGGCTTCCAGACACTCCAGAACCAGTCACGGAGGGAGGTGAAGCGGTGGCGGAACAGGGGGAGGGATGGAGGGTCAGGAACAGACACTGGAAGCAGGATAGGACCTGGGGCGGATCGGGCGGGACTGGAGGGACAGGCCAGGGCAGCCCAAACAGTTCAGGAGGCCAGGGCGGCACAGGCTGGTCATAGGTCTGTGCATACAGCAGGCTGCTGGGCTGGGGCACAGACTGGTAGTTGGCTTGTGAATTCTCCAGACTCTGTGCTCGGGCCGGAGCCCACTCCGGACTCTGTGCGCGGGCCGGAGCCCTCTCCGGACTCTGTGCGCGGGCCGGAGCCCTCTCCGGACTCTGTGCGCGGGCCGGAGCCCTCTCCGGACTCTGTGCGCGGGCCGGAGCCCTCTCCGGACTCTGTGCGCGGGCCGGAGCCCTCTCCGGACTCTGTGCGCGGGCCGGAGCCCTCTCCGGACTCTGTGCGCGGGCCGGAGCCCTCTCCGGACTCTGTGCGCGGGCCGGAGCCCTCTCCGGACTCTGTGCGCGGGCCGGAGCCCTCTCCGGACTCTGTGCGCGGGCCGGAGCCCTCTCCGGACTCTGTGCGCGGGCCGGAGCCCTCTCCGGACTCTGTGCGCGGGCCGGAGCCCTCTCCGGACTCTGTGCGCGGGCCGGAGCCCTCTCCGGACTCTGTGCGCGGGCCGGAGCCCTCTCCGGACTCTGTGCGCGGGCCGGAGCCCTCTCCGGACTCTGTGCGCGGGCCGGAGCCCTCTCCGGACTCTGTGCGCGGGCCGGAGCCCTCTCCGGACTCTGTGCGCGGGCCGGAGCCCTCTCCGGACTCTGTGCGCGGGCCGGAGCCCTCTCCGGACTCTGTGCGCGGGCCGGAGCCCTCTCCGGACTCTGTGCGCGGGCCGGAGCCCTCTCCGGACTCTGTGCGCGGGCCGGAGCCCTCTCCGGACTCTGTGCGCGGGCCGGAGCCCTCTCCGGACTCTGTGCGCGGGCCGGAGCCCTCTCCGGACTCTGTGCGCGGGCCGGAGCCCTCTCCGGACTCTGTGCGCGGGCCGGAGCCCTCTCCGGACTCTGTGCGCGGGCCGGAGCCCTCTCCGGACTCTGTGCGCGGGCCGGAGCCCTCTCCGGACTCTGTGCGCGGGAGGGCCACGGCAAGGGAATGCACTTGGTCAGCTCAGGACACTCCTCCAAGACTACCGCAGGCTGCTCAGAAACAAGCCCTGAGTCCCCAGAGGAGATCCTGTGTTTCTCCCAAGCACGTAGTACCGCTGCCACAAAGAATCCCAGCACAGCCCTCCTGGCTGTGTCAGGACTCGGGATCTCCAGACTCGGGACCACCGGAACACGATCCACTGGCACAGAGACCACCGGAACTGGGACCACCGGCACAGGGTCCGCCTGACCACGAACCACCCGAACTGGGACCACCCGAACTGGGACCACCGGCACAGGGACCACCGGCACAGGGACCCCTGGACTCGGGACCACTGGACTTGGGACCTCCTCCACCGAGACCCTGGCCACCGGGATCTCCGACTTGGTGAATCCCGCCATCCAGTCCCATAGCTTAAGAGCATGAGCCGCGTAGCTTTCCAAAGACCCATCAGAATCCCAGTCAGGCATGCATGACCGGAGGGGCTCTGACAATCCCCTCCGAAAGAGGATCATCAGGCATGCCTCGACCATCTGAGTCAGACGAGCCAACCTGATGAACTCACACACAAAGTCCTTGGTGCTGAGCTCTCCTTGCTGGAGCCGCACTAATCTCCCCGCTGGATCCATAAGTGGGTCGGTCATTCTGTCACGGAACTGGGAATAAACAGACGGCAGGCAGAGAAGCAGGATCCAAATGCAGGGAAATTTAATAACCAAAACAATCAAAAATCAGGAACAAAATAACACTGAGCAAACTAAAAGAAAACACGAGGAACAGAAAACTGCGAAATACCTGCATAACAGCAAACAATGACCGACAGAGAACAACTGATTCACAGAGGTATAAATACACACCAAGGGAACAAGGCTAATAAGATAACAAGGGGAGTGGTAAATGGGAAACACCTGGGAAAACTAATCAACATAAAAAACTACAAGAACTACAAACTACACAGGAAAGAGGACACAGAAAAATGCACAGATACCTTCAACATAAAAGTCCCACAGAGTGCCAGACACTGAACAGATGTGACATACCCATTTCTCTTCCAACAGAATTACCTGTGCGTTTTTATAAGCAGTACAGCACAATAGTACATGCTCTACTGTTTCTGCTGATCCACATGAACTACAATTCCCAGACTCATGTTTACTCATTATATATAGATAATAATTTAGAGCCGTATGCCCAAGGCGAAGTCTGGTAATGTCTCTAGGCCTCCCTTCAGGTGCCTGCTTAAAAACCCTCTACCTGGCCACGGCCATTAATTATATCACTAGCTACAAACTGCATCATTATTTGCAGGCTCTTGGCTCTCTGCTGCTTCCATATCTTTCATCTCAAACTCTAGATGTGCTTTATCTAGCTCCAACTGAGCCTGCTGGAGCTGACTCTCAAGAGAATCGCTTCCTCTCTCTGCCTCAAAGCTTGATGTTTCCCGGTCGTGTTGTATCAGCCAGTCAATATCTCTCTTCTAGTTTTTGCACTTGATATGACACACACACACACAATAATAAAAAAAAGTTAGCATCCATTTCGACTACTTTCTTTTTAATGGCAATTTATTTTCCTCTACAATAAACATAACGTACCTGGAGTAGATTTTCATGGTTGTGTTGTCTCCAGTGAGCCAGTGAGCCCCCGCCCCAACAAGATTTTTTAGTTATTTCATATATATTTTATTATTAATATTTCATACTTTTGCTATTTCGAGGCATTATGATTAGTTGCGAAGTCGCCATGGTGACTGCATAATGAAATGAGATCATGTAGAGGGCGGCAGGGAACATTGGGGGGGTGGGAGGGTAATATATCTATATAGACTGTTATTTCTGTATAAAATGCATTAATCTGTACTCATGTCATGACTGAAGCGGTATGCAAATGTGTAATATGCAGTGTTGGGAGTAACGCATTACAAAAAGTAATACATTACAATAACTTATTACTTTTTGCTGTAACGCAGTAGTGTAAGTCATTACACAGTTTGAATTGGGGGAAATAAGTGGTCGCCCTTGGTTATAAGTTTTTGCATATCCTAGCAAGTTATTACCTGTTCGTGGTCATTCAATAGCTGCGTGTGGTGTCCAGGTTAGTAATTAAATACTAAATGACAGCTTCTGATATATTTTTGTATAGCAAGTTACTTCATTTTCCTTCAATTCAATACTTCAATCAATCTCCCTCTTGCCACAGGCATGATTTCAGCCAGGCCAGTGGAAAAGTGGCTAAAGAAGGTTTAAAGGCTCTGTCGATTCAAAGAATAGCACAACGGCGAGCGCGTCGAAGGACGGACGAGAGACAAGGCGCGCACTGCTGAGCCAAACTATAGGCCTAATGCCTATAAACAACACTTGGGTGAAGATGACCGAATAAGACTACTGCTTACCGTGACACCGTCTTTTTTATAGTAATACAGTAATTTAGTTCAGTTAGAGAACAGACTGTTCAAATAAAAACTGAAGCATGAGCCGAACATGTGATCTTGAGCTGACAGATGATCGCGGAAGATTTGGTTTCAAAGTGAAATGTAAAAGTGAAATGTAAAGGGAGTTTGTCATTGTGTTGTGTATTTCATTAAGAATAATAGGCTAATTTTAAACCAAAACTCAATTCTGCTTTGCCGCACAGAGTGCGCATTTACTGACGAGCTGTCATTCACGGTGTGCGCGCACTGGCGCGTTTTCAGTTCATATGGAAGCTTAACTTTTATAGGAATTCATTGAAAGCACTCGCTTTGCATCAGCTCCCGTTATTAATGCCCAAGCGGCGGTGCGCATGTTCCTTTCGGCTAAATAGACTAGTGATTTAAAAGCCCAGATACCGGTGATGTCATCACACGTTGATTAACCGTGGGAAAATGTCCCCACCGTCTCATCCCTACTGTACATTCGCGAGATGGATGCGCATTGCTTAGTTTATCAGAGATAAGGACAAGAACGTAGGCTAGTCAAATGCAAATGCAGTCAAATACAACCTTTTTCTAAAACCGAAAGAACTATCTAAATAACTAAGAAAAGAACAAATGCGCATATTGTCATAACTTAGAGTTTACACCGTTCTGTTGTGTCTATGAACAGAAGCTATTCCCAGATATTGCCAGATAATAATTTTACCTCTACAATACTTATAACAGAATTGGATCGTTTGTGATTCTGTCTGTCATGATTTCTTGCGTTGTCTTGAGCCGATTCTCTATTGTTAGCCTGGATAGCCCATGTCATTATGCTTCATCATATCGCCTTCTACTGGATGTAAAATGCTCTCTGCCAATATTTTAGGATGTTAAGAGCTACTTCTGAAGTTATTTTGGTGAAAGTAACTCAAAAGTAATACAGGAGTAATGTAACGCATTACAATTCCGAGACAGTAATATTGTAGTGTAATGAATTACTTTTAAATAGCAGTAATAAGTAATCTATAATATATTACAATTTGGAAGAAACTTGCACAACACTGGTAATATGTTCAGGGTTTGGTGAAATGATGAACATACAATTTATTAACAGCATTTTATATGTATATATATTTAAAAATAATAATAATATCAGGTCACTACTTGATTAAAAATGCATAAAATTGCTTACCGAAAACCGGACCAGACTTTTCGTTGTTTTTAATTGCCTCTCTGTACCTGATATTAAGAGAATGATCAGGCAGACACAGACACAGTGTGATACTATAAGTTTATTAAGGAAGAAGGGTCATATTTATACACAAGATAAAGCAGAATCACCAACAATGTCCAGGCCTCCAGTCGCAATACTCATAGTAGATCGACCCCTAACATATATAAGGTATATTAAGAAATATAGTTGTAAAGTAAGTGAGAAACAAGGGCAGTCTTACACAAAAATAGTCAAGAATAGTCCAAAGTGGAAATACTGATTATATTTGCCACCAGTTTCTCAGTTGTTGTGGTTAAGATATCACAGGTCCGGCGCTACAGACCATCTTCTTTGTTTTTATGATTACAGGTTTATTATTGCAAAAAGATCCTTTGCTCTCTTCCTCTTATACTGTGAGTTGTGACAATTTACATTATACATGCAAATATAACAATCGGTTATTTCCATTCTTTTACATAATATAAATGTTTATGTAATTATCATTTAATGCAAATTCAGGTAAATAAACATACACCAGTATTTGAACTACAGTAAATAAAAAGTAGTAAGAAGCATATAAAAAAAATACAAATAAAACTCAATCATTACATAATAATCCAGGGTAGCATCAGTTCTGGCAGGTCACGTTAGTCAAACGTCTGTCAGCTGATTGTGTCTCACTATAGGAACATGACGTCTATGACGGCATACATATAAAAGCTCCTTCAGGACTATCAGCAGCTATCACGTTTCTCCAGAACTCATTTACCCTTCTCCATCCTCAGCTCCACCTCTCATCAGTCAGGATTTGATACTCTGATTCCTCCTGAATCAGACTAAATTCACAAATTATCTTGTACATTTAATAACGATATTAATGATATCTGCAATACATTGTGTTGGTTCTGTTGTGTTCACCCTAAGGAGAGTTATCACTGCTCTCCCTGCTCTTATCCATACTAGGCTGTCCAGAACAGAACCATACCGCCAATCCAAACTATATGCTAATAGTCAATCAATCATCTTGACGATAGTGGTCCTTATAGAAATGTAATTTATCAGCAACATTTGAACTGATTTCTGCAAAACTCTTTCTTAACTCAAATCCACAGATCAGTCAGTAAGATGATGACACGCCTCTGACTGGTCTCATATATATTTTTAAGTTCCTCTTTTACTTCTTTAATTTCCTTCAAGACATTCTGAAGCCCCTTGTGTGTTTTTCTCATCTGAGCAATGAACTTGAGTATACTGGATGAGACCTTTTCTGGATCATCTGTTTTCCAGTGCTGTCTCATCTGGTGAATCTCTTTGGCATCCATCACTATGAAGGCAGTGTCAGCAAGGACTAAGAGTCCACTTAACACAACTGAGACTGCAGCTGCTGTTCGCCCGATTTCAGCAGCCCGAACAGCAATTCTGCCAACATTTGCCAACATGCCAAGACTTATTATTCCAGCGGCACAACCTACTGCACCTCTGCCTGCACCCCACATCATCTGGACATTATCAGAAGTTGAGTCACTGGCAATGTTTTGAAACTTAGACACCTTTCTCAGTACCCTTCTCACATCACTCAGTGGCTTAAGAATCTTTACGCTTACTATTTTATATTTCTTCTCAATCTGTTGAAGGCATTCTTTGAATGATTTTTGTTTGACTGTGTTAGTAATGTTGGAGGCAGCACCTGTTACACCACCAGCAACTCCGACTCCAACACCGATACCTGTTACAATCAGAGATGCTCCAAGAGTGACCGGTGCCAAACATAAACCAGCCACTGCAGCGATTGCACCAGCTGTCCTAATCACTGCTCCTGACCGACTGGCTGCTGTGGCATCGTAATGTGTCTTCTCTAGTGAATCTGTTGTTTCCCCCCACTCACAAACTAAGGTCTCAAACTCTTTATAGTGCTCACTGTAGGCCTCATTAAAGGAGATGATGGACTCCTTTAACCTTTGCTCCAGTTCCTCAGGGATTCTCTTGTTTCTCTTCACTGCTTCGCTCAGGAATGGTTGAGCTAGAATCTCATCAGCTGAAGGTCTGTCTTCAGGGTCATAGCTGAGCATTTGTCTGATCAGTGTTCTCAGTTCCTCTGAGTATCTCTCTGAGATGTAAGGCGGGTTTCCTCTCATGCTGTTGGCATGTTGAAAGCAACGCTCTTTGACATCTGACTGTGGGATAAAGGAAAATGAAGGAAATTCTACTGATAAAGGAAACCAAGCTTTTTAAAACACTGACTAAAATGAGCCAACTGCTTTCCAGGATGATTCACTGTTCAACGCATTGCAAAACATCACATGACACTTACTGGCCGAAACGGTGTAAATGCAATGACAACATGCTAAAAACACCTTTAAAAAGCCCACTGTAAATGCTTTCATGAAGTGTGTGTGTGTGTGTGTGTGTGTGTGTGTGTGTGTGTGTAGGGCTGGACTGGGGCTAAAATTCAGCTCTGGCATACCCAGCCCATGAGTTCCCCGTGAATGTTTTCGCTGGGGTTGGGGCCTTAAATTGGAGTAAATAAATAAAACTACGCCAAGGACAAATAATGATTATAGATATTATCGAATTTGCTGCAAATGCAGATAAACTTAATATTGCTTTTTTTGTCACACAGAAATGCCCTTGGCAGTAAAGCACTGATGATTTTGAGCTAGAATGCAGTAAAGTAAATTTACTTCTTTTAAATGCTGTCATCATTTACTCACGCTCGTTTCAAACCTGTATGACTTCTGTGAAACACAAAATAAGATGTTTTGAAGAATGTTGACAACCAAGCCATTTTGGTTAGCCTACCATTTGAATATTGTATAAACAAAAAAAACAGACTCAAATCATTTTATTTTGTGCTAGACAGAAATAAATTCGTTTAGGTTTGGAATGACATTAGGGTGAGTAAATGATCACATTTTTGGGTTAAACAATCATATTTTTCAAGAGTTAACACATCATTTAAGTAAGACACTGATATCTTTCATGAGGCTATTACATTTCATTAAATCTATTAAAAAAAGTTAATATAACTTTTAAAGAGGAAAAAAAAGCTTTGTCCTTAGTTCATGGGATCCAGACTTTAAAGCTGTTTTATAGACTATAGTTTAACCGTAGGCCAGTTTCATTTATTTTTTTGAAAATGAAGTTTTTTTATTGGTTTTCTTTTATATATGGGCCATTCTACAGAATTGGTGCAAACTGCTGTCCTACATCAAAAAAACACATTTTAAAAGCATTTAATTATTCAAATCTTAGATGTTTACTAAGATCCTTCAATTATCTATTGAAACCCACTATAACATTTCAAATATCACTAAGCTTTATATATATAAACTCATCATTTATAGGGTACTTTCAATTGGGAGGTGGCTGTCCCTAACCCTAACATCTAAATTTCAACTTGTGAAAATTATATTGAAACATTTTTTGTAATTTTTTTCTTTCTTGTTTTTAAACATATCTTTTTGATTGTTTTAAAAAAATGAAGTATAAAAAAATATACATTTTATATTTTATTTTTAAATCATGAAAATGTATGTAAAAAAATGTGTCCCTTATTTTCATGTCACTACCGAAACAGTGAATGTTTTAGTCCACTGGCTGAGACTGATTTTAACCACACGCCAAATTTTTTGATCAGGAAATATTCCTGTGTCCCTCTCTCTCATATGCTACTTGGTGAAAAGATTTGTCCCATCATTTTGATGTAATTGTGTTTTAAAGTCTGAAAATCTGTGTGTAACTTTAAGGAATGTCACTACCAAACACATTTTTTCTGCGATTAAGAACACTTTTTTGGATGTTATTCCATAAAATTTCGTTTTTATATGTGTACAACTGTTCTGACCAGTAATTGCTAACCGTGTGCTGATTAGCATCTTCGAACTAGGCTCAAAATAATCTAAAATTGTCACTACCAAAACAGTCACAACCAAAACAAAGTTTCGGTTGTGACATCATTGTTTTGGTAGTGACAAAAGGGAACAAATAATCCTTTATTTTGACAATTAAACTTCATTTTAGTACAGTTATGTAAATCATTAGTATTGTAGTATGTTTTAGTAGTGGTTTAGTATGCAAGTTTTAATTCTGTAACCTCATCACATTACAATTACTTAAAGGTGCAGTCCATGAAACTAGCGAAGGATTGTTAGGTTGTTGTCAGTAATGTTAATTTATATAATTAACTTGACAGGGAGAATTACATTTCTCACTCACACACTCACACACTCACTCACACATACACTCACTCACTCATGCACTCCCACACACAATCAAACACACACTCCCTCTCTCTCTCTCTCTCTCTCTCTCTCTCTCTCTCTCTCTCACTCACTCACTCACTCACTCACACTCACTCACTCTCTCACTCACTCACACACTCACTCACTCATGCACTCCCACACACAATCAAACACACACTCCCTCTCTCTCTCTCTCTCGCGCTCTCTCACTCACTCACTCACTCACACTCACTCACTCTCTCACTCACTCACACACTCACTCACTCACTCTCTCTCTCACTCACTCACTCACTCACTCACTCTCTCTCTCACTCACTCACTCACTCACTCACACTCACTCACACACTCACTCACACACTCACTCACTCACTCACTCACTCACTCACTCACTCACTCTCTCTCTCACTCACTCACTCACTCACTCACACTCACTCACTCACTCACTCTCTCTCTCACTCACTCACTCACTCACTCACTCTCTCTCTCACTCACTCACTCACTCACTCACACTCACTCACTCACTCACTCTCTCACTCACTCACTCACTCACTCACTCACTCACACAAACACACACTCCCACTCACTCTCTCACTCACACACTCACACTCACTCTCTCACTCACTCACTCACTCACTCACACACTCACTCTCTCACTCACTCACTCACACAAACACACACTCACTCTCTCACTCACACACTCACACTCACTCTCTCACTCACACACACACACTCACTTACTCACTCACTCACACACTCACTCACTCACACACACACACACTCACTCACACACTCACTCACTCATACTCACTCACTCACTCACACTCACTCACACACTCACTCATACTCACTCACTCACTCACTCACTCACTCACTCATACTCACTCACTCACTCACTCACTCACTCACACTCACTCCAAAATTAACATGAAATATTGGAATGGAGGTTATATTTGTTCCTTAATTTACTGTAATTTTAGGCTATAAATGGAATCCATTTTATGTCATTTTTAAGTGAGACCATTTTGTACACTTAAATAATTCTGATGTCTATTGCAATGGACATTTTGTAAAAATAAAACAGTGATTCTGAAACAATCTACATGGTAAGACGTTTTTAGGTAGAACAATCTGTGCATACCTCGTCTCACTTGCACCTCAAGACCCAAAGTATAAAATAGCTCTAGGTGATCTTATCAGATATTTACTGTCAGATGTGTCTGCTATATGTGCTGACTGCATATGTGCAACATTGTTAGTTATTTGTTTTAACATAAAATCTTGACAGTCTAAATAAGCTATGACAATTTAAGTATTGTGGTCACTACCAAAACAGTACTGTCACTACCAAAAATGAGCAGTCACAACCAAAACGTGGGATGTTTTGTCAAAAATAACGTATATTGAATTATCAACAAATATGTTATGACAGTGTTTGGTTTAATGCATATGTGAACTAATGAATCCTTATGTTTAGAATCAGTATGATAAACGTTATGCCTTCTACATAAAAAGATTGGATTCAAAATTCAACAAATCTCATAAATTACACTTTAAATATTATTAAAATTGTAATTATTATTGATTTAACCTGTAAACATATTTTTTAAAAATAGAAAAAAATATTTTTAGTAGGTAGATGCAAAAAAATCGTAATAGGTCATTATAAGCCTTCTTAATAAATTATATATTATTGTGTTTCGGTAGTGACAAATTTGGGGAGAATGAAAATATTTCAGCATTTTCTGAAAATACAGTATGAGAATTAACTGCACAATTACTATAAATGTGTACCTTGGATATTATACAATTTGCATACATGCAAAATTTGTGGGGGAAAAAAATAAAAAATTCAAGATGTTTCCACCTCTGACTTTGCACCAATTCTGTAGAATGGCCCATATATAACATACCAGTACAAGATTAAACAAATAGATACATTGTGTACAAAACAACACGGATAAAAGTAATTATAATAAATAATAATAGAAATAACATTTAAATGCGCAACAGGGTAAGTAAGTCACACTTCTAAAGGAAGATTGATGTTAGATCCATGCCTTATGAAGTAATAATCTGAATACAATACCCCCACATATCAACATCCATATGATTTCCATTCACTATAGCTAACATTTTTTCATATGAAACATTCTCTATCATAGATTCAATCCACATTTTAAGTGAAGGACATTGAATATCTTTCCAAAATCTAAGTATCAGTCGTACTGCCGTGACTACCCCTACAGTAACCAGGGAAAACTCTTTATTTTTAATCTGAGGAATCTCAGATTTATCTCCTAAAAGACAAACCCTTGATGAAAATGGAAGTTCCACTCCTAAACATCTTCCAAGATATTTCAACACAATTTCCCAGAACGGTTGAATCTTTGAACATTGCCAAAGAGCATGAATACATGTACCAGTTTCTTGTTTACATTTCCAGCATTTATTATCACTCAGACAACCCATTCTGAAGTCGACTAACCCATTCTGAAGTCGTACTGGTGTATAATAATATCTATGTAATACCTTACACTGGATAAATTTGCCTCTTGCTTCCTTTATATATCTTCCACTGTAGGACAAAATTCTGTTCCAAGTGTCCTTATCTATGTCACTATTAATGTCTCTTTGCCAAATTAATCTCAAGTTTTCACAGTTGGCCAGTTTCATTTAAATGTAAGATCATGGTAGTCACAGGGTAAAAAATATAGACTGTAAAAACCTTGCTCCTCATTATATGGCTATATGGTTTCCAAAACTATATAAAACATATATAATAAACTATTATTAAAACTATTAAAAATGTTCACCTGTAGAAAATACGAAAACAGCCTCTATAAAAGTGATTTATATTTCGCTTTTAGCTGCAATGTAAATTGTGGTTCTGCTAAAGTGAAATGTTTGTGTGTGTTGCCATTTTCCACTATTTCCATGAATAGGCCTACATGCTCGCGGCTGTTTTCAGCTGATTCAACACAGAACCTGTAATGTTTCCATATCAAACGATTGTATAAGACAAAATTCGGAGTCAAAGTGCCGTATAGAGCAGCATTTAAACGCAGCGTACGTTCGTCAGCCGCTGCGCTGTGCGGATATTCGCCTTTTGAAGTTCCATGCAGTCAAATAGCCTACTAATAAATAAATAAATAGAAAAAAACGCCTAATATGGAGAGGAGGTCTCTCTCGCTTCGGCTTGTCAATTCAGAAGACAAACCAATGGGCCGCTGTCGCTTCATGTTGTCAGTGGTAGCCTACAAAAAATAAATAAAAATTAAAAAACACTACCGGCCCCAAAGTCCGTCGGCCCACCGGACAAATGTCCGGTATGCCAGATTACCAGTCCAGCCCTGTGTGTGTTTGTGTGTAATCATGCATGATAAAAGTACATGTCTTTAATTCATGTTACTTTGAAAGTAATAAAAAATGCTCCAACTTCTTTAAAAGCTGACATCTGAGCACATTTCGGCTTTAACCCCTTAAGGCGGGTGTACACAGTGCGATTTTTGCTGTCGTACGAACTCGCAGACGATTTTTTTTTTCTCGGGAGAAATCGCATGGACATCGTAGATGCTCGTATGGTCGCGGCTCGAACCGTGTGAGAGGAAATACGAAATGAGCAGAGCACGTTAAGAGCACCTCCCGACCTTACGATAATTTTTAAACATGTTTAAAAAGTTTGGGGAGTCGGCCCGATTTTTACCAGCATATGACTGTCCCCTATTGCCAAATCATGCACAAGCACGTCACATAGGCTCCATCTATGACTATTATTAGCTCAGTGGCTGCAAACATACTGCGTTCTCACACACACACTTTCTCTCTCTCATGTGCACTCTTCTCTCTCCCTCTGGTTGTTTCGGTTAAAAGGAATGGCTACAGTTCTCTGCTTTTCAACAAATCAGTTGCACACATTTTTTCTTTATTTTTTGTATCTGAAGCTATAGCATAGCAACAACATTGAAAGCTCCGGTGTCCGTGTACACGAAAACTCGTGTGATCGCGGCCGGCTCGCGGTGCAAACAGTCGTTCCGTGTACCAGCTGATTTGATGCGATGATCAAATTAAATGACTCTTAGCGTCTGCAATATATCACGACTTTCCGAGTGTCCGAATTCGCACAGTGTACGCCCGCCTTTAAACCTGAAGTGTACCAGTCTCAGTACAGCCCCCCACCCCTGAAAAAAAATCATAATCAAATTACAAAGCAATTAGGTGGGGCCCGCAGGCGGTACACTCCAGTTTAGATGAATAACTCCGCGCTTGTTAAGAGTTGATCAAAATGGAGAGATGGTAAATGGACTGCATTTATATAGCGCTTTTAACAGACCCTATGGTAATCCAAAGCGCTTTACATCTTGTCTCACATTCACCCATTCACTCTCTCATTCATACACCGACGGCGGTGTCTGCCATTGTAAGGCGCCATCCAGCTCGTCGGGAGCAGTTCTGCACGACCTGGAGAACACACGCTGTGTGTAAATCAAAGCTATCTGATTTATCAAAACAATTTCATTTACACTTGTGCACATAAATGTATCTCTGCAAAATTGATATAAATCCGATCTTCAGTTCCTGCACTATATGCAGATTTAATGGAGTTTACGTCACTGAAAACAACAGATATGAGCTGCGTTTTATTGATCAACAGCTGATTTCACAATCAAAGACGGCAATATGAGAGAGCACGGACACAGCACTGGTTAGATCATTCAGGGTTTTTTTTACTTCAATGAAGATGATTGTATATTGAGCACCTACGGCTTTACTATTGATTTAATTTGAAGAGATACTCATCTGTGGCGATGCGTCCTTCAGTAGCGCTGTCATATCTGGCTATAATATGACATAACCTATAACACTTTTTTTTAGCATTGTCGGGATGAGTAAAAAATTTAGCATTTAGATTTAGCATTTAGACTTTAGTTTTGACTGTACGGCGACCTAGGCCACCTCCTGAAATGGCTTTTATTATTTCCTTTTGTGTATTTCTTCTAAACGCTCCTGTTGTCTTCTGTGCTCAGACTTGAGTTTTGTTTGATGTTTGATGCATTTAAGAAGCTTGTTTTCTTTGAGCAGGTCAAATTAAAGTTTTAGTTCATTGTGGTGAAGGGGGTGTGGTTCTGCGAGGTCTGCAGCGGGAGAGAGAGCACAGAGCGGAGCGGCAGGTAAGTAGGTCAAGCACAGATGACGAACACCTGTTTCTGATTGCAGTGATTGGCGTGGAGAGAGCGCATTTAAGCCGCGGCCGGGAGAGAGTCGAGAGAGAGAGTTGGACTGGGACTTCGCGTGTGCTTACTACAGAGACTGAGTGATATACAGAGACTGAGTGATATACAGAGACTGAGTGATATCCAACGGAGCGCTCCATATTGTGGAGAACCTGAGATTATTTTGTGATTATTTTTGAAAGACTGAATAAAGAAAGCGAGTCCCAGTCAAAGCCGACCCCTGTCTTCTTCCTTCCTTAACAACGAACATTACTACACTGGTGCCAAAAACCCGGGAAGGGAGAAGAGAGCCGACGCCATGCAAACTCCGCCGAAGACACCACTTGCCAACATTGTACAATCGCTCGCCGGTCTTCACCAGGAGCACCATCAAGACCTGCTGGCCATGAAGGAGGAACAGCAGAAACGGTTCAAAGCTCTCCTCACGGCCCAGCACGAAGACCGCGAGCTGTTCCGGAGCTGGATGGACCGGGAGATTCGGGCCGTTCCCCAAAGACAGACCAGCGACTCGGCCGCCTGCACACCGCTAGCCAAGATGGGTCCCGAGGACGACCCTGAGGCATTCATTGAGCTCTTCAAGCGGGCGGCCCAAATGGCCCAAAGCGGACTGGCCAATGCGGCTACTGCCTCTACTGTCCGGGGAGGCACAAGTAGCCGCCCACCAACTGCCAGGGGGTCGGCGAACCCCTACCATATGTTAAAACACACAAGCCGCGCTGACTCTCACGGCCAGGTGTTCTCTGAGTCCGATTGACGTATTACATAGGCTACAACATTAACAGACCAGGGAACCGAAGTAATAGATTAGGACCCGACCCGGACCCGGCTGACCATTTAAAAAGTAGACCCGAACCCGTACGGTGCCCCGTGAAGACCTCTAGTCGGGAGCTTCGACGGAAAAAGCCACCGGGTACCAGCCGTCTGCGAGAGGAGGGGGAGGAGCTCAGGATCCCGGTCTGCCGACTTCCCGGCACCCGCTCTCTCAGCGCCAATACACGCCTTTCTGCCAGCCGCTAGAGCCGTGGGGAAACCTGGGCCGGCGTGCTAGCGCTGCGGGGACCCCGGACACTTTATCGATCAGTGTCCGATGATGGAGGTGGGGACGCTGGTCCGGGTCCCCGACGCGCCGCACACCGCCCCCGATCAGGCTGGCCTGTACCAAATACCCGTGAATATCAAGGGGGGTACTTATCAAGCTTTGGTGGATTCAGGTTGTAACCAGACCTCCATACACCAAAGCCTGATTCAACCCGGGGCATGGGATAAGCACCGCATGGTTATGATGAGGTGTGTGCACGGGGAGGTGAGAGAATACCCGTTAGTCCCGATGGATTTTCTATTCAGGGGTCAAAAACATAGAGTTGAGGTTGCCGTTAACCAGCACCTGCGGCATCCACTGATTTTGGGGACAAATTGGCCAGGATTTAATAAATTTTTGGGATATTTGTGTGTGGATGCCTCTTGGGGAAAATAGAGAAGGTGGCGGTTGCACAGGAGGGGGAGGTGGAACCATGACCACTGGGCACTGATCCGGGGGAACCGAGCGCTCCGGAAACGCCAGTGTTTTCGGAGCGTGATGACTTTCCCCTGGAACAGTCCCAGTATGAGACGTTAAAAAAATGCGTTTAATCAGGTCTGTGCCATCGACAGCCATCCCCTTCGTCCTGATCAACCGCTCACCTTTCTTTATTTTACTCTGTTAAAGGACAGGTTGTATCGGGTGACCCAAGATGCCCAGATAAAACAGACTACAACCCAGTTTTTGATTCCAAAAAGCCGTCGGGAAATGCTTTTCCAGGCAGCTCATCACAATCCGATGGCCGGCCATTTGGGGCAAACAGCGACACTAAACCGCCTCATGGCCCGATTTTTTTGGCTGGGCATTCACGAGAATGTACGCCAGTGGTGTGCGTCTTGTCGTGAATGTCAGTTGGTAAACCCACCGGCCCAACCAAAAGCACCATTGTGCCCCGTTCTGTTGATGCAGGTCCCCTTCGAAAGAATTGGTATGGACCTCATTGGGCCATTAGAGTGGTTAGCCCGCGGACATCGCTTTGCATTAGTCCTAGTGGATTATGCATAACATTTCGTAGAAAAGTGTTGCGAGTGCACTGTTCTCCCTAATCTCCCGGGTGGGAATCCCGAAAGAGATTCTCACCGATCAAGGCACAGCGTTCATGTCACGGAAAATCCGCGAACTTTACGAATTATTGGGCATTAAAGCTATTCGAACCAGCGTCTATCACCCAAAAACAGACGGGCTTGTCGAAAGATTTAATCGCACTTTGAAAACAATGATTCTTAAATTCATTCACGACGACGCCAAAAATTGGGATAAATGGCTAGAACCTCTCTTGTTCGCTGTCCGCGAGGTCTCCCAAGCCTCCCATGGGGTTTTCCCCCTTATTATGGATGGGTTTGGATGGGTTTTGGTTTTGGTGTGTTTGTAGCATTTGGCTAGAGGCATTTGTTTGGTCATTGCCACGTTGTGAGTGAGCGTTTGTTGGGGGCGTGGCCAGCGAGGTATTAAAAGCCTCGTGTGTTTGTAGCATTTGGCTAGAGGTGAAGCATCGTTTGACTGATAGACAACTACTCTGTAAGTGTTTGCAACTTTTCTCATTTGATTGTTTGTTTCAGTTGTAGTCGGATAAGTGTGTCTATGTAGTGCAGTGGTGTGTATTATTAGTTTTGGTGTATTCTCGCGATGTGTGTGTGTGGAGGAGTTAGCATTTGTTTGGTCATTGCCACGATGTGAGTGAGCGTTTGTTGGGGGCGTTCCCAGCTGCTTTCAATAACAATATTCAGGTAAGTGTAAGTAGCATTATAGTCTGCGGCCGTGTGAAGCCCTCCTTGGTTGAGGACCGACTAGTGTAAAGACTTCAACTCTTCCCTGTGCAAGACCGACGAGTGTAAAGACTTCAACTCTTCCCTGTGCAAGACCGACCAGTGTAAAGACTTCAACTCTTCCCTATGCAACTCCTCCCAAGCAAGGACCCCGACAAGGCCCTTGAGTATCATTTTCCTTTTCGGTTTTCTTATTTCTATCTGGCCGTTTCTCTGCTCTGTAGTAACCATGTGCTTTCAAATCTCAACTATTACTACTAGCACTCGTAAATCACGCTCTGTATGTGCGAGACGACGCAATCCTAATAATTTCCGCAGTCTACAAAAATCCTCTGCTAATTTACTCTCTATTCCAATTGGTCTCTGGAATTGCCAGTCTGCTGTAAACAAAGCAGTCTTTATTTCATCTATTGGGACTCTTTCTCAGCTCAGCCTCATGGCCCTAACTGAGACCTGGATCAAACCAGAGGACACTGCCACTCCTGCAGCCCTTTCAACCAATTTAACTTTTTCACACACCCCTTGGCCTATTGGCAGGGGTGGGGGTACTGGTTTGCTTATGTCAAATGATTGGAAATTTGATCCATTACTATCTCATTCAGCCAGTTCATTTGAATCACACTCAATCACTATTGCTCCCCCTGTTAAAATCCATGTGGTAGTGGTCTATCGTCCTCCAGGTCACCTTGGTAACTTTGTGGAGGAGTTGGATGTGTTACATTCTAGCTTCCCTGAGGATGGCACTCCTCTGATTCTGCTTGGTGACTTCAACATCCATCTGGATAAGCACCTAGCCACAGACTTCAGCACTCTACTGACTTCATTTGACCTTAAGTTAGTATCTACTACGGCTACTCACAAATCAGGTAACCAATTAGACCTCGTCTACACACGCAACTGCTCCACGGACAACACTTTAGTTACTTCATTACACACCTCAGACCACTTTCTCATCGCTTTTAACCTCATACTGACTCCTGATACAACACGCACTCCTACACAGATTAGCTTTCGGCGTAATCTACGCTCACTCTCTCCCTCTCGCCTATCCACTATGGTTTCCTCTTCACTTCCTCCACCTGCTCAGTTCTCAGCATTGGACACTAACAGTGCTACTGACACTCTTTGCTCCACTCTAACATCCTCCTTAGACAGTTTTTGCCCCCTTTCATCCAGACCAGCCTGCCCCACCCCATCTGCCCCCTGGCTGTCTGATGTTCTCCATGAACATCGCTCTGGACTCAGGGCGGCAGAGAGGAAGTGCCGGAAATCTAAAAACTATACTAACCTTACCTTGTATAAGTCTCTTATCTCTTCTTTCTCTACAAATGTCACAACTGCTAAAACAACAGACTACCACAACAAAATCAACAATTGCTCTGACTCGCACACTCTTTAAAACATTCTCCTCTCTCCTTTGTCCTCCTCCTCCCCCTCCTTCATCAACTCTTACAGCTGATGACTTTGCATCATTTTTCACCAACAAAACAGCTCTCATTAGCAAACAGTTCTCCTCACCACAAACTGACATGCACATCTCAACAACTAACACAAACACGCTTCCATCCTTCTCTCCGCTCTCCGAGGCAGATATTTCTAAACTCATCCTTTCCAATCACCCTACTACCTGTCCACTTGATCCTATACCCACTCACCTCCTTCAGGCCATTTCTTCTTCAATCACTCCTGCACTCACTCACATTATCAACACTTCTCTTCACACGGGAACCTTTCCCACAGCATTTAAGCAGGCTTGGGTAACCCCACAGCTTAAGAAACCCTCTCTGAATCCAGCACTTTTAGAAAACTACAGACCGGTATCCCTTCTGCCTTTCATTGCAAAGACACTTGAGCGAGTTGTGTTCAATCAACTCTGTGTTTCTTGAACAGAACAACCTCCTGGACAACAACCAATCCGGCTTCAAAAGCGGCCATTCAACTGAGACTGCCTTGCTCGCGGTAACTGAGGCACTGAGACAAATCCAGGCAAAAGCAGCTTCCAAATCCTCAGTGCTCATCCTGCTGGATTTGGCTGCTGCTTTTGACACAGTTAACCACCAGATCCTCCTGTCAACACTTAAGAAGACAGGGATCTCAGGAACTGCTCTCCAGTGGTTCAGGTCTTACCTCTTTGGTAGGTCCTACAGGGTGTCATGGAGAGGTGAAGTGTCTAAGTCACATCATCTAGCTACTGGGGTTCCCCAGGGCTCAGTCCTTGGACCACTTCTCTTCTCCATCTACATGTCATCATTAGGTTCTGTCATTCAGAAACACGGCTTCTCCTATCACTGCTATGCTGACGACACTCAACTCTACTTCTCATTTCAACCAGATGATCCTACAGTCAGTGTTCGTATCGTTGCCTGTCTGACAGACATTTCTGACTGAATGAAGGAACATCACCTTCAACTCAATCTTGCAAAGACAGAATTACTTGTTTTCTCAAGCAACCCAGCACTTCATCAAAATTTCTCCATTCAGCTTGGTTCATCTCCATCGAGGACAGCCAGAAACCTTGGAGTTGTGATTGATGACCAGTTAAACTTCACTGACCACATTACTGCAACAGCCCGGTCCTGCAGATTTCCTTTATACAACATTAGAAAGATTAGACCCTTCCTATCAGAACAGGCTGCACAACTCCTGGTTTAAGCTCTTGTTCCCTCCAGACTGGACTATTGTAATGCTCTTCTGGCTGGCCTTCCAGCATGCACTATCAAACCCTTGCAGCTGATCCAGAATGCAGCGGTGAGAGTGGTCTTTAATGAGCCGAAGAGAGCTCATGTTACGCCTCTCTTCATCAGACTGCACTGGTTGCCAATGGCTGCTCGCATCAAATTCAAGGCACTAGTTCTCGCCTACAAAACAACCACTTGCTCTGCACCAATATACCTAAACTCGCTTGCTCAGACTTACACACCCTCCTGAAGCTTGCGCTCAGAGTGAGCGACGCCTCGTGGTTCCATCCCAAAGAGGCATGAAATCACTCTCACGGACATTTTCCTGGACCGTTCCCACCTGGTGGAATGAACTGCCGATCTCATTTCGTGCTGCAGAGTCTGTAGCCATTTTTTAAAAAAACATCTTAAGACACATCTCTTCCAATTGCACCTGACCAATAAAGACTAGCACTTAACTATCCATTAATTTTTGTTTGTTTGTCCCAAAAAAAAAAAAAAAATTCTGACTGTGCTAATTAACAGAGACTTCTTACAGCTCTTACAGGTTATTGGCCTTGTTTGTTTCGTTGCTTCTATTGCTCTCCCCTTTTTTGTAAGTCGCTTTGGATAAAAGTGTCTGCTAAATGATTAAATGTAAATGTAAATGTCATTAGGGAAGCTTGGGAGGACTGACCATCCGTGAGTAAAAATGAAATTCAGTTTGTGTTGGACCTGAGAACAAAACTCCACACGCTGGGGCGGCTTTCAATGGAGAATTTGTTACAGGCCCAAGACAAACAAAGACAGTTGTACAACAAAGGAGCTAGATTAAGACAATTTTCACCGGGAGAGAAAGTACTACAATTACTCCCCACCTCGAGTTCCAAATTACTCGCCAAGTGGCAAGGACCGTTTGAGGTCACACAATGAGTAGGGGATCTGAATTATAAGGTAATTCGGTCAGACAGGGACAGGGCACGTCAGATATATCACCTCAATTTATTAAAAAAATGGGTTGAGGCAGAGGCTGTGATGCTGGCGACGGTAGTGAGTGGAGAGGATGATCTCGGACCAGAGGAAAAAAGAAAGTTGTTCAGGCTGAATTAGAGGCAATGCTAGAGATGGGGGTGATAGAAGAATCCAACAGTGACTAGGCGAGCCCGATCGTTTTGGTACCAAAACCTGACGTCTCGGTCCGGTTCTGCGTGGATTATAGAAAAGTCAACGCAGTGTCGAAATTTGATGCATATCCCATGCCACGGATTGACGAAATTGCTTGATCGGCTAGGTACTGCTCGCTTTTATTCGACGCTGGACTTGACAATGGGTTACTGGCTCCAGTAACCAAAGAAAAAAGCTTTTACCACGCCGATTGGATTGCACCAATTCGTTACGCTTCCTTTCGGATTGTTCGGGGCACCGGTGACTTTTCAGCGCCTGATGGATCGAATTCTTCGGCCGCATATGCCGCTGCCTATCTGGATGATATCATCATCTGTAGTGGTGACTGGCAGCGTCATATGCAGCATTTGCGAGCGGTCCTCAGGTTGCTGAGAAGGGCTGGGCTTTCGGCCAACTCGAAGAAGTGTGCAATTGGGCAGGTGGAAGTAAGATATCTGGGCTTCCACTTGGGTCATGGGCAGGTGCGTCCCCAAATTAATAAGGCCGCAGCGGTTGCGGCCTGCCCAAGACCCAAGACCAAAAAGGAGGTTAGACAGTTCCTGGGGCTGGCGGGATATAGGAGGTTTGTGGCTCCCCGGCCTGAGAAGGGGGCGTGGTTCTGGGAGGTCTGCAGTGGGAGAGAGAGCACAGAGCGGAGCAGCAGGTAAGTAGGTCAAGCACAGATGACGAACACCTGTTTCTGATTGCAGTGATTGGCGTGGAGAGAGCGCATCTAAGCTGCGGCCGAGAGAGAGAGTTGGACTGGGACTTCATGTGTGCTTACTACAGAGACTGAGTGATATACAGAGACTGAGTGATATCCAACGGAGCACTCCATATCGTGGAGAACCTGAGATACCACACTGAGAGTGTGTTTGTGATTATTTATGAAAGACTGAATAAAGAAAGAGTCCCAGTCAAAGCCGACCCCTGTCTTCTTCCTTCCTTAACAACGAACATTATTTGAGGATACGATCTGACTTAAGTATTTATTGACAAAAATTGTATACAAGAGATCGTGATATCGAATTGAACCGAATCGATGACATGATAATCTTAATCGAACCGAACCGCGAGACCAGTGTAGGTTCCCCTAGTCCAAACCCAAAAATGGACAGAAAATTATTTCATTAATTGCTTACCCTCATTCCGTAAGACCTTTTTTTAAATCTTTGGAACACAAATGAAGATATTTGTGTTGAAACCGATGGCTCAGAAAGGCCTTCATTGACACCAATGTCATTTCCTCTCTCAAGACCCATAAAGGCAATAAAGACGTCGCTACAAAGACATTGGTGTCAATGAAGGCCTTTCTGAGCCATCGGATTTCAGCACTAATATCTTCATCTGTGTCTGAAGATGAACGGAGGTCTGATGGCTGTCCAACAATATGTGGAATTAATGACACAATTTACATTTTGGGGTAAACTAACCCATTAACAAATGTATTTCGGCCCCAAATTTAATTTATCCTCTCTAACATTAGTTAAAAGCGATTCTTTTTTTAGACGTGATTTCTGGTGAGATGCACATCAGCAGTAAAATGTTTATTGTTTTCTTTATCTCATATCTGTATTTTAATTATTTATTCACACTGGCAGTCATATTATCCTTCCATCATAAGAGCTAGTAGCATTTGTTTATGAATGAAGGCCAGTATCAGTGATATTAATACTGATACTGGTATCTCTATGAAACTGCAGCACACGAGAATAATGCAAACAGCAGTAAAATGCTCTTGGCCCTGCTCTGATTCACACCACAGTAATGTATGAAAATACTTTAATATAGTCGCTCATCCATGGACATGATTTCAGTCCCATCGGATTGCTCTTAATCGGTGCCATCAATACCTTTGTTATTTCACCTCTAGCTATCAAACTTACATGCTGTGCATTTTTTGTAACACACACACACACACACACATAATAATTTGCAGCTGCTCTACAGCTCAGTACTCCAGGTTTTCAGATCATAATTCAAATTGAATCTGACCCATCAGTGATATCTCTGTAGTTTCCAGAAATACTCACCCACACATCCAGCATACAGAGATCATGGAGCACCCATCCCAATGACCATATGTCACTAGAAAAAGGCAAATGGAAAAAGAAGCTGTGCTTACATTACAGTACATTGCATTATAGGCAACTAATATTATATATATAAATGCTTATAATTATTATATATATATATATATATATATATATATATATATATATATATATATATATAATTATAAGCATTTTATTAAAAAATCAATATGTCATATATTTCAAGTCATAAAAAGCACACCTTTTGAATTGATATTTCTTCTGGAGCACCTCCGGGCTCATATACAGCTCTGCACCCACAACTGATTCTGCATATGCATCAGCTCTGAGAAAACAAAAGTCAAATCAACATAAACTCAAACTGATAAATCTTCACAAATATCATAAGCCAGGTGCACACTGTGCGATTTTGCCCACGATTTGGCCGTCTGAGACAAATTTAGCAAATCCTAAAAGATTCCTCAGATCCTAGGCTAAAATCTGACGTCTTTGGTCGTTAGTTTGACATGTTCAACGGCAGCCGATTAATGAGTTCTGCGATCAAATTTTACCTCAGACGGAATTCTGGCTGTGTCAGAAGATTTGGCACAGAATCCTGCAGTGTGACTTCTCCTACGACAACAGTCAAATATCTCGGTTTTTCAAGACAAACTATGACCCAAACGAGAGCTAGAAATGTATTTGTAGCCAGCATTTCAGTCCCGTGTGTAATGCAGCTCACTGTCACCCAACGCGTCATTCATTGATGATATAAAGCTCTGGGTGAGTTTTCTTGCGCGCGTCCGTTTTTAGCGCACCTTAACTATCGTGCAGTCTGACATTAATGACAACTGAGATCTTACAGTGTGACATGGCTTACATCAGGCCGGGATCATGTTTGTACAGTCTGACAAGGGACATTCGCAAAGGATTTTGAAAAATCGCACAGTGTGCAGGACCCTTTAGGGGAGTACTGACACATCGGCTGAAAGTTCACACAGAAATCTAAAATTAACCCATAATTTTCTCTCGATCAAGTAATCCTAGGTGTATATGACTTTTGTTCATTCAGATGAATACAATCGTCTAAACTGCCTTCCTTATTCAACAAAAAAAGCCTATCTGATGCGATAATGATGATATCAGACGTATCGTAAGCGTTTTGATCTGCGAGAGGTGCTACACTTTCTGAAAAAGTTACAGAAGGCGGTCCACCGGAAGCTAGAAATTTAACTTTAGAACGTATTAAATATGGATATTTTTCTTACACAAACACATCACTTCCCTTCAGAAGACTTTTATTGACACAACAGGGTCAGTTTAAGGGTAGAGTTAGGGTCAGGTGTGGTGGTGTGGGTCAGTTTAAGGGTAGAGTTAGGGACAGGTGTGGTGGTGTGGGTCAGTTTAAGGGTAGAGTTAGGGACAGGTGTGGTGGTGTGGGTCAGTTTAATGGTAAAGTTAGGGTCAGGTGTGGTGGTGTGTGTCAGTTTAAGGGTAGAGTTAGGGACATGTGTGGTGGTGTGGGTCAGATTAAGGGTAGAGTTAGGGACAGGTGTGGTGGTGTGGGTCAGTTTAAGGGTAGAGTTAGGGACAGGTGTGGTGGTGTGGGTCAGTTTAAGAGTAGCATTAGGGTCAGGTGTGGTGGTGTGGGTCAGTTTAAGGGTAAAGTTAGGGACAGGTGTGTTGGTGTGGGTCAGTTTAAGGGTAGAGTTAGGGACAGGTGTGGTGGTGTGGGTCAGTTTAAGGGTAGAGTTAGGAACAGGTGTGGTGGTGTGTGTCAGTTTAAGGGTAGCGTTAGGGACAGGTGTGGTGGTGTGGGTCAGTTTAAGGGTAAAGTTAGGGTCAGGTGTGGTGGTGTGGGTCAGTTTAAGGGTAAAGTTAGGAACAGGTGTGGTGGTGTGTGTCAGTTTAAGGGTAGAGTTAGGGTCAGGTGTGGTGGTGTGGGTCAGTTTAAGGGTAGAGTTAGGGTCAGGTGTGGTGGTGTGGGTCAGTTTAAGGGTAGAGTTAGAGACAGGTGTCGTGGTGTGGGTCAGTTTAAGGGTAGAGTTAGAGACAGGTGTGGTGGTGTGGGTCAGTTTAAGGGTAAAGTTAGGGTCAGGTGTGGTGGTGTGGGTCAGTTTAAGGGTAAAGTTAGGAACAGGTGTGGTGGTGTGGGTCAGTTTAAGGGTAAAGTTAGGGTCAGGTGTGGTGGTGTGGGTCAGTTTAAGGGTAAAGTTAGGAACAGGTGTGGTGGTGTGTGTCAGTTTAAGGGTAGAGTTAGGGTCAGGTGTGGTGGTGTGGGTCAGTTTAAGGGTAGAGTTAGGGACAGGTGTGGTGGTGTGGGTCAGTTTAAGGGTAGAGTTAGGGACAGGTGTGGTGGTGTGGGTCAGTTTAAGGGTAGAGTTAGGGTCAGGTGTGGTGGTATGGGTCAGTTTAAGGGTAGAGTTAGGGACAGGTGTGGTGGTGTGGGTCAGTTTAAGGGTAAGTTAGGGTCAGGTGTGGTGGTGTGGGTCAGTTTAAGGGTAGAGTTAGGGACAGGTGTGGTGGTGTGGGTCAGATTAAGGGTAGAGTTAGGGACAGGTGTGGTGGTGTGGGTCAGTTTAAGGGTAGAGTTAGGGACAGGTGTGGTGGTGTGGGTCAGTTTAAGGGTAAAGTTAGGGACAGGTGTGATGGTGTGGGTCAGTTTAAGGGTAGAGTTAGGGACAGGTGTGGTGGTGTGGGTCAGTTTAATGGTAAAGTTAGGGTCAGGTGTGGTGGTGTGTGTCAGTTTAAGGGTAGAGTTAGGGACAGGTGTGGTGGTGTGGGTCAGATTAAGGCTAGAGTTAGGGACAGGTGTGGTGGTGTGGGTCAGGTTAAGGGTAGAGTTAGGGACAGGTGTGGTGGTGTGGGTCAGTTTAAGGGTAGCGTTAGGGTCAGGTGTGGTGGTGTGGGTCAGTTTAAGGGTAAAGTTAGGGTCAGGTGTGGTGGTGTGGGTCAGTTTAAGGGTAAAGTTAGGAACAGGTGTGGTGGTGTGTGTCAGTTTAAGGGTAGAGTTAGGGTCAGGTGTGGTGGTGTGGGTCAGTTTAAGGGTAGAGTTAGGGTCAGGTGTGGTGGTGTGGGTCAGTTTAAGGGTAGAGTTAGAGACAGGTGTCGTGGTGTGGGTCAGTTTAAGGGTAGAGTTAGAGACAGGTGTCGTGGTGTGGGTCAGTTTAAGGGTAGAGTTAGGGTCAGGTGTGGTGGTGTGGGTCAGTTTAAGGGTAGAGTTAGAGACAGGTGTCGTGGTGTGGGTCAGTTTAAGGGTAGAGTTAGAGACAGGTGTGGTGGTGTGGGTCAGTTTAAGGGTAAAGTTAGGGTTAGGTGTGGTGGTGTGGGTCAGTTTAAGGGTAGAGTTAGGGTCAGGTGTGGTGGTGTGGGTCAGTTTAAGGGTAAAGTTAGGAACAGGTGTGGTGGTGTGTGTCAGTTTAAGGGTAGAGTTAGGGTCAGGTGTGGTGGTGTGGGTCAGTTTAAGGGTAGAGTTAGAGACAGGTGTCGTGGTGTGGGTCAGTTTAAGGGTAGAGTTAGAGACAGGTGTGGTGGTGTGGGTCAGTTTAATGGTAAAGTTAGGGTCAGGTGTGGTGGTGTGGGTCAGTTTAAGGGTAGAGTTAGGGTCAGGTGTGGTGGTGTGGGTCAGTTTAAGGGTAGAGTTAGGGTCAGGTGTGGTGGTGTGGGTCAGTTTAAGGGTAGAGTTAGAGACAGGTGTCGTGGTGTGGGTCAGTTTAAGGGTAGAGTTAGGGTCAGGTGTGGTGGTGTGGGTCAGTTTAAGGGTAGAGTTAGGGTCAGGTGTGGTGGTGTGTGTCAGTTTAAGGGTAGAGTTAGGGTCAGGTGTGGTGGTGTGGGTCAGTTTAAGGGTAGAGTTAGGGTCAGGTGTGGTGGTGTGGGTCAGTTTAAGGGTAGAGTTAGAGACAGGTGTCGTGGTGTGGGTCAGTTTAAGGGTAGAGTTAGAGACAGGTGTCGTGGTGTGGGTCAGTTTAAGGGTAGAGTTAGAGACAGGTGTCGTGGTGTGGGTCAGTTTAAGGGTAGAGTTAGGGTCAGGTGTGGTGGTGTGGGTCAGTTTAAGGGTAGAGTTAGGGACAGGTGTGGTGGTGTGGGTCAGTTTAAGGGTAGAGTTAGGGTCAGGTGTGGTGGTGTGGGTCAGTTTAAGGGTAGAGTTAGAGACAGGTGTGGTGGTGTGGGTCAGTTTAAGGGTAGAGTTAGGGTCAGGTGTGGTGGTGTGGGTCAGTTTAAGGGTAGAGTTAGGGTCAGGTGTGGTGGTGTGGGTCAGTTTAA
This sequence comes from Pseudorasbora parva, assembly GCF_024679245.1. Lineage (NCBI taxonomy): Eukaryota > Metazoa > Chordata > Actinopteri > Cypriniformes > Gobionidae > Pseudorasbora > Pseudorasbora parva. The sequence continues at coordinate 67,074,951 of NC_090172.1, read as the reverse complement.
GGTTAGAGTTAGGGACAGGTGTGGTGGTGTGGGTCATATTCTACTATTCAACAACATTCAACAGAACAGATCCTATTATTTACTTTATTTTTTACCTTTGCAATGTTTTTGAGCATCCAAAATCTACATTGATGTAATCATCTTCAGTCAGAAAGACATTCTAGAATGACAACAGAAAACTCATAAATCTTAACACATATGGCTTGGTGACACATGATTTATCAAACTTTGTCAATGTCTACCTGTGGTTTTATATCTCCGTGAAGGATATTCTTCTTATGAACATACTGCAGAGCCAGACAAATCTGAACAAGCCAGTCAATGATCTACACACAGAAAAGATACACATGGAGAAAGCAGTGAGATCTTTATTATTAGTTACACAGTGCAAAACTATGTATTTGTACGTTCTTCAGCTATCACTTTATACACTAAAATGGTTGTATCTTTACTCTTATTAGGTTATGTCAATCCCTTCATCAATAGAGCTTAGGGCACATTTACAAGTGCACTCATATTTTTCAGGATGGGCTGGTCTAGCTCAGCAGTGTTACTTCCAAACTCTAATACATTACATGTTACTGCTATTTAAAAGTAATTTTTTACATTACAATATTACTGTCTTAGAATTGTAATGGGTTACATTACTCCTGTATTACTTTTGAGTTACTTTCACCAAATTAACTACAGAAGTAGAACTTCACATTCTAAAATGACAAAATGGAGGCTACTACAGAGCATTTCACATCCAGTAGAAGTTGATATAATGAAGCATAAGGACTGTGGGCTCTCCAGGCTAACAATAGAGCATATAATTGACAAAGTGAAGGCTGAAGACAATGAAAGAAAGGATGACAGAAAGAATCCCAAACGATCAAAGTCTGTTATAAGTATTGTAGCGTCTGGAATCTCTTTCACCAGGATCAAAGATGAGTCAGTTCAGATGTTTGTGGTGGATAACTTTTAGTCACATATAAATTAGGGGCCCGATGCCAGTGAGTCTGGGGAAGTTTACACCTTAGACAGCTTTGTGACCTAGCTGAAGTAGAACATGCAACATCTTTGGAGGACTGTGACAACTTCAATCAGATTCTAATCTGATTCCATGACCCCCCTCTCTCAGACACACACACACACACACACACACACACACACACACACACACACACACACACACACACACACACACACACACACACACTTTCTTTATGCAGCCTTTAATTAAACTATTCCAGACTGTATATGATGTATCCCTGTGTGTATGTATGCTCCCTATGTCATACCAACATAGTCATGATGTATAAACAATGTAAGTTTATTTTAAATGCTTGTATTCCTGTGTAAGAATGTATCTTTGCTTTAATCTCCCAGCCATAACGTGTTTGATTTATATATCTAAATATATCTAAATATCCATCTCTCTTTGTCTTAATCAATGATGCACAGAATAGGATTATGAAATGTATCAAATGTAGCAAACTTGGGAGTAAAACTGTATAAACTCGACACCCTTTACGACACCTGATAAAACATGCAAAGTGGGTCGTAAACCGAGACAAAGAGAATCTTTTCCGCTCAGAATTCACCCTCTGGATTGGGTAAACTAACCCTGAAGGGGTGTGGATTAATTGTCAATTGGAAACATTCTTTGGTTCTTCTCTACTCGTCCTCTGACCTTTCCTATTGTCCTCTGAAGCCGGCTCACCCCTCGCCTTGTGGCTCCGGCCCTGGCTTGGCGGTGCAGTCACATTGGTTGTTTCCTTTGAAGTCAGCGCGCTCCGCTACTCGGTCCTCGGACAAAGGCGGACAGGCACTGAGCACCATCTCAACGGTCAAGGAACTTCCACAACTTCGAAGGAAACCTTCCTCTCCTTTTGGCAACATTCGCTCTCAAACTACCTTCAAACTTCCCGCTGATCAGAGACCCGATTACTTGGACGAACTGAGAGAGAGCGCTCCAGCTCACAGAACACTCTGAGAAGGACCCACACGCATTCTTTTATACTCAACACAAAGCAACCCATGCAAGTATAAATTCCATCGAAATTTAGATGGGTTTAAGACTAGTAACTCTGTTTAAGGTGATATTGTTCTTTGCTGGCTCTCCGTAGTAATGTTTGTGAAATGCCGTTCTGAACCCTTCCTTTCTCTCCTTTCTCTTTTTCTATTCATCGTTACTCTGTATATACATGTATTCTTTATTAGTCGTATGTATTCGTAGTATCAATTATTAAGACCATTGTATCCATGTTTAATTGTCATTGTTACTGCTCACAAAATATGTCACTTTAATGTTCAGATCTAGCTACAGCTCTCATGAGTATCTTTGAATACTTTAACTAATATCCCAATAGCTCGGAAAGTTTATTCTTTCTGGCCAGAAGAGTAACCTTCCCAGAGATTCGGTAGAAAGAATAAAAGCTTTGAGAGTTGATAAGAGATTGTACTGATCGTTCGTTAAAGGAACGGATCAGATGAGTTTTGAATTAATTCTTTAAAGGTTATTCTCTAATGATGTAATATATATTCGTTAATTGCAATCCATTGTTGTTTCTTCTTGTCCTTATCTCTGACAAACTCTAGGTAATGTGCATACATTCATCTTGTGAATGTACAGTATTCTTCTGCCATCATCTTCACCCATTAAGTCTTGTTTATACTTTAGTTTGCCTCTGCTGATTGCGTGTGCGCCATGTCCGTTCTTCAACGGGCTCGCCATTGTGCTATTCTTTGAAACTACCAAGCCTTTAAGCCTTCTTTAGCCGCTTTTCCACTGGCCAGCGTGAGCACAGAGGCTGAAATCATGCCAACGGCACTCCTGTAAAACCCGCCCACACTGGACTGTCAAACAATACAAAGGTATTGAAAGAAATGTGTATTAATTAATGAAATAAATCGCTATACAAATATATCAGAAGCTGTAATTTAGACTTTATTCAAAAGTGTGTTGTAACGCAAGTGTTGTTGAAAATGTACAGAGTAAAATATTACTGAAAATGGATTAGTAATGCCTTACTGCATTAACACTACTGCATTACAGTAAAAAGTAACAAGTTACTGTAATGCAATACTTTTTATACTGCATTACTCCTAACACTGTTCCCCAGTACTTCCCATTTACTATAGTACTGTTTAGCATTAATGTAATTCATTAGCCACATGTGATGTTTGGAATATGCCCAGAATATGTATGTCTACAAAAGACACTCACCTTTCTTTCTTCAAAAGTCCCTTTCTCTTTCTCTTTCTCTTTCTCTTTCTCTTTCTCTTTCTCTTTCTGTGTTTGCATCCTCTTATGAAGATCTCCTCCGGCACAATACTCCATCACCACATACAACTGTCCATTATCTTCATCTGAATCAATAAACATACAGCCATCATTTCAACAAATACATGTACTTATAAGTGTACGGCTTCATTTCACAGACAACAACTGTGCAGATGTTAATGTTTTGTTCATTTTGTTATCTTTCTTCAATCTCTACAGATTGCATGTTCATTTTTAATTGTTCTCTTAATATAGTCTTAAAATAGATCAAAAATCTTTATAACTTTATAACACATGAACATTACACCTTTTCTTAAAATGTAAACACACCTTTAAATGAAGCCTCATAAGTAACAATATATCCATATTTCAGACTTCTCAAGATCTCGGCTTCCTCATTCTGCGGGGAAAATGTGCATTTGTTTATTTTTATTTATTTATTTATTTATTTATTGCAAAAGAAGCATGTGCATGTGGCAACAATGTGACACTTATAGCAACGGCAAAATGTCATCTTTAATAACATTTTAAAATCAGTGAACATATATTGTTATTTTGGTCATTCATATTTAAGTAAATTCTTGATTTAGTGAATGCTGGATTAAACTTACATCTCTGGATTTTATCACTTTGACCACACAACGATCTCCATCTCTGTTGGTGAGCAGATACACTGTTCCTGAAGACCCTCGTCCAAGTTCAATCTGTATGGTGTATCTATGTTCTTCCAACACTATTAATAGATACATTTTTGTTTTAAAATACATATTTAATTGAGTTTGGAGATTACTCAGAGAGACATCTTGGCTTTCCTATAGCTCAAACAGTAGAGCATGGCGCTGGCAACGCCAAAGTCATGGGTTCGATTCCCAGGGAGAGTAGTCGTAATGCAATGTAAGTCGCTTTGGATAAAAGCATCTGTCAAATGCATAAATGTAAATGTATCATAGAATGTAATTGCAACAATATAACGAACAATTGTATTAAATAGAGTTTACAAAATACGTATTTTTTAAACAAAGAAAAAAGTAGTGTCCCTCAAATTCATGTCTGTGGTGTTACAACAAAGGGGGAAATCTATTTGGACTACTATCTGTGTGTAAAGGTGATGGCAGGTTCTGGTTGAGATGAAAGGTGCTGAGGACACTCTTTCTTATTCATTATCTTAAAGTTAGCTAAATTTCTGACAATTTCATGTGTCACACTGTATAAGTGTCTATGGTGTTATATTGATACATTTTAGATTTTACATATTTTAATCAAAATGTTGATACATACATTATTCATATTTCCAAAATGTCCCTTGACCTTGAAATCATAATGATTTGTCTGTGGTGTTAGTCTTTCCTGGTAACACAACAGACTCTATAACTCCACAAACCATTTATGCAATATTACGTCTGTGGTGTAACTTCAAAATGTAGCGCTATCTAAAATGTATTTCCTTCAGAGCCATTTATTCTTATGATTTAATGTTTTTAGACTGTAAAGTGGATTTAATCTTTTAGAATAAAGACTATAAGGTACCACAGACCATTTTCTTGCCTTTTTTATGTAGACCCAGTGTTTATAAAATAACAAAAAAGGAGGAAGAGGAAGCAATTCTTCTTTGGCAAAAATAGGGGCCAAGATGGACATTTAAACATATACTAAAATACAAAAAAATGCTGGGTTATAAACAACCCAAGTTGGGTTGAATATGGACAAACCCAGAAATTGGGTTGTTTGAATTCAAACAACCCAATTTCTGGGTTTGTCCATATTCAACCCAACTTGGGTTGTTTATAACCCAGCATTTTTTAGAGTATATATATATATACACACAATATTTTTAAATGATCAATGAAACTGAGTCCTTAAAGTAAAGATTTTATTATTTATTACCTAGTTGCATATCCCTGCTCATTACCGAACAAACCAAAATTTTACTTCAAACATTGGTCACACCATTGACACACTGTAAAAAAAATGTTGGTTTAACTTAAAAAAGTAAGTAACCTGGTTGCCTTAAAATTTTGAGTTTATTGAAATTAAAAATTTGAGTTGATACAAAGAAGGAAATTTGTTTAATAAATAGAAACTCAAAATATTGTATCTGAACCAATTGATAAATCATGAAAATAGCACAATTTGGCATTTTTCACTGCGTCATCAGAAATAAAAAACACAATTTACCAATATGCTTATAAAATCTTTTAATAATACTTTAATAAAGGTTGTCAAATCTCTAAAAATGTTCATTTTTAACTCAAAATTTTAATTTCAATGAACTCAAATTTTTAAGGCAACCAGGAAACTTATTTTTTTTACAGTAATTTATATTTTTTTACAGTGAATAAATGGTTGTTTCACCAGTGTTTGATTAAAACATTTTAAAAATCAAAATGTTATTAATCTTCAACTGTAATAGATATAGCATATTAAACTACTTTTAAATGCATAGTAATACATTTTATTAAAAGAAAACAAACAAGCATTTTTACAATTTCTGCCTCTCATTTGCCAACCCAAGTAAAGATCTATTAAAAATCTAGAGTTAGAATAATTCCTAAAAAATACTACAACTGTATTACTGTTGATTATTAAAAACACATTCTCAAGAGTAGAGGGATTCAGTAACACATGACTCGGATGAGCACTAACACCCTCCATTTTGACAAGTGAGGCATAAATGAAATACCTAAAATAAAAAGGCTGATTTTCTGTCAGTCCTTCTGAATAGACACATAACCAACACTTGAGTTCACATGCTGCTGACACAACACTCATGCTGGGCTCTATTAAAATATATACTCACGACTGAAAGAAGGAGGTAATCCAATGCTCGAATCACTGTCAATACCGGAGTCAGAGAGTTTTCTGTAGGGAACAACCTTTAGGAAAAATATATACTGCCTCTTAATAAAGTGTCCTCCAAATTCACATTTAAAATGAGCATTATACATTGAGCCACTTTAATGTTCAGCATAAAATAGCCAATAATTAAATACTGAAAATCTTCTTATGTATGAAGACTGCTCATCTGCTCATTTTAATTTCCTTATGCTTAGGATTTCCCATAATTCTGTGCATGGTAGGGCTGCAACAAATAATCAAAATTACAATTCATAATTTTAAAACATATTTCCCACAGCTCAATCATTTTTGACAAAAATTGTCAGGGCCCTGCCCTGGCATACTTGTTTGTCTTGTCTCTTTTCAGTGTTTCTTTGTTTGTCTTGTGTCTGAACACATGGCTCTGTCTTTGTTTGTGTTGGCCATGTGCTCCTCTTTTCCCACCTCCCTGTTTCCTGTTACCACACACCTTTATTAGTCACCTGAAATCACCCCCTGATTCCTTGTGGCATGTAAACCCATTAACCTGCTTTCTTTCTGTTATTGAAATGCGCATGTCTGATAGGTGACAAAAACGCAAACTTACAGCAGATTTAAACGCATTCAGACAGAGCAAGCTAGTGTTTTGCATGAAATAAGGACATATACCACAAACGCAGACTCTTTTAAGAGCCAGAACATTGTAAAGATGTGTTCTCATCTCAACAGCAGAAGTAGAAGAGGTTCAGTCGAAACGCTGCATAACTGCATGAGGGATAATATGAGCTGTAAATCTCCCGCTGACACGCTTTAAGATCACTATTGACGTAACATTAGGAATACTCTGAGTAAGATATGGACATTATTATTTTTGACGTCACTACAAGGAAATAACCTGGTTTATTAATAAAGTCATGTAAACGCGGTTTACTTGCGTTGTCCGTTTACTAGTTTGCATGTAAACAGGGAAAACTGGTTATTTCAATAAGCTGATTTTCTTGCGTTATCAGCTTACTGTTGTGCATGTAAATATGCTCATTGACTCTCCTGGTCCGGCATCTAGTTCTATGCCAAGTCTAATCACCAACTGACAAGCCTGCTTCCCTGAGCCACTGCCTTGTCTCATCATTGGCCATCATTGCTGTCTCAACCTAACCTAGAAATCTAGACGCACCCTAGCGGCAGCAAATCTAATCTTCCCGCGAGTGTCGTCTAGGAACTCTCAATACCCTTCTGAGCTGTAATCGCCAACAACTCTTGCCGGGCCAATCGTATCGTGTATAGAGTCGGTGGGCGGGGCCATAATGACGACGGCCGAGTTGCGTTTGCGTGCTTCTAGTAAACACAGAAACTGGCGAACGGCGGTCTTTCGAATCAGCTTTGACCGCGACTCTGGAAGACTTGGAGTTAAGCTTTTCTCTGAGAAAAGAACAAAGAACGGCACTGAAGTCATTCTTAAAAAGGGAAGATGTGTTCGGAGTTTAGCCGACCGGATACGGCGAATGTTTAATCTGTCAACGAGCTCTGCTTCACCTTCGTTGCTCTGGTTGGTGTAGCGCTATCCTATCACGTGCAGAGGGAGTTTGAAAGACAACCGTTTATCCGCCCCTCGGATTGAGCTGTCAATGGTGAGTTTCCAGACCAAACATCTTGATGTGGATCTGGCTTGTCAGGCTAGTCTCAACCCTGACCAGCCGGTTCCCCATCATGTCCTGCTCGTATTGTTTGGACTTTGTTCCCGCCTCACTATTCATGTACTGTGTCTATTATTGTTAATAAACTTCACTCCCGGTTCATTCTGTATTTGGGTCCTCACTCTCTCAGAATGGTGACAAAAATATGTTATTGGTTGTTAAATCGTGTTTTTTTACATTTACAATCATTTATTAAATCGTGTATGTATAACACAATTAATTGTAGAATTTTTCTGGACATTAACTATGGAATGTGAATAGGAGAAGTATTTTACATGTAAAAAAAAACCAGCATTTCACTGTAAACTCTGCATCTGTATTAATTAATATAAATTATTTCAAATGTCCAGCTCCTTTAAAACTGTGGAGAGAGGTTTTTTATTTAACGTTATAATGTAATGTTTGTATTTTACACTTTTTATATACAAGTATACCATAGGCTACATTCATTTTCATTTCATTTCACACTTTTATACAATAGCATTGACTAATACATACATATACAGTCAGTATATGCTGTTTGTGTTACTTTTAATCGGGATAATTTAACTAAATTATAACTAAATTAATAGATTATCATTGCAGCCCTCCTGCATATGGATTGGTGGTTGCTGGGGCAAATAAATATGACAGTCTCTGTACATCTTAACCAGCTGCTGCTCATAATTCATCAAACTCTCATGTGGTACGATTGTATGTACTTGTTAAAGAACTTTTTGATACCCAATTTTAATATATCAATAATGTTCCTTTTTATTATAATCAAATGAGAATTAGAAAAGGTAGATCATTTTCATCTGATGAATGTAAAGTTTAACTCACCTGTGATTCACTCATGTCTCCAGCTCACAGAAGACTATCACCAGAGAACTGCTAAACACAAAATAACACTCATTTAGAAAAGGCAGACAGGATTGTTTTTTTTTTTTTTTGTTAAATAATATTTGTATTTTCATATAAACAACTTAATACTTATTTTAACTATTACACCTATTCACTTTTCTACTAATTGAGCTGTCCAACCACTCAATATCAGGTGTAACTGATCCAGTCACTCAGACTTCACGAGGTGGTTCAGGCTACGTCTACACAAATCCGGATAAATTTAAAAACGTTAAAAAAAATTCATCTGCACTGAAATGTCTGAAAACGCTTACATCCCCGTACTGCGCATGAGCAAATCCAAGACACTTCGACTTGCGTCATTTCCGCTACTCGTTTATTTACTTTTGCGGCAATGTCGAGAAAAGGCACTGAGTTTTTTAACAGTATGTACAAACTGACATTAATATTTAACAAGGCTGTCAAAACAGAAAGCATACAAAACAACTGCTGTACAATGTCGTTCACCATCCTGGCTGAATTGGTCACATGACTGCATCACATGGGTAAAAATGCGTCATCGTATTCACGTACTTTACTACAACGTGAAGACGGCGTTTTCAAATGTATCCGCTCTGGAGAGTGTTTTCAAAACTAAACGTTTTCATTGACTTAAAACGCTGTCTCAGTGTGGATGGAAGGCCAAAACGGAGAGAAAAATATACGTTTTCAAATGAAAACGTATTAGTGTGGCCTCAGATGCAGTGCAGGTTAAACTGGACAATTGTAAATGTGTCTGTTAAGCCAAATATATATCAGCGCTGTAATACTCGCTAACAGAAGTACATCACAATAAAGTTAGTGAGCAAACACAAAGATTGACGACGATGTTGTTCTGTTGAGACATTTATGTGGTTAAGTGTAAATGCACCCTGTGTGAGAGCAATAATATGACCTACAGGTATGTTAAATAAATACCGGTATTTCATATATGAAAACATGGCAGAACAGAAATTTGATATATTAAATAAGGGTGATCCGATCAGGATTGTTGGAGCCGATGGTCGATCACAGGAAGCAGCATCTGCCCATACTGCTCTATCTGAAGTCTTTTTATCATGTAGAATATAATGTAGAGTAGAGTATAATATAGTTTATATTATTTACAGACATTCATTAAGGGCCTGCATTTCGTTTTTGAAAATGGGGGAATCCCCCCTTAGGTGATGGTGAGGGGATTTTTTTTAGACTTTCTTAAAAATATACAATTATCTCACCTGAATGTTTGGTCATGCAACAACACTTTTTGTTTTAACAATGAGGCAATTGTGGAACAATATCTTACACACAGCACAAGCCTGAATCAAACTCAATCCATTTAAAAAAGACATGTAAACTGAGTAATAAAATAAGAACAAATAAACAATTTACAAGCAGTAGCACAGATAAATCATATAGAATAAAGAGACAAATTAAATAAACAGGTAGATCTATTGAGGTCAGAAATACTATAGCACTCTTAGAAGAAAAGGTTCTATCAGCGCTACGTATTTGGAACCACTAAAAGTTTCTACATAGAACCCTTTTTAAGTGCCCAAGGGGTTCTTTCTTGTCATAACAGACCATTTTTAGCATAAAAGGTTCGTTGGAGTTGACTCTGAATGCATTTTATTTTTTTACCTTTTAAGCATTAAAGGTTCTGTTATGACAAGAATGAACTGTTTTGGCACTTAAAAAGCAGGGACGTGCAGATAGTTCTTCAGGGGCAGGGGCATAAATGTAAAAAAGGGCAATACCATTTTCTTTTTTGCAAGAAGTCTCTTATGCTCATCAAGTCTGCATTTATTTAATCAAAAAACAAAAGTAGTTGCCTAATATTGTAAAATATTATTATTACATGATATTATTTTTTTACTTTTTCGTAATCAAAAAATCTTGAAAAGAGTATCACAGCAGGTTATAAAAAATATTACGTAGCACAACTGTTTCTAACATTGACATTAACTCATCATTTTAGAATGATTTCTGAAGGATCATGTGACACATAAGACTGGAGTAATGATGATAATTTCAGCTTTATTACAGGAATAAATTATATTTTAAAGTCTATTAAAATAGAAAACCATTATTTTAATAATATTTCACAATATTGCTGTTTTTGATCAAATAAATGCAGGCTTAATGAGTATAAGAGACTTCTTTTATAATGCTGCATAACTATTAAAAATGATAATATAATAAAGTCCTTTCATGTCACTATTTCGCCAGCCTACACTTCATAATAGGCTAGGTGCCGGTGGCACTTGGGCTTCATTAACTTTGATAGTTTCGTCAAATAGTAAATGGTGTATCAATATACATTTAAATACAAGTAACACTACCATTAATGCGACTTTTGGCGCTGCATGGTTATGTACAGTTCTTTTTTGTTTGTCAGTTAACATCCTGTCAGCGATGCAATTTGATTTATAACATTTTCAACCGAGTTGTTTCAACTTGTTTTGCCAGATCATGATTGGTTGGTGTAACGTTATAATACATGAAAAATTAGCATTTATGAATGATGTAATATTTAAAATTATATAATAGAGATTTTTGATTAAATCGACACATTAGCTTTGATTATTGATGAGAGAAACGTTTGGTTTAATTTTGCCCTGTAAAGCCACAGATACTCTGAAAGAACCATATATGGAGAGCCGTTTCCAAATAGACTATGGAAATTCAGCCAATAAAACACACGCAACCCATAGCAACGCGTTATGGCAACGCCTCAGACTGATAAGAAAAAATGAACAGACATTTTCTGGCTTTTGAGCCGTTCGTTACTATTGTACACATTGTCATGTTATTATAAGTCAAATTTATTTTGTTTTATTGTCCACAAATATTATCATTGATATTTGTCTGAGAGGGGCACTTTTGATTTATTTTGAAAAAGGGCAGGGGCTCGAGCACCCAAAGCTTCCCCTCTGCACGTGCCTGTTAAAAAGGGTTCTATGTAGAAACTTTCAGTGGTTCTAAATACGTAGCGCTGATAGAACCTTTTCTTTTTAGAGTGTACAGTAATTTAATAAGGAATCAGATGTAAAATAATTCTGGATGGACTTCCCTGAATACATTAAATGTAGATTAATCCTCACAATTAAGGTAACAAAAGTTCATCATTCAAGAGAAGTAATTAATGTCAACCAAACAAACAACAAAAGACAA